>NW_027468565.1:29968300-29983300 GCF_046254945.1 Alosa pseudoharengus | reverse complement strand
GACCGCCCTCTGGCTCGTTCTGATGACCTCATCAGTGCGTCGTAAGTTGCTAAGTGTGCTGGACGCCATCAACTTCAGCCAGGAGGTGCCAGAGCTGCTGCAGCTGGACTACTTTGAGCGTGCTCAGATCGAACAAGTCATCTCCAACTGTGAGCATGTCAACGAGCAGGGACATACCGTCTGCAACGTCAAGGTGTGTGTGTGTGTGTGTGTGTGTGTGTGTGTGTGTGTGTGCATGAAAACGTGCAGGACATGACATAATTTTTTATCTCGTTCCGTGTAAACCATGACTGTGCCTGTGTTCAGCATTTTATAGATTTTATGTTTGTGCACAAGGGGTTGCTGACTTCTGCCAATATATGAACATTCACACTGAATTGAAACTGAACGTTGTCAGTAGAGATCAGTAGTTCTTGTGAAGATGTGGTTATGCGATTGAGTTCCAGTAGTCTGTAACTGTTTGTCCTCTGTGGTCTTCTATAGCTGCTTCACAGGGTTCTGGTTGCCGAGGTGAACGCCCTGCAGGGGATGGCTGCTATTGGCCAGAGACCCCTCCTCATGGAGGTGAGTTTGGGACGGCATGTTGGCTAATTTAGCACTGCTAGCTTTGAATGGGAAGGTGTTTGTTATAGATAGATATATACTTTATTGATCCCCAAGGGGAAATTCAAGAGAGAGACACGGGGGGGTCAGACGCCAGTGGTGACACACCTGGACATGTTCAAACCGAGTCAACAGGGCGGACGGCCATATGGCCATGTTATGTAGTCTGATGTCTAACTATTTGTCTGTGTCTGTGTCTGTGTCTGTGTCTGTGTGTGTGTGTGTGTGTGTGTGTGTGTGTGTGTGTGTGTGTGTGTGTGTGTGTGTGTGTGTGTGTGTGTGTGTGTGTGTGTGTGTGTGTGTGTGTGTGTGTGTGTGTGTGTGTGTGTAGGAGGTGAACTCCATCTTGACGCAGGTGGTGGAGCGTAACCGTGTGCGGCGCAGCCTGAGCGCCAAACGGCACGCGCTGCAGAGCTGGAGGTCAGTGGTGGAGACCATCCTCACCGCCTGCCCAGCCGACCTCATCCCCGCTGACCAGAGGCAGCTCATCATACGAGACCTGCTGCTCGACCTGCACGACAAGGTGCGATAAAGCTAAATGACCACATTCATACTCCCCAATTATATATTGTACCTGTCATTATATGCAGCCATGGTGGAGCAGTGATAACTGATTGGTTGATCCGGGTTCCATTCCTGCTGATGCGATAAAGCTGTTGCAGCAAGTTCCTGCTGTTGCAAGTCCCTGTTGCTTTGGATAAAAGTGTCTGATAAATATGAGAATTCCGGCAATTTTTCACATAGATCTCGAGGTCACCAAGTTATGTCGGTACGGAAAAAAAATGAAAATAATCGGTTCTACTTAGCAGGAGTTGCTGCAGCCAACTTGCTAGAGCTGCTAGGGAGCTACAGTGCTACACTCTGGGGCCATGTTCATGAGCTACAGTGCTACACTCTGGGGGCATGTTCATGAGGTAGCTACAGTGCTACACTCTGGGGGCATGTTCATGAGGTAGCTACACTGCTACACTCTGTGGGCATGTTCATGATGGAGCTACAGTGCTACACTCTGGGGCCATGTTCATGAGCTACAGTGCTACACTCTGGGGGCATGTTCATGAGGAAGCTACACTGCTACACTCTGGGGCATGTTCATGAACTACAGTGCTACACTCTGGGGGCATGTTCATGATGAAAAATTACCGGAATTCTCCTTTAACTATATAACTGAACAGAAGGCCAACTGAAGGTGATGAGCAGTCAGTCGTCTGTGTTCAGGTGTGTTGACACATGGTTCATTGCTTATGTTTTTTTTTTGTTTTTGTTTGTTTAGGTTCTTGCTGAAGATGCAGCGGTGGAGCTGATGCCAGTGGTAGCGGGGACTGTCTTCACACTCACCGCCCACCTCAGCCAATCAGTGCTCTCTGAACAGCAGCAAGGGGCGGGACTAGAGGGAGGGTCACCGTCTGGATTTGCCTCCATCGCCAACTCTGCCCTACACCTGATCCTGCGGAAGCTTCTAGACTTCATCCTGTGCACAGGTGTGTGTGGTGATTGTCCTTACCTGGTCATGGTGGAAAGATTAGTTTAAACCCTTGGTTTGTAGGGCTAGAAGGGTATAGAGAAGTCATGGTATAGTTCACACCACAGTTTGGACATTACAATTCGATACGAGTTTGTTAGGAGGGGGATAAATCCTAGGTTTTGGAAACCTCCTCGAAGAGCATTAAGCATAAATAAGCATATTTGGTTAATCATAGGTAGTGTGTATTCTACAGGTAGTGTATATTCTACAGGTAGTGTGCCTGCATGTATTAAATCTTGAGGTCTGTATTGGGGCCATGTGGTGTTATAGGCCTGTTGCATTAATCCTATAATTACACTAAGAACTATTTTTGTACTTGTCGTGTGCGTGTTTGTGTACGTGTGTGTGTGTGCGTGCGTGCGTGCGTGTGTGTGCATGTGTGAACAGGTGGTGGATTCCAGAGGCTGCGTGCTCACCTGTACGGTTCGCTTCTTTACTATCTGCAAATCGCCCAGAAACCAGAAGAGCCAGACACACTCCAGTCAGGTACAGATGATATGTACACACACACACACACACACACACACACATACACATCTGTGCCAGATATATGGAGGCACAACTGGAAGTACCAAATTAGAACTTTTTCCAAATGAATGAGAAGGATGTTAACTGAGCTCTGTCCCTCTCCTCGTCCTCCATCTTGTCCCCCTCTGTCGTCCCCTAGCGGGCAACTCCATGTGGTCCCGCCTGATGGCCCCGGAGGACGGCTTCGGCCAGCTGCAGCGGGAGAGTCTGGCCATCATCGAGAGCTACGGCACCACCCTGATGGAGGTGGTGTGTAGGGACGCCTGTGACGGCCACGAGATTGGCAGAGTACGCACGCATGCACGCACGCACACATACACACAAATAGAGCTTTAGGACATGACACGCGCACACACACACACGCACACCCTCTTTCTTTGCTCCATTGGAGGCTTCCCTTTATTATTATTTCTTTGCACAACCAAAAACATTCTTCTCCTCCCCCCATCTCTCTTCACACCCCCTTTCTCTCTCTCTCTCTCCCCTTCCCCCTCCCCCCCTCTCTCTCTCTCCCTCCCCCTCTCTCTCTCTCTCTCTCTCTCTCTCTCTCTCTCTCTCTCTCTCTCTCTCTCTCTCTCTCTCTCTCTCTCTCTCTCTCTCTCTCCCTCTCTCCTTCCCCCTCTCCCTCCCTCTCCCTCTCCCTCTCTCTCTCCCTCTCTCCCATTCTCAGATGTTGGCTCTGGCTGTGTTGGACCGGATCCTCTCCATTGACCGCCAGTCTCAGTGGCTGCTGTTTGTGTGTAACAGTGGCTACCTCCGCGTGCTCGTGGAGAGTCTGCGCCAGGACGACGCGGCTCTGCAGACCCTCCTGTGTCCACAGCCCCCGCTGCTCAAACCCCTCTACATATACGAGTCCAAGATGGTGAGGACACACACACACACACACACACACACACACACACACACAGTTACTGTGTCCACAGCCCACACTGCTCAAACCCCTCTATCGTAACACCCCCAATTATTCTAAAACAACAATGTTTTTTAACACTTCAAAATAACATCTGCTAAATGAACACACACACACACACACAGTTACTGTGTCCACAGCCCACACTGCTCAAACCCCTCTACATATACGAGTCCAAGATGGTGATTAGTAGTGTTTTACTCGTTGATCTTTTGCTAATCTATTATTAGAAAGTAGTAGTTAGCGATGACAACATATTAAAAGACCAGACGTGTGTGTGTGTGTTTGTGTGTAGGCGCTGTTGACGCGGGTGGCCAAGCATGTGCAGGGAGCCGTGGAGCTGTTGCGCTGTGGACTGGTGGCCCAGCTGGTGGAATGTCAGGTGTTCCACATGCTACCCGAGAGTGACTCCCACAGGTGAGGGTGTGTGTGTGCGTGCTCCCACAGGTGAGGGTGTGTGTGTGTGTGTACTCTCACAGGTGAGGGGGAGTGTGTGTGTACTCCCACAAGTGAGGGGGTGTGTGTGTGTACTCCCACAGGTGAGGGGGTGTGTGTGTACTCCCACAGGTGAGGGTGTGTGTCAGAATGTCATACGCAAGTACAAAATACACAGAGAAAGTGTAAAAGTACAGCTGATTAGAAACATGCAAGGAGGACTGTGTGGGAGTTAATTCTTCTTGTGTGTGTGTGTGTGTGTGTGTGTGTGTGTGTGTGTGTGTGTGTGTGTAGGGTGTTTGGCCAGAGGGACAGGTCAGCGTTCATCCCGTCTCCCCTGGAGCGCTACAGGCAGATCCTGCTGCCCACCCTCAGGCTACTGCAGGTCATCCTCACATCCACCTCCACACACCACCAGCAGGGGGCAGCACAGGTAAGACAGACAGACACACGCACACATGCACACACACACGCACACACACAGGCTGTTTTATGCTTCTGCTTCGACCCCACGCAATGACTATGCCATTACCTCGATGCCGGCGTGAACCTTTCAAAGTTTTGCGTTGCTCACCACCAGAATGTCAGAATGGAAAACTCCATAGACTGCCGTGCTGTGCTGAAATATGAATATTATTTGAATGGCCTTTTCTTGCTTAGATTTCGAGGTCGAGAAATAGACAGTATATTCCAATGACTTAGTTTTTAAAACCAGAAAATAAGTCTGAGGTTATTTGCGAGGTGTCAGCCAGCCAGTTTATGTTATGTTAGCAAGCAAATTTTCTCACAACTGCCCACAAAGTACTGCTTGCTGGTGAAGTGTTAATTACAAAACGTTACAAATAGACCATTTACAATCGATAACCCCATCATCGTAACCAAAACATGTCATGAGTTTGTCTGTGAACTAGCATGTTGCTACTCCACACAGTAGGCTACTTGAAGCAGTCGGATCTCAACAAACAGGGCAAGTTGACCAATAACGGTCCTTGTGGTCTGCTTCGCCCTGGCGCACGGTTAGAATGTTTTGGAGGTGAGCACCAGGCGACGGTGAAGTGCTTGGAGAGAATACACGGCGATGCACAGGGCTCTGAGGGGCTACGCCGTCAATTCGACGTAGAAGCAGAAAACAGCCTTCACACACACACACACACACACACACACACACACACACACACACACACACACTGGCACATCAACACACATATACAGGTAGCATTAGAGACTCAAACACCCTCTGTTATGCTTCTACACTTTCCCTCAAGTTCAGTGTTTGATTCAGTGTAAAAATGTACCTGAGTTGAGTAAGGGTGAATCATGTCTTTTAACCTCGGGTGGAAGTATATTGTGTGTATTAACAGTGTGCGTGTGTGTGTGTGTGTGTGTGTGTGTCTGTGTGTGTGTGTAGGTGCTGCAGTGGTTGATAGTGCATGCGGACACCATCCAGACCATCCTCCGTGGCCAGGATATGAGCCTGGGGGCTCTCCAGGAGCTGTGTCTACTCACAGGCATCATCAGCAAGACTGCACTGCCAGGTACTCACACACACACACACACACAAGCACAGCTATGTGCCAGCTCATTCACACAGGTGCATATCTACAGTGACGTGTGTGTGCGTGTGTGTGTATGTGTGTTACAGGTACTTTGGAGATGGGTGATATAAACAGCACTGCATTGATGGAGTTCCAGGGTCACGTGGGCAGGTTCCAGGTGAGAGAAAGATGGACAGAGATGAGAGAGTGCTGCTGTGTTTTTTTATTCTGTCGCTTACGCTGGATAAAACGTGATTCTAAACCATTATATGAGACACTGAAACACATTTATGCATACTAAAAAATGTTTACATATTTTAAACTGCTGGATTGTTAGGCTCTGGCCCAAGCTAAAATACTCTGCTAGATGCTGAATCTCTGCACTGGCAGTGTGTTTGAGTACAAGTCTGTCTGTCTGCAGCGTCAGTGTTTGTCTCTGCTGGGCCGATTGGCCGGCACCGAGCGCATGCGGCTCCTCAAGCAAGCGGAAGAAAGCATCGCCCCCGGCGACCCTGCCGACAGACGAGAGGAGCTGGAGGTTGCCATGCAACAGGTGGATTTCAATTTCCCCCTCTGTCACACTAAACACTGTTCTCTGCCCCCTGGAGCTATCAGACATCATGTGTTAAAAATACTCTCTCTGCCTCTATTCATCCTTGTCTTATTTTTCCTTCGCTCTCTGTTACACACTCTCTCCCTCTCTCTCTGTCCCTCTTCATCTCTCTGTCTCTCATCTCGCTTTTTCCATCTCTGTCTTCATCCATCTCTCTCTGTCTCTCTCCCTCCATCTCTCCCTCTGTCTCTCTCCATCTCTCTCTTCCTCTCTCTCCATCTCTCAGATTTGTGCTAATATAATGGAGTACTGCCAGACCCTGCTACTGCAGAGCTCCTCTGATGCTCAGTTCAGCATCTGCCTGTTCAGCCCCACAGCCAGCGAACCAGCTGCCAGAGACACTACACGGACAGGTACACACACACACACACACACACACACACACACACACACACACACACACCCCTACCCTGTCCCCTGTCTCACACACACACTCCTGTTGTTTGGGTTGCAGATCTGGCGGTGCCCTCGGCCCCGTATGCGCGTGTGCCCAGTCTGGGGCTGGTGCTCTACCTGCTCAAGACCAGCGCCGGAGACTTCTTCCGTTACCATGACAGCCATCAGCAGAGTCTCAACAAGCTGCAGGGCCTCGAGCAGCTCTCCCCAGAGGAGCTGAAGGAGGTATGAACACACAAGCGCGCACACACACACACACACCCACACACAGCTATGCTGTTAGTATGGTGTCATGTAATTTTTGCATATTCTCTCTGTGTGCGTGTGTGTGTGTGTGTGTCTCAGCTGTGCCAGGCTATAGTGACGGGCGCGGGGGTGGTGGAGAAGCTGCCGTCAGTGCAGAGGACTCAGCTGGCCAAACGCAGACTGGTGCAGTTCATCAACAACCGAGCCAAGCTCATGGCTCTCTGCTCCTGTATCCTACTGCAGCACTGTCCAGAGACAGGCCACATTCCACGTCACACACTGAACCAACATAACACTCGTGGTGGATCTGTACACTTAACCATTTAGCCATTTACGAGGCTACAGAATATTTTGTACCTTTTTTACAGCAGTGTGTACAACAGGCAGGGGATTTGGGGACTAGCCCGTAACCCTTCACTGACCACCAGAGATGGACCACATTACGCTGGCCAAGGAATACATTTGATATTTCAGTGCACCTCTCTAACCTGGGTATATTTGTACAAGCTGCCACTGAGTGACGCAGGATAAAAGCTAACCGTATTAAAATAGCCAATCAAAAGATTGTTTTCTCTAGGGTCTAAACTGTGCTCTTTTATATTGAGTACATGATTGGCCGAAACACAACCTGGCACTGAGAAGACGAGTAGTGAATCTAGTAGTGGATCTGTACACTTAGCCATGAGCCATTTATGAGGAGCTAACAACGTTTGCCCTGTTTACACTTTCAGCACCGTTTACTGCAAATAGGGCATTTTGTTTCCGCCGTCTTCCGTGGCTTATGTTGGGGTCAGACTACACTGTCTCTACATGCCTTCCCATAACATGGATTGATAAAATATTTATAGGGATAGAAATTTGTATATGTTGGAAATCCTTGTTACCTGATTAGTGTGAGCCATTTGATGTAGCTTTTGGAAGCTCCAGCTGCAGCCTAATGTCAGTTATTGAAATGACCATGCTTATTGATGAACGGAAGGAACATGATTATGGGTTCTGTAGTTGTAGTGACGTGGAAAAGTAGGTTGTAGTGTTTGTGTTGGATCTGTTTTTATTATCGTTTCTTGACCAGCTCCTTCTCACAGACATCATTGAAGTGTGCCTATTTGTTCTCTGGCGCCACCTGGAGTACTACCTACTCTACTGCACCCCAGCTGACCCAAAAGACTCCCTGTTGCCAGGATACAGAGGTGAGGGGCAGCGCTAGATCAGACTCTGATTGTGATGTAAAGAATGAAGGAGAGAAAATAATCTCTCTGCAAAACAGAGGGAATGTTATTTATCATGTTATGCTCATGGATTGACATAGCATCATGTTGAGATGTCTTCCATGTTGCACCTCTCCCTCACTCACTCACTCTCTCTCTCTCTCTCTCTCAAGGTGCCACAGGTGGTCGTAGTTTGGGTCTGGCTCAAGTTAGTCAGCAGGATTTAGAACAGGTGAGTTCTGAGAATATAACCCTCTCTGTGTTATTTTCTTAATTGTGTATTTTTTTGTATGAATGTACTGCATGTGTGTGTGTGTATTTGCTTGCTCTTATTACAAGACAGGCCGGTTATGCTGTGATTGCTAATTTCAGTGTCTTCTGATTCTGTGTGTGTGTGTTTGTGTGTGTGTGTGTCTGGGAGCAGCTCCAAAGTGATGTGGCCAGCAGCTTCAGTGAGCATGTGCAGAAGAAACTCCTTGAAGTGGAGGGTCTCTACAGTAAAGGGCGCTCACGATACACCTTCATCCAGGCCCTTACACGCAGGATCCGAGGCCTCGTGCGGCAAACCAAGAGTTAACACACACACACACACAAATACACTCTCCGGGTCTGTCTCTTATTCCCTTTAACACCTTTTTACAAAGCACTCATGAAATTTCTACTACTAAGGTTTTCTCGCTTTGGATTTATCTAAATATTAGAATTGTGCATTATTTACTGCCCTTTTTGTTTGTTTTTTGCTATTATGTCAAATAAAAGGATTTTCTAAATTGATTCAAAGCTTCACTGCTTTATTTAAAATGCATTGGAGTGATATTCTCATCCAAGGGTCCCACTAGTCTATACAAGACACTTAACAGTTTACTCGAAAATCATACCAAAAAACTCACACACACCAGTATATGGAATAATACTTGAATCTTGTTTTTATTTCTTTACAAGGTACACTTTTATAGAGAAGGGTAAAGTGCATTGATTTCTTTTTTCATTGTTGTCAACTTTGTCAGAAGTAGGGTGGAACAGAAGCCAAAGTCATTCAGTTACATTGACAGCTGTGCAGTCGCAGGTAATCACCAGGGTGCGCACTGCGCAGTGAAGACCGCTTAGGCTCACAATGTGCAGTCAGCGATGCTATAGGTAGGACCCTGATGTTTAGAGTGCATTGTCATCAACGATACAGCTTGTCACATTATGCTGACATCGTGCTGTCAATGCCATAGCTAGTTGCTTAACACTGACGGTACACCGTCATTAATGGCTAGGGTAGATATCTTAAAGGGACACCAGGCAACGTTTTCGTGTTAATTAATCATCTTCGTAAGTCGGTATATGGTTAAATGACTCATTACGGGGCGAATGAAGGCTCTCTCGCCCGCCCCTACTGCCTGTAGGAAGAATATCCCACTTCCAAGTTCGGTGTATCCTACCCGCCGACCTTCTGTCTCACAAAGTCTCGGACATCGCGAGAAGCAGGATCAGTTTACATCCTGCATCCCCAGCACAGAGGCAGGCTAACGAAACGCTAGCGATTGTTGCAAACGTGTGTATAATGGCAGAGCGGGCTCGCACACGTATCGACACGTACAGACGGAGGGGGAGCTTCGTAGAGAAAAAGCATCAGGCTTGCCTGGTATCCCTTTAGGCCTTGAAATTGACGTTCGCGCTGCTATCTGTGCTACATTCTGGAATGCAGTTGGCTCTGATCCGACTCCGTCCAGATGCAGTCGGAGAGCCTAGGCACAGTATCAGCGGGGCACGTGCGAGGCTTAAGGGCCTGCTGGGATACATTCATTCACATTTGAACGATTGCGCTGTTGCACCCCTGACAGGACAGGTGGACAGACAGACAAAGATGAAGTGATGTTGAAGTCTGTGTGCAAAAGATTGGTCGGCGGGCAGAAAATTATGGGGATGTTAAATTAATTCGCAGGATTATGTTTTTCATTTCACTTTGCCCAGATTGCAGATGACTTGATGCATTTCATTCAGAAATACAACTGTCTGGGATTAACTTATTTGAAGCATGTGTTCAGATGCTCCTCATTCAGTTTGTTCGCAATGACCCAATAAACTTAATAGGCTTCTCTGATCCAACAGTCCATAAAAAAATACAATGATTCTTTTAGAGACACGTGGACTGTATTTGGAGCACTTGCCTTAAATATGTCTCCAAAAAAGTCTCCAATGGATGTCAAAAGCAAACGTAAGCAATGTCTGTTCTCATTGCTTCCTGCTGATAACTGCTGACTCGGAGGCTACTGTTCTCATCCCATGCCCTCACCTCACCTGGATCTGTGGCTTGTAGAAGATTTGGGACACAGTTCAGGTCTGGGATGTTGTTGGTTGTGTCTGTGTCCCCATTCAACCCCCCATCACAGAAACGTCTCAGGCCCAACCAGCAGAACAGGAGAACTCATAGGAAGGGGAATTCATTTGCGTGACACAATAGAAGACATTATGTTCATCAGTCTGTGGATGTAAGCCTATATGCTACTAAAGTCTAAAAATAACTTGTAGGGAAATCATAAAATAAAAGGATGAAGTCATAACAGATGAAAGAACGGTTTGTTGCTTTTTTAAAATTGTTGTGCTACTCTTTAAAACCATGCACAATATACCTCTATAAATTATCTTAAATAATACATTAATTACAATACTTAAAAAAAGAGTACATTTCTCTCCACACCA
Organism: Alosa pseudoharengus; assembly: GCF_046254945.1. Taxonomy (NCBI): domain Eukaryota; kingdom Metazoa; phylum Chordata; class Actinopteri; order Clupeiformes; family Clupeidae; genus Alosa; species Alosa pseudoharengus. The sequence continues at coordinate 29,972,613 of NW_027468565.1, read as the reverse complement.
CTGAGCCCGTGTGTGTCTGATTGTGCTGACTGCCGACAGGAAGTCCTATTTAATAACACAGGAAGTGTCCTCAGCAGTACTTAACCCCAGTTTTAGGAGGGGGGGGTCAGTTGCCTATAAAAAGGATGGTCAGTAGAAACGTGCTCTGTATACACATATGATAGACATTTACAGGAAGTTTCTCACTCACAATCACAAACATCCCCACACACATCTTCTGCAATACTGAATATCATACAGCTGGCAAGAGTGGGCACAAGGCTCTGCAATGAATCTAACCCAGATTGACCTTATCTGAGGCGGCCCATTCCCAGGCCTATTGCCATCTTGGGAGGAGGACAACCCCCACAAGGAATCTCACATTCGCACATTGGCCATTTGGAAGCGCAGGTACAGAAACAGTCACATCATTCTCCTGACGCTAGTCCATTGTCCTCAGAGGAGGCACATCCGCCGCATGTGTGTGTGTAACACTTCTCCACATGGCTGACTTCCCATCAGACTTTGCAAGCCGGGAACTGCCCCCCCCCCCCCACACACACACACACACACACTCCTTTCTAAAGAAGGTCCAGTGATTTATATAAGGGAGGAGGATTTAGAGTAGGGGTTTGGGCCCCACTAGTCCCCTGGTTGAAGGGATTTTGGTTACACTGTTGTTGATGCCACTTGAGTCCTGATGGACGGTGAGAGACATGATGTCCTTTGCTATGCTGGTAAGAGTTTGAAGCTTCTCAGGAAACTCTTGAGTAACGGGGCAGGGGGCTATTTACTACAGACAGCTGGCCCGCATGGACTGGAGTCTTTCACGACGGGATTCAGTTGGGCTCCGAGAGAAACGGCAGGCGCTTAGCCTGCGCTAGTTTGGCACTTCGCATGGCGAGAGAGACAGGTTTTCAGAACAGCTCTTTCCCATATGTCTCTCTCTCTCTCTCTGTGGGAGCTCTTGGTCACCACAGTGAGTCCACTCGTACACTGCAGGAGGAACCAGTGACACACACTGATAAGCAATCCCATAATCCACTTGTGTGTATGCAGTTGGGAGTTCAAAGGTCATGGAGATGTCAAGGGTGAGGGAGCGTGTGGTATGGAAAGCACGGATCCTTCCAGAAGGAGAGAGAATGAGGCGGGCCTTGAGCGGACAGCTGTGTGGTATGCCGAGTCCTCTAGTGTTTTGTGGCTGAGCCCAGTTCGCCAGATTGAACTTCTAATTTACGGGAAACTTCAAAGCTCATTATGTGTCTCTGCATGTGTGTGTGCGCAGTTATACATGAATCCAGCCAATGTTTGCGTTTGTGCGCGCACACACACACACACACACACATATACAGTATATATACACATAGATGCATATGCTCTGCTGTGAGAGTTCCAAGATGGTCTCCTATGAGCATCCCCATATGTGTGTAAAGTTCACTCAGAGGCTGTCTGAATTGGGCTGCGTCTGATTGGCAGAGTCGGTAGATGGAGGCGTGGCTTCTCCGTGGTGCGGCGGCGACTCGGGTACCTCCCCCGTCACAGCGACGCGGATGACCCTGAGCCAGCGTTGCTTGACCTCCTCATTCTCGGCGAAGAAGCAGTGGAGCGACTTGGACTGGGACAGGCGGAAGCTGGCAGGGGCGTCGGCTGCCTTGGGGTTGTCCTCCACGGTGTACCCCAGCAGAGGAATGGTGGACTGGGCCTTCACATCCTGGAGATGGAGAGAGGGAGATTAAAGATGAAGATTAGAAGATTAGAAATAAGAACATAACATTATATTCACGTTATTAATGAAACTCTCTTCTGCCATTTTCATTGATCATCCGAGGTGACTATGAAGGTAATAGGGTAGAGCACCAGGGCCTCTTTCTTAGGGATGACGTGTGTGTGTGTGTGTGTGTGTGTGTGTGTGTGTGTGTGTGTGTGTGTGTGTGTGTGTGTGGACTCACCTGTGGCGCTCCGTACAGGTAGAGCACCAGCGCCTCTTTTTCTGGGATGACGCACCACACCTTCTGCCAGGGCTTATTCTTCTCACAGTACTGCAGGAAGCCACACATGATGCTGCTGCCCGAGAACTGCGCCGCCTCAATCTGGGGGGGGGGGGGGATGGGTAAGAAAAAGAGGATGGGGACACAGTGAGGGACTGAAGTACTGGACAGACATATCAGTTGGAGGGCTAAGAAATAGCCTACATTTGGCAGGAAAATATTGTGAATTTCATTTAGCCTTAAAACATTGATTGGTTGCCCCAAAACGTTTTGTCAGACTTTGCACAAGGAAAATTAGTACCTGTTTTTGTCACACTTGGTTTATTTTCCAGATATGACTGAAATTGTTTGATCATAGCTATGATCATCACATCCATTTTGCTGTCTCAAGAGAAATTTGAACTTCACTATCATGTAGGTGAGGACTTTCACACTTGTGCAAAGACGTGACAAAGTAGTTGGTTGGAAATTAGAAACAAAAAAGATGAGTTCTTAAGGCCACCTCCCATGGAAGACCTTTAAGACCACCACTCAGACTGGACACTTGGGGGAATCCTCACCATCCTCATAAATGTCTTTAAAAAAAGTTTTGAGAGAATGTAGACTTCGAGCACACACTCTGTGCAATGTGTTCTCAGTAAGGTGTAAGTTTCAGGGGGTAGTGAGAAAGTCTACAAAGGAATCCAACTGAAGCTCTTTCCTGGTGTGTTAGTGTGTGCTCAAAATGTCTTCCCACTCAAGTCACCAAAACCTCCACTATCCCATAATTCCGCATTCTTACCGTCACCGACTCCTCCTGTTGCCCTCAAGAATGCTTTGCTTTCCTTCGTTTCTGCGGTTCATAGTTTTTTGGAATGGTCTCTCAGTCAGATTACATTCAGAACAATTTCATTTTCACGCTTGCCTAGCAAATATATGATGCCTGCAGTTCAAAGCTTAACACATCATGTAAGAGCACAAAAAAGACAAGGGGAGACTTCTCCATGTCTCCATCTCTCACCTCTAGGATGCCCTTCTTCTTGCCCTCCTTCTCCTCTGAGTGACCGGTGAGGATGGAAAAGCAGTCCTTGCACACCTTGTTAATCTTGTTTGTGTCATACTCCAGAGGCGCCTTGTACTCCGAACATTTCCAGCAGACCACCTGAGGCAAACAAGATGACAACATGATTGGTCAGATCCCGTGACAGAGACAGCTTGATAGACAAATGGAAGTCAGCACTGACTGTGTAATGGAGCCAAAACAACATCTTAAAATAAGACAACAGTTGGGCACCTAGACACAGTGTCGGATCTAAAAACATTTTACAGCATGGAAGTATGATCATTAGTTGAGTGATATTAGGGCATATTAGAACTGTTCATTGTATAGCTGCAAGTTTAATGCAGGTCAGACATCAATAACAAGTCTACGCTTCACAGAAAGTTATAATCTGTGAGCATGTATGTCAGTGGGGAGAATGAAGTGAGTGTAGTTTAGACTCACGAAGCCACAGGCTCTGCAGTGGTGTCGCCGCCGCGTCAGAGCGTTAAACGGCTCTCTGCACTTCATACACATGGTCACCTCATTATCCCTGATCCAGCGAGGGGCACGCTTCCCCAACTCAGCCGTCTGAACACACACACACACACACACACACACGGTCAATCCAGACATGAATGCGACCAATTTTGTTTGCATCGCAAAACATTGTTTGTTAAAAAGATAACAATTTGATAAGAACTCTTGATAAGATTGTATGTTTGTGTTTGGGCATTTGAGACTCACCGAAACCTCCTCAATGTCCTTAGATGCTGTTTTAAACGTCTCATTCTTCTGTTGGAAAACAGCGATCGTTTCCTGGAATGCCTACAAGACAAAGAACCAACTTACAGTATGTGTGCGTGCAGTTGTTTGTATCCCAATATGAAAAAATGTGACGGCTTGTTGACAAACACTTGTTGACAAACCAGGGTTATAGTGACTGTATGTGTGTTTACATGTGTGAGAGCATGAGCTTGTGCATACATTTGTGTGTATGTGTGTGTGTGTGTGTGTGCATATATGTCCATGTGTGTGTGTCTTGACCTTGATCCAGTCCTCCTTGTCCTGCTCAGAGCTGGCCTGCAGCTCGAGCGTGCGCTCTTTGCCGGACACCTGGAAGGTGTGGGGGTAGTCCTCGTTGGTGGTCTCCACCACCTTCATGCCGTCGATGCCAATCCGCGTGCGCACCGTGAACTTCTGGCCCACCAGGCTGAACTTGGGCACGCAGTACAGCAGGAAGTTGTTGAACTGGAGAAAAAAGAAGAGGACAGAAGAAAACGTTCACTCTTTAGGTGAGTAGACACAGAGAGCCGGATATCACCAAA
>NW_027468565.1:29938300-29963300 GCF_046254945.1 Alosa pseudoharengus | reverse complement strand
CTGCTGGTATAATGCAGCTCTGTGTGTGAGGGTAAGAGAAATAGGGAGAGGAGCACACACATTGTGTGTGTGTGTGTGTGTGTGTGTGTGTGTGTGTGTGTGTGTGTGTGTGTGTGTGTGTGTGTGTGTGACACCATGTCTGACCACGCTCTTCCTCATCATCAGAAAAGGGCTCTTGGGCCTCATCTAAAAGTCCCACACCTTCGCTATATCACTCCACACGCAGACACATGCAGACACACCCACACACATCCAAAGCATGCACGTACACACACACACACTTACACACAGGTAAGTAAAACTGGATGATCACAAAAAATATGGAGGTAAGCAAGTGTGTGTGTGTGTGTGTGTGTGTGTGTGTGTGTGTGTGCGCGTGTGTGTGTGTGTGTGTGTGTGTGTGTGTGTGTGTGTGTGTGTGTGTGTGTGTGTCTGTGTGTGTGTGTGTGTGTGCACATGCCTGTGTGTAGGCTATCACTTATTACACACACTAAACTAGTGTGTATCAGCTGCTGTTGTATAACAAAGTCTGACTGTTGAGGACAGCTGAATGAAAGTGTGTAAGTGCATGATTAGAGTGTGTATGTGTGTTTATGTGTGGTGTAAATGCATGTGTTTGTTTTGTTCTTGTCATCACAAAACTATTTTCCCATCATCAAGATATGCAGCTGCTCTTCTGTATATTAACAAACATCAGAGCATTCATTCACACACACACACACACACACACACAGACACACACACATGCGCGCACACACACACATGCACAAGCCTTTGCTAAAGTTGGCTGCTGGGTATCACATCTACTGTGTGTGTGTGTGTGTGTGTGTCTGTGTGAGAGAGAGAATATGTGTTTGTGCGTACATGAACGAGGGAGAGAATAGAATGTGTGTAGGTTTATGTGCAAATGAGAGAAAGTGAGACAGAGAGAGAGAGAGAGAGAGAGTGTGTGTGTTTTGTGTCTGTGTGTGTGTGTGTGTGTGTGTGTGTGTGTGTTTATGTGCTGAGGCAGCAACTCTCACTGTGCTGATGTGAATAACCTCACTGTTTCCTTCAGGATCACAGGGGTGTCTACTCAGCTAACACACACACACACACACACACTCACTCACTCACACACACACACACACAAACAGACAGAGGAGTTGGGGCATACACACCTACATGTGTGATATCAACCACAACCCCTCCCCTCTATCCCCCATCCCAATCCCCAGTAGAAGCCTCCTGTGTGTGTAGAGTCCAGCAGCAGGTCTATGGTTATGTTATTGAGCAGTGTGCTAAAATGTTGGTTGGTTATGTTCTCTAGCAGCATGCTAATGTTAGCAGCAGGTTGGTTATATTCTCTAGCAGCATGCTAATGTTAGCAGCAGGTTGGTTATATTCTCTAGCAGCATGCTAATGTTAGCAGCAGGTTGGTTATATTCTCTAGCACCATGCTAATGTTAGCAGCAGCCTGCTCTGACCCATAGCTCTGACCTCAGTGGTGGGGCTCCAAAGGGAAGAGGTGTCAAATATCAATGTCTTTCTATCCCTCTCCCTCTATCTATCATTCTCCTTTTCTCTCCATTTCTCTCTGCCTCTCTTCCTCTGTCCCTCTCTCTCTCTCACTCACTCTCTCTCTCTCTCTCACACACACACACACACACACACACACACACACACACACACACACACACACACACACATATTTAGACACACAGTCAGAAATATCTATGGTATCTGGTATAAGTAAACATAGACAAGTAGCGCCAAAGGTTCTATCACTCTGTAGGAAGACTGACAGAGAGGGAATGTATGTAACAATAGCTTTGGCAACACTGTTCCCACACAGGCATGCTAAAGCAACTTTGAATTGAATTGAATTGAATTGAAAGAGAGAGAGAGAAAGAGAGAGAGAGAGAGAGAGAGAGAGAGAGAGAGAGAGAAAGTGTGTCATGCAACCAGTTGAAATATATCTGTGAGGTATACAAGATAAAAATAAACCTCTGACTCAAGGAGACAGTCACAAAATATTTTAACACACACACACACACACACACACACACACCTCTACCTTTCTATCCATGGTTGTGGTGTCATCTCTGGCTTCATGTTGCTGCTCTCCTTCGTCGCTTTGGTCCCTCGCTCCCTCCTCCTCCTCCTGCTCCTGCTGCTCCTCTTCCTTCCTCTCTCCTCTCTGCTCCTCTGCCTCGTGCGGTGTGTGTGCGGCGAGTGTGTCGAGGACGCTGCCGTCCGTCTCCTGGCTGTCATCCCCCGCGTCTCCGTTCACCATGACCGCTGTGTGTGCTCCCCCGCCGTCCATGCGCGCTGGCAGACCGTTGGCAGCAGCTTTGGGGGGCTTGGGGGCATTGTGGAGCGGCGTGACTGGCACCGAGCCCCCTTCCTTGGGCAGAGGAGGAGGTCCAGTTCCCTTGTGCAACGGGCTGCAGTTGGCCGACCGGCTGATCTGCTTGAGGGGGGAGCCACTGGGGCTCACCTTGTTATTACCGTCTGTGTTACTGAGGAGGCGAGAGAGAGAGAGAGAGAGAGAGAGAGAGAGAGAGAGAGAGAGAGAGACGTTAGAGGGCAGCTGGGAAAAATAACTAAACCAATCAGAGAGGAGAGAGACACTCTGGGCTTACTGCAGAGCATGGTGTGTGTGTGTGTGTGTGTGTGTGTGTGTGTGTGTGTGTGTGTGTGTGTGTGTGTGTGTGTGTGTGTGTGAGGAGACCTGGGTCAGTAGAGGCGTGTGAGTGTGGGTGTGTGAGAAAGAGGAAGAGAGAATGACAGGAAGGAGAGAAAAGAGAGTCAGGTGAAGAGATGAGATATAGATTAGAGAGAGAGGGAGAGGGCAGATGAGATATAGAGGAGAAAGGAGAGGAGAGGAGGGTAGAGAGAAAGGAAAGGTAGGACACCAGTGCTACTGTAGATCCTGTGGGAACCATCATGGCCCACTTCTACATGCCCCCACACACACACACACACAGACATATAACATACAACTTATCCACATACTACATACCCATACCCACACGCATACATCTCACATCTCACACACAAGCAAGTCTACCACAAGGATAGGTAAAACAAAGCAACTCACACACACTCACACACACACACACACACACACACACACACACACACACAAGCAAGTCTACCACAAGTGGGATAGGTGAAACAAAGCAACACACACACACACACACACACACACACACACAAGCAAGTCTACCACAAGTGGGATAGGTGAAACAAAGCAACACACACACACACACATACACACACACACACACACACACAAACACACACAAGCAAGTTTCTGCAATATAACAGACATGAAACAGTTGTCTCTTCATTACAAACTTTTACCAGTAAATTATCATTACCAATCTCTCCTCCACTCTCTTTATCTTACACAGACACACACACACACACACACACACACACACACACACACACACACACACACACACACACACACACACACACACATACACATCCTGCAGCTGCTTCCCGGGCTATACTCCACCTGTCTTTAGGGTCAGACAGGTCTTCCTGTCTATGGGTGTGTGTGTGTGTGTGTGTGAATGTTCAAGAGTTAATGATCAGGTACTGGATCAAGTCACCAATCTACAACGTTGTGCGCTTTTTATGTAGTTCCTTCTGAATAAGTCTGACACACACACACACATACAGTACACATTAGATATGCAAAGATGACAAGCTTGACTGTCTCGTAACACATCTGCACTTATACAGGAACTCACTGACTTGTAAATACACAAACACACACTCCTCATCTCCTCACATAACAAACAGGATGGACATGAGGGGGTATAGTGACCGTACATGTGTGAGTATGTGTGTGTGTGTGTGTGTGTGTGTGTATGTGTGCGAGTGTGATTTTGTGTGTGTACGTGTGTGTGTGTGTGTGTGTACGTAAGCGTGTGTGTGTGTGTTTGTGTGTGTGTGTGTGACATGGGGGGGTATAGTGTGTATGACCGTGCATGTGTACGTGTGTGTAAGCCGCCTCAGTCTGAAATGACAGAACAATGAGAGCGTTCAGTGGGAGACTCTCTGCTCCTTGCTACTGTACATAATGTGTCACCCTCAGCTGGCACAAGTGTTGGGAAGTGGAAACGGGTAAAGATGTGGAGTTCCTCCTCCGGTTCCTGCCAACAGGAAACTTATAGCACTTATACCTTCAGTCCGTCAACAGACTAGGACTAACTAGCTCACAGGATATTTGATATGCTTGTGTCTGCCAAATCATCATGAAGCAGCGACTTAGTAGCAGAAGTTTAGTGCCTGAAGGGTTCTCATTGGAATGTCAATCTTGGCTTCAGAATATAAATTTACAGCACTGGAATTTTCCGGCTGATGTTCTTGTTTGAGGAAGCTTATTAGCTTGCTAAAATCTCAATACACGCTCCAAAGTTTGTTGAATAAGACTCTTGATCAAATGGATTATTCTATGTTGTTTAATATAGAGAAGCTAATTAATAAAACTCATTAATCAGTGACAGTTTTACAGTAACCCTGTTAAAATTTTCACATGGAAGACAATCAATCAAGTCATTATTAATCAATCAATGACACCATTTCATGGTAACCTTCACAGAGACCGCTTCGGATGTCTGAGCATTGCACTATAATATCACTGTGACAGCACAGGACAGGGAACAAAGTATGTTTCTAACTACAGAGCAATGTTATGGTTGAGTGTGAGGCTGATGTATTGGCCTATACACAGACACAATCACACCTTCAGTCACTTTGACACAGAGAACTCGCTTCTCAGCAATCGCTCTCCTGACACAATATACAGCCAGACAGACCACACAATAGGCACAACAGCTGAGTCTACCCTCGATCTGCACAAGACTGTGTATCAAACACACACACACACACACACACACACACACACACACACACACACACACACACACACACACACACACACACACACACACACACACACACACACACACACACACACACATTCTGTTGCCCTGGATCACTAATAGAGAGCCAACTGCCCGCACATACACTTCAGCATAAGAGAAGCATTGTTTCAATTCTGTTCCTGCTTAAAACAGACAAAACCCTCGAAGGAAAAAAAACACTTACTAATATTAGATGAGATTAGGATTAGTAAACCATCACGAATGTCGTCATGCCGATAAGCAGAGAGGAAATATACTATTACAAATACTTTATATTACAAAACAACTGTTGATACACACCATTAAAAAACTACTATAAAATTTGACATGACGTCCCTTCACAAGAGCTGTGGTAAGAAAAGAATGCTGAGGCACAAGAAGCCTTTCTGAATAATACTCCTCCACGCACAATACTCTGTACTCCACTTACTGCGCTCACAAGACAACGCAGCAGAAACAAATAATCCAACAAATAATCCAACAAATAACACCAACCTGGACGCTTATGCTCACAATCAAAGCCACTGTGTAACCACCTGAGTCCTGTGAGTGCAGTAGCCCATGTGCATGCAGTAGTTAATCTATATGGACCGTAGTTAATCTATAGTTAAGAGGTGGGTTCCCCGCGGTCTGCTGTGTGAGAGCTCGGTGTAGATGGAGGGTGAGCGATGGTCACTCTGGAGCTCACCTCTTGTGCTTGTGCCTCAGTGGAGCGCGCTGAACTCTCTCCCACATCCTTGTGCTGTTTGCCAGCCTGCCTGCCTGTGAGTTCCTACTGCTTAGTCTGATTAGTCTCTCTCTCTCTCTCTTTCTCTCTCTCTCTCTCTTGCTCTCACTCACGCGCTCGCTTTCTCCCTCACTCCCTTTCTGTGTGTGTGTGTGTGTGTGTGTGAGAGAGAGAGAGAGAGACCTGCAGTAATCCTCCCCATCCTGTGTACAAAGCCTCCTCCGAGCCAACTGACCAGAGCGGTGTGGGAGGTGGCTTGCCTCCTCCGAGCCAACTGACCAGAGCGGTGTGGGAGGTGGCTTGCCTCCTCCGAGCCAACTGACCAGAGCGGTGTGGGAGGTGGCTTGCCTCCTCCGAGCCAACTGACCAGAGCGGTGTGGGAGGTGGCTTGCCTCCTCCGAGCCAACTGACCAGAGCGGTGTGGGAGGTGGCTTGCCTCCTCCGAGCCAACTGACCAGAGCGGTGTGGGAGGTGGCTTGCCTCCTCCGAGCCAACTGACCAGAGCGGTGTGGGAGGTGGCTTGCCAACTTCTGCTTTCTTTGTTTTATTCACGCATTCATTCTCTCTTTTTTCTCCCTTCTTTTCACTCTCTCTCTCTCTTTCTGTCTTTATTCACATTCTTTCTTTCTTTTTTGTCCCTCTTTTATGGGACCTCTGTCTTATTCTTGTTCCATCTTTCTTGCGCATGAAAAATACTTGTTTATGCTTGTTGTTACAGCAGCTTGTCCCAAGATGCCCCAAGATTGCCCATTTTGTTTCACTTAAACAAAACGAACATTAGCATCAACACATGGAAGACACTTACTTCCAGATCATCAAGACCAAACCTGAGGAGACAAGCTCTCTGCTCTGAGTGGAAACACACAGGCTTTGAGGATGGAGGAATCTGAGAATATACAAGGTTCAAGTGCATTGAGAAAAACATGATTGAAAATCCAGGAATGTTTTCTGTTTAGCTCCGTAAACTTATCTTAGCACTGGTGTTGAATTTGTCTCAATATATAATGATTTGGTGTGGAGTTTTTTTCTTTAGAGATTTAAAAGCACAGAGATTAACTTCCACAAAACAGCAAAATGTACTCTCTTTTCAATGGATTACACACACACACACACACACACACACACACACACACACACATACACACACACACACACACACACACACACACACACACACACACACACACACACACACACACACAAATAAAAACCAAAGCACAAGCCTGTCACACAACTGCACTGTTGTGAAAACTCCAATCATCAATAAAACCAGTGATCCCATTTGGCACACATTGACTGATAACTGACCAGACAGTTGCCAGACTAGTTGCCCTACAAACACAACTGTGCTCAGCCTCACACATGGGAGGTCAAAGTACTGCTTTGAGACAGCAGACGTAGAGGGAGCTTAAACAGTTTAAAGAACTACGATCGCCTCAGGCCACTGAGTGTAGCCTCCCTGTCATAGACGAGCTTTCTATGGCTGCTGTTTATAAAACATGAACAGTGAACACCTTCCATCTCTCAACTCCCATATGTCTATAGCCACGTTTACATGGACAGTTTTTTTTGTTGATCCGATTAAACTATTCCGAAAAATTTGTGCCGTCTGTTTACATTGGGTACGTTCTATTCCGATCAGGTGCTCTCAAGCGCTTTAGAATCTTTGATCGGAATAGCCGTTGTTGCCTACTTTTCCTTGAAAAGATACAGTGAATCCGAATGACCATATACATGGGTGTTTATTCGGAATAGGAGCGGACTACACCACCTCTTTCATTCTGATCGGATCAGGAATTTTAATTCCGATTAAGGTGTTTATATGACAATTTTTATTCCGATTGAGCCGTTATTCCGTTTTTAATCGGAATAGAAGTGTCCATGTAAACATGGCTTATGTCACACATGGCCAGCAGTGACTCAGTTCTGACATCAATGACCTGCTACGCACAGCTCCACCCTCCATCCTGTCTCATGACATCAGGGATGACTCCTCTCAAACACACCTAACCCCTACAGAAACAACTCCTCTCAAACACACCTAACCCCGACAAAAATGACTCCTCTCAAACACACCTAACCCCAACAAAAACGACTCCTCTCAAACACACCTAACCCCAACAAAAACGACTCCTCTCAAACACACCTAACCCCTACAGAAACAACTCCTCTCAAACACACCTAACCCCTACAGAAACAACTCTTCTCACACACACACACACACACACACACACACACACACACACACACACACACACACACACAGAGAGAGATAGAGAGAGAGAGTGAATATGATGCGACTGTTACCTGCCCTCCTCGAAGCGGCTGATGAGGTCCAGCACTCTGCCCTTTGCACCTGCCCCTCCTGTTCCAACTCCTGTCCCGTTTCCTGCTACTCGCCCTCTCCCTGCCGCACCTCCTCCTGCTCCTCCTGCTCCTCTTCCTGCTCCTGCTCCTCCTCCTCGGTCCTCCATCTGAGATCTGGCCAGTGGGGTCCGGTTCAGGGGGTGTGTGGGAGTCGTCACCGGACTCTGCAGATGGGCTGGCTTAGGAGGCACTACGGATATAAAGGGAGAGAGGGACGCAGAGAGAGTGAGAATGAGAGAGTAAATGCAAACACTGTTGCATGCCATAATGTGACTATAATATATCTACTAACACTAACAGAAACGTTAATTTAATTATGAAGGAAATGTTAATGATTTGAACTATCGTACTGCTGTAATTTGTCTGGGACAAACAGATGCCAACCATGAAAGGAATTGCGTTAATATATGGGGTGATTTGATATTTTGATGTATTAACAGCTCAAAAGGTGGAACTTTATGAAAGCTTAAGTATGAACCTATATATACATATACACTGCCGTTCAAAAGTTTGGGGTCACACACAAATTTCCATTCCACTCCATTATAGACAGAATACCAGCTGAGATCAGTTGTATTGTTTTTTGGTGATGTGCTTACATAATTGCAAAAGGGTTCTCCAATATTTTATTATATATATATATATATATATATATATATATATATATCAATGTTTTGTGCTCTCTTCTTGGTCTGATGGGCATTTTCAACCCAGTAGATTTCAAGCTGAAATGTCTTCCCTGCAGTGTACATGAATAGTCAAAGGGTGGCAGCACTCTAACATGGAGACTTGCTCTCTACCTCTAAAATGTACATAAGACTGGGCTCATAAGGGTTGTGAGACCCTTATGACCACAAGGTATGTGCATGCACACACGCAAACACAGATATATATACACAAGCTTGTACACATACAGACACACAAAGTTATTACAATGTCAAATCATTAACCTTATGCTACAGTATGTGATCAGTTGTGTGCAAGTGTGTGTGTGTGTGTGTGTGTGTGTGTGTGTGTGTGTGTGTGTGTGTGTGTGTGTTTGTGTGTGTGTGTGTGTGTACATACCTTGTGGTTTGGGCTGTAGAAGAGGCCGGCGGCCTGACCTGCTTCCATTGACCCCCTGACTCTGATCACTGCTGCTGGTGCTGCTTTTCCTGCTGTTGCTCACCTGACCCACACTCTCACTGCCCACTGCTGGAGAGAGAGGAGGGGGGGGGGTGGAGAGAGAGAGGGAGAGAGAAAGGGGGGATGGAGAGAGAGAGAGGGAGAGAGAGAGGGATGGAGAGAAAGATTTTATTAGCCATCCCAGAGAGATTTAATTAGCCATCCCAGAGGAATACCTTCAGACAGTCTGTGCTGAATGGCCAAAAAGTAGTACCAATCCTAAAAGTAAATACCAGGAGAAGGAGGAGGAGGAGGAGGAGGGAGAGGAGGAGAAGGAGGAGAAGAACTGTGTGTAGAAAGTCCAAGTGGCCCCAGGAAACCAAGATAATCCAACAGTCTGTTTCACATATGAGATATATATATATTTCAGCAGTTTTGTAAAATACTGTTGATGCCGTTATAAATCAAACAGTGAGGAGAGGGAGAGCAACATGAGACATGGGATGGGACTAGTGAGAGACAGATAGAGAGAAGGGGAGAGAGAAAGACAAAGAGAGAGAGAGAGAGATCATGAGAGAAAGAGATGAAAGGATAAAAAATAGATAAAGAGAACGAGAGGAAAGAAAGCAGGGAGGGCAAATCTGTCCCACATATGAGGAATTCCACCTCACAGAGCCTCTGTTTAGTCTTGAGTCATGCACACTAAACAGAAATGCTGTGCAGACAAAAAAACACAATTGTGGAATGGGCAAGGAAATGATGAAATGAAAACAATTTCTTCCACTAGTTTCAGCCCAAATAATTTTGAAAAACATTACCATATGATTCTCTATGTCAGGACTATACACCGAACCACATGCACACACAGGCACACTTACACACATACACGCACACACACACACACACACAAACACACACACACACACACAGATGAACTCAGGTGAACTACAGTAGTTCAGTCTCAAAACAAACAGTCTCATGACCCATCACTGACCCTTCCAAGGTGATCAAATCATCCCATTCTCCAACTCGAAACACACACACACACACACACACACACACACACACACACACACACGCACACACACACACACACAAAGTCTCACAGGTAGATGTTAGATGTAAACGTAAATATTTGAGCTTCAGTTAAGCTCTTGAAAGCCCTCTGATTACTGATATTGAAGTGTCCATTACCACAAGTACTCACACAAGTCTGTGTGAGTACAACTCATATATGCTATACATACTGGACATAGATGTTTATACGTATGGTCACATAAGAGACCACTGCACATTTTTCTGATGTCATCCTACGGTTACTGAGTGACATTCAAATTAGTTAACAGAGACCACTGCACATTTTTCTGATGTCATCCTACGGTTACTGAGTGACATTCAAATAAGTTAACGGTCATATTCAAAATTAAGAGACCACTAATTTGAATACAAACGTAGAATGACTTGTGTGAAAATGTGCAGTGGTCTCTTAATTCTTTACAGTACAGTACAGTATATACAGTATATACATGTTCTCTCACTCTCTTGTGCCTCTCTCAAACACACAGGCAGTCACATGGTCATCCAGACCATGTGTCACATACTTTGCTCCATCCGTTGGCATACTTAATCAGTGTATCTTACTCAGTGCATCTTACTCAGTGCATCTTACTCAGTGCATGCTTACTCAGCGCATCTTACTCAGTGCATCTTACTCAGTGCATCTTACTCAGTGCATGCTTACTCAGTGCATCTATCTTACTCAGTGCATCTTACTCAGTGCATCTTACTCAGTGCATCTTACTCAGTGCATCTTACTCTTACAGCAGCTTTACAACACAGAGAATAGTACATACATAGTTTCATTGACGGGTTAACATGCGCGCACACACACACACACACACACACACACACACACACACACATACACACACACACACACACACACACACACACACACACACACACACACACACACACACACACACAAACCATTTCCTCACACCTGACAAAAACAAAGGGTTTCCCTCTTGTACCCATGCTCGTCATGCATGTCTGTGTGTGTGTGTGTGTGTGTGTGTGTGCGTGCCTGTGATATGTGATAATTCCACATATCTGAGTGCATCTTACATCCTCTCATACATACAAATTAACACAAAAACATGTGCACTTAAAATCACACACCCACAGACACACTGACAAAACTATACAGAAAGTTCTTGCACATGATTCCTTTAGGATTAGTTCACACTATGACTGGCCAGTGGAGTCACATGACCTGAGCACATTACACCGTCCACATGTGAGAGAGCCCGCAGTCTAACCCTGCTGACTCCCCGATGGCCTTGACGCCACGAGAATGACTCAACTTCCTCTGATGAAAAACAACACTGAAAAACAGCACTGTAGCATATCTCTGCAGATTCAAAACACACACTCCCTCACACACTCAGAATATGAAAAGACTACACTCTGTGGAAAATCACCCGGGAATGCAAACACGACTATCAAGAGTTTGAATTAGGTTTTACATATTCACATTTATTTAAATTAAGTTTTACATATACACATTTTTATTTGAATGCTTTGAATGCAATCCACCCACCACACACACAGTTTGGTAATGAATATATGCACCTAATATCACAGACACCCTAACGAGTAGGGTATCTAGAAATGAAAATATTAGAAATGCTTCCTAAACCTCACCATGTCCTTGGACACTGAGAGAATGGGACGCGGGAAACGACTTTAATCAAAATTATCCCACAGCAAGCCGAGGGAAAGTACCCCTTTGGATTAGCCATCTATTTTCGAATTCCCAATTTAACCTGACACAAGAGACCCATTTAGGAGACACAGTGGACTAGAGACACTTAAAAAGGCAAAAGCAAATTGTTCCACAGATTTAGAGGGGCCTTTTAAAGGAGCACTCACAGATTTAGAGTGGCCTTTTAAAGGAGCACTCACGTTGCTACCGCTGGACTAAACAACCCGCTTAAAATAAGCATGGGACCAAACTCCCACGACCCTTTGCAGACGTCCGACCTTTGATAGAAGAGGGGTGGGGAGAGCGGTGTGTGTGTGTGTGTGTGTCCTTAGTATATCACCACAGTTATGCAACGCACTTACAGCTGACGGAATGTAAATATACCGATGTTCAGTAATCTGTGTGTGTGTGTGTGTGTGTGTGCGTGTGTGTGTGTGTATGTGTGTGTGTGTGTGTACAGAATGAGAGAAACTGTCTAAGGTTTAGGGCTGTACCATTTGTAGAGAAGGCTCATTAGCAGTGAAAGCTCTCTCTCACACACACACACACACACACACACACACACACACACACCCACAAACCCCCCCACACACACAACACACGCACACACACACACAGAATATCTAGCAGGCTGGTAAAGAAGAAGGCCTCTTGAAGAAGGCCAGCATACCTAACCAACTGCCTTAGGCTTGTCCAGCCATGGCTGTAAGGAACAGGGAGTTAGTGTCAAACTGAAAGCTGGTGGGTCCAGCAGAGAGAGAAGGACAGATTTAGACAGACCAAAGACAGACCGAGTCACAGACTGATACAATCACCCATGAACAGGGAAATAAGGGCGGCGAAAGACAAAAGTGATGACAGGCTGACGAGATCAGAAACATACATACATACAAACACACACACACACACACACACACAAACAAACAAACAAACAAACACACACACACACACACACACACACACACACACACACACACACACACACACACACACACACACACATAAGCACAGAGGTGATGACTGGCTGACGAGGCCAGAAACAGACGCATCACAGTCGTACACAGAACAGTCACACACAACCCCACAGTCATGTCAATAAGCAGAGCAACAACTGCAAGAGGAAGATCAGAACAGGAAGACCTCAATGGTTGAATGCCCTTGCAGTAGCCTGATGAGCCAGACGACCAGAGATCAAGATGTAGGGTCTGGGGACTCACCATTCGCAGTGCTTAGTCCGAGGGGCGGGATAAATGGTTTTCTTTCAAATTCCCTCTGCACGCAATAGGATAGCGCTACAACTCATGAGTCCCATGCGTTTTCCCACCAGCGAAGCTAGTTGGCTAGTTGTTCAAATTTTTGCCAATTAAAAAAAAGCTTCGTGTCACGCTGTTCGCCAAAAGCAACATCCATCTTCTTTGTTTTCAAGTAGCAGGAAATTCACGCCGAACCGTCGCAACTCTGCCATCATTATGTTAAGCCCGCCTACCGACTCTATACACGATGTGATTGGCCTGATCGAAGTTTAATTTTTCCAGTTCGCAAGCCAACAGAGATTTGCTGCCTCTCGCTTTTGTCACGTTTTCTGTTCCACCGTGATTGAGCAGGTTTTACAGGGACATCAGGACAGTGCAGGGCAGCGGCTCCCTCTGATCCGGAGCAGATTTGGAGGAACAGAGGCAGATCGGTGGCAGATCCTGTCCAAAGTAAGTCCACTTGGAGAGGCTCAGTCAGCGCTGACTGCAGGAGGATTAGGCTTGGCAGGCAGCAGGAGGCTTCGGACACCAGCCGGAGCCAGGCCCTTCAATGTCACTGGTGATCGTGGGGTTGGTAAAGGATATACCCATATGCTTTGGTTATCTGCAGCACTTGGTTTCCGGCCTTGTGCCCACGGACAAACCACAGCCATAGGTTCTGATGCAGAGCCAGTGGAGGGGTGTAAGGCCTCTGTGATTAGTTCATTGCTCATCGTTACGTTTCGCATCCCTGGTAGTTATTTTGGCTCTAATCGCTGATTTACAGTAGCATTACATGGTCTCTTGTCACTAGGCTCTTGCAGTCTGAATGCAGTTTTAGTTGCATACGAGTCAAAGACAAATTTCCCTGTGGGACAATAAGATATACCAAAGTCCTTTTAGGCAAGTCCCTCCACTCGGCGGCCATATTGTAATGCTTTTTGCCGATTACTTATCGGGCATCTAGAGATCACAACACATGATTGGCACGATGTATTCACAACACACCACATGATTGACACAATGTATTCAAATGTCGACTTTTTTGCAGCAGAAGGGGCGGCATATGTGTAGACAACTGCCACCTTGGTGTTACAAACTAACCCCATGCATTTCTATGGAGGATTTTTTGAGTGCTGTGACTCCTCATAAGAAAGTCTCTGGATATACTGTGCCATATCGTAGAGCATCATATCGCATCATATCATATTGTATCGTATCGCATTGTATCGTATTGTATCGTATCATATTGTATCGTATCATATTGTATCGTATCTTATTGTATCGTATCTTATCATATCAGGGACCAGAGGCTGCTGGTGCCTCAGAACCATCTGGAACCAAACTTCACTGTCTTTGTCAAGGAATCTTCTATGCGCTTAGCCACGGAACTACAAAGTCATTCAGTGCGAAAGTCCGTATTAAGTCCCAGTTTAATGTGTCTGTTAAGGGAAAAAAACCTAAAATCTGATTTCTAAGATTCTCACATTAAGTCCCAGTTAGATGTGTGTGTTCCCTTCCCCTTGTCAGGCCAGAGGCCAAAAGGAGGCTCCTGCAGATGTTCTCCACTGGCCCTCCGAGCACCAGTCTGTCCACGCACCAACAGGTGGTTGGGCTGGGACACTCGGAAAATCAGCCAGCAGAACGAAACTGGGTATCTCTGGCCCTGGTGGGCAGAGTCTCAAATGGCAGAGCCTACTCTGGGTCTGACCTGGCCTGGGTCTGGCTCAGTTCTGGCCCGGTTCTGGTTGCCATGTGTGTCTGTCCGATGCCAGCTGACCAACAATAAACAACAGCGCTGCCGTCCAGTGGGATTTGCACTTCCTGCATTCTTTCCCTACACACACACACACACATACACACATACACACACACACACACTGCCATGCTGTGCAGAAGACTGAAAATAGAGCAACACAGAAAGACTTCTTTCAATCTTTCATGATGGCTCCACGCCCCCCCGCCTCAAGAAAAGAGAGAAGGAGGGAGAGGAAGAGAGAAGGAGGGAGAGGAAGAGAGAAGGAGGGAGAGGAAGAGAGAAGGAGGGAGAGAAGAAAGAGAGGGGAATATCTAACTGTGCAATAACAGGAGTTTACCTAAGGTCATCCTGCTGTGCTGAATGAATACTGTGTCCTTCAACTGATACGCACACACATGTGCGCACACCAACACACACACACACACACACACACATGTGCACACACACATACACACACACACACACACACACACACACACACACACACACACACACACACACACACACACACAGTACACATACACACAGAGGCACACAAGCATGCGCGCATCCGCGCATATACACACACACACACACACACACGCAGACAAGCACACACAGAAGCGCGCAAAAGCACACACACACACAAGCACACAAGCAGACGCACACACACACACACACACATGTGCACACACACACACACACACACACACAGTACACATACACACACACACACACACGCGCACACATGCACACACACACACACCATCCTCAGGCAAATACAAATACAGTTATGCTGACCATCAAACCTGAACACTGCAGTTAAGGAATGTATCAATCATTACCCTCTTCTAAAAGCAAACCAACAGAAAAACTGCACGCTGTCAAGAAAGACACCGGCAGAGGAAGAGTTGCAGAAAGAGTGTGAATGAGAGACAGAAAAAACAGAGGTAGAGAGAGATGTCAGCTCCAGTCCAGTGGCAACCTCTCGAGCACTCTGGTGCACTTTGCAGAGGACAGCGAGGACACGCAGAGGGGAGTCTACCTCAGAGGAGTCAGAGCACAGCCTCTCCATCTCTCACTGGGGCGTCTCACTCCATCTCTCTCTCACTCCATCTCTCTCTCACTCTATCTCTCTCCATATCTCTCTCTCTCCATCTCTTTCTCTCTCACTCCACCTCTCTCTCTCACTCACTCCATCTCTCTCTCTCCATATCTCTCTCTCTCTCAATCTCTTTCTCTCTCACTCCATCTCTCTCTCTCTCTCACTCTATCTCTCTCTCCATATCTCTCTCTCTCCATCTCTTTCTCTCTCACTCCATCTCTCTCTCTCTCTCTCTCTCACCTTTTGCAAAGCTACTTACACTGCAGGGACATGCACGCTTAAGGTGCATTAATATGCATCCTCCTGCTCTCTCGCTCTGTCTCTCTCTGTCTGATTGTTTCTCTGTCAGTTTGCCTGGGTTCGGTTCAGTTCAGTTCACGTTCACTTCAGCTCCTCTTGCATCACTGGCATGAGAATTACTGTACCCCCTCAGTATTGGGAAAGAGACTGAGGTTGACCACATCTGCATGTTCAGGAAAAACAAAATCATTTTGAAGAACTGGCCCTGCATGCATATAGCACAAGGTGCATATAGCAAAAGATGTGGCAAGTGTGTGGTTTCTGATCTCACGGGTGTATGTTGGTGTAGGGGCAAGTTTGAGATGCTGTGTGTGATATCTTACCACACACACACACACACACACACACACACACACACACACCATGATAGATAGATATCCCTCCATGTGTTTCGTTTTTATGACTCCCTCATCATCATCATCATCATCACCCATTGCACATGCTCTCCACCCAAAAGACTGTACTCCTCATGGCAGTCTGCACTAATAGTTCCCACATTTAGTTCAGACACTAAACTACTTCAGAGCTTATGGTCAATAATTCACACATAATCTATCAACTAGAAGAACTGTTAAACTGGAGTCCAGACCTCTGGTCTGCCATTAGAGCACAGTGCACTGCTCCTAACATATACAACATAACTCTGTTTTTATTATGGCCATTAAACTGCAAGGCCTTTTACTCTGAACTCTCCACTGGCTTACTGAGCTCACAACTGCTGGTGTTCCAATATTCTTGCAGCTCAGCTGGTAGAGGAAACATCAGCATTGCCAGCATTGTTCATCTCACTTCCATCCATCAGCATTATCTGCACTGAAAACCCAAACTAACGCAAAATAATGACTTAACACAACCTAATTATTGAAAAAAAAAACTAATTCATAACAATTACTTGTTTACTAATTCCAAATTACATCATTTAAAGAGTCTACTAATGACTCTACTGTTCTTGAGTGTTACCTATTCCCATGATCCTTTGCAACAACCTTGAAATCATCTAACTTAACTATACTGTAAGTGTTTTCAATTGGTCTTGGTATTTGGCCAAGTAGCATTGATTTGGACACCTGTAGATGTCATACGGTTTAGAATTGATTGCCCAACTGTGTTGCACATCTGTGGTCCCTGCTGATGTCACTTCCATGTACTGCTGCCTGCTATGGTCCATTGTCCACATACCATCCATTAGCTTATGGATTGAGTAAATAAATGAAAGATTTCAAGGTAATTAGATAGTTTCCTCAAATATTTTGAGGTAATATAATAGTTTAAGTGCTATCTGCTACTGTCCATTGTTCAGTTGTGAGAAATGCAAGATATGTTTGCAAAATAATTTTATGTATAGGGAACTTTGTTGAATTGATAATATTGACTTAATTGCCTTCATCTTATCAATAAATAACTGAGTTACCGGTACTAAGATCAAATATTTATTTTAGCTTAGATTGATTGAGTAAATACATTAAACATTTCAAGTTCTAATTCTAATTCTAATTAGTTAGTTATATATATATATATATATATATATATATATATATATATATATATATATATATATATATATATATGTAAATATTTTGAGTTAATATTTAGTAGTTTAACTGTTTGGGTTTAAAGATAAAAATATAAAACTTTCCTTTGCTATAAGTTCAGGCCGTGGGAAGTGCAGAAATAGCTGAACTATTCAGATAAGCAAGATGAGCAAGCAGATTGTGACAAAAATGCTGTTGTTCTCTGGGGTCAAGAAAGATGTGTGAACAACCACCAGACAACGAGTATGTATCACCACAATTTCACAAACACAAACAAACACAAACACACACACACACACACACACACACACACACACTGTACATAGATAGACACCCGATATGTTAGGTGTAAGACGGAAAGCCTAGTCAACAGACAGCAATCAGAACATACAGAATCTGACTGCACCAGTTCAGTTCTGTGAATCTGTGTAATGTGTGTAATGTGTGTAATGTGTGTATGCGTGCCTGCTGGGGTCCATCTTTTAAAAGTTTGACAGGTAAAGCTAACAATCGAGATGTGGCCCTTCGACACGTCACACTCTGAGTTTCACCCAACTCATAAACACTCCAAGCATGCACGATCTGGCCACACCAGCCCCGGTGTGTGTATACACATATACCTCTGGACCTTTGCCCCAGGGCTGTGCGTGTTCACAGACCTAAATGAGTAGATGGGGCAGAAACAGCCAACTATATGGTAAACCTATAATACATCTAATCCAAATCAAGCGGGGGTGGGGGGCAGTCAACAGCACATGGAAAAAGTCTGTACATTTCACATATGCAGTCTGTAAATTTCATGTGGTCATTTTCCTGTATCCTCATTCATTTCTCTCTTATCACCCTCTCTCTCTCTAATTCTCTCTTTTTCTAATTCTCTCCATTGTTTCTTACGTCTTATTACGTAGGCCGATACTGAGGTGTGTCAGGCTCAATGAACAACTTGTCAGCTATCTCTTTTGGAAACAGGTGTGCCTTCATACTCTGTGTATGTTTGTGTGTGTGTGTATGTGTGTGTGTGTGTGTGTGTGTGTGTGTGTGTGTGTGTGTGTGTGTGTGTGTGTGTGTGTGTGTGTGCGCGTGTATGCGTGTTTCTGTGTACCCCAGTACAAAAATGTCAAGCATGTGTCCATCACATGAATGATATACAGGCCTAACTTCATCAACTTCAGCCAGGTCTTTACTATGCATTGTATCGATAAACACATACAGGCCCAACGTCTTCATTTAGCCAGGTCTTCACTACGCATTGTATCTATAAACACATCACTTCAGCTCTTAGCTTCTGATGTACAAACCTCATTTAAATTAAGTGTGCAATGGACTGGAACAAACATGAACCCCTCCTCACAATCCTAGCGACGACACATTATAATTTCTTGCTCATCACATCTTTTCACAGCAATATACAAAATGGACCAGCTGAGAAAGCTGAAGTCGAGCTAGATAGAGAAGAGGAAATACCTACAGAATATACGAGGGCAAATATGGCTGTCCATTTGAATTGATATGGCCCTTCATGTTCCACTCATATCGGTGGATGAGGTGCTGGGTGTGATGCAGATAAAGGCTACCTTGGGACATTACACGCTCAAAGTCCAACACGGAGCTAAAAACACATAACCTGTCACACAACCTGGCCACAAAAACCGGCCGACTGCGGAAAACTACCTCAACCTGGTCACTAACATGACCACAGCCCTGCTATAGGCACTGCCAAAAAACCCTGTCACAATTACTACCACAACCCCGCCAAATGCCCTGGCAAACATGTGAAGACAAGTCAACAGAGTAAAGCCATCAGAGGAGGGTGTGCTGGGAAAAAAATGGATCATGGATCACATACAGCAGAGACCTTATCCCAGCCTGGGTACCTCTACAAGCATTTACCAACAAAACAAATCAATAACTAGAATCAAATAAAGAATGAGTACAAATGAGAAAGAACAAGAAAATGAAGAAAATATCTCTGTCTGTTACATACTGTATCTCCAGCAGTTGTTTTGATCTACAGCTGTTACAAAGAAGGCACACAGTGAATGCTTTTGTTAGAGTACACAGTTTCTAAGTGGACTAGAACACATCTAGGGAAAAGTGTAAAAACGAAACTCACGGTTTGCTGTGATGTGATTTAATCAATACAGTCCAGTGAGAAGAAGGGAGAGAGGGAGAGAGGTGTTGAGAGATGTGTGTGAGCAGGATGACAGACTGAATAAGTGTGGAGGATGGGAGGGTAAGGAGAGCGTGTGCCTGTGACTAGGCAAGCCCACAAGACACACACTCCACCTACTGAGTGCTGAGTGGAACCTCCTCTCTGTGTCGTGCTCATACACCTCACCCGCGCGCGCACACACACACACACACACACACACACACACACACACACACACACACACACACACACACACACACACACACACACACACACACACACAAACACACACTCACACTCACACGCGTGCACACGCATACACGCACGCACACACACACACACACACACACACACACACACACACACACACACACACACACACACACACACAGACACACACACAGACACACACACACACACACACACAAACACACACACAAACACACAAACACACACTCACACTCACACGCGTGCACACACGCATACACGCACGCACACACACACACACACACACACACACACACACACACACACACACACACACAAATACGCACACACAACACAGCTGCAGTTGGCCACACAGTGCGGACTGTGGTGTAATGTACCTGTGAGTCTGTGGAAACAGGTGTGACAGGATTCTCTCACAGACAGAACAATAGCTCAAAGTCTCAGGTCTGCACTGTTGACCAGGACAGAGAGACCAGTCGGGGACGGCTCTCCTTCTGCTTTCAAAATGAATGGCCCGTTTTTTTAAAGAACGTTTTGATTTACGGCAGTATCTGTATTGAACCATGGATTACAGTAGCTGCAGACTGCCTAATTCGAAAAAAAATAATCTGAAGCATGTTTGCACATGTATTCTCTCTCTCTCTCTCTCTCTCTCTCTCTCTCTCTCTCTCACGCACACACCCTGTCGCACACTGAAGCACAAACACAACCACATGCTGAAGTGACCTTCTCTCTGGAGGGTTATTATGCTTTAGTTGCACACTGAAGTGACCTTGTCTCTTAATTGTGTGCTACAGTATATGTTGTGTTGTGTGTGCTCTTCAGTAGCACTGTCACAGTGTGTGTGTGTGTGTGTGTGTGTGTTTGTGTGTGTGTGTGTGTGTGTGTGTGTGTGTGTGTGTGTGTGTGTGTGTGTGTGTGTGTGTGTGTGTGTGTGTGTGTGCGTGTGCGTGGGTGGGTGGGTGTATGTGTTATGTTGTGTGCGCTCTTCAGTAGCACTGTCACAGTGTGTGTGTGTGTGTGTGTCTGTTGTGTTGTGAAAGCTCTTCAGTAGCACTGTCACAGTATGTGTTGTGTGGGTGTGTGTGTGGTGAAGGCTAGCTGCACAGGAGCCTAAGACCTAAGGGTAGTAATGATAATTGATGAAGCAATTAACTGTAAAAGCCAATTGCAAGTGTGTGATGAGTGTGTGTGTGTGTGTGTGTGTGTGTGTGTGTGTGTGTGTGTGTGTTAGTACTGCATTTTCTACTTCTCCAGTGAAATCAATTAGCATTCCACTGTTAATGACACATGAACAGCTAAGCATGTGTGTGTGTCTGTGTGTGTGTGTGTGTGTGTGTGTGTGTGTGTGTGTGTGTGTGTGTCTGTGTGTGTCTGTGTGTGTGTGTGTGTGCCCTTACAGCAATCTGGCACACAAAAAGAGAAATAAAACAAATCAAATGTGAGTAGAAAATAAACAGTCCTAGTAATGAACCAAACAAATCCAAAGCCAGTAAGATAAGACAAATGAAACCTACTGAGGAATCCAGCCCTGGAGTTTTACACAAACAAGCTATATTTAAAATAACGGCCACATCACTGCACATGTATACATCGCCTTCACACACACACACACACACACACACACACACACACACACACACACACACACACACACACACACACACACACACACACACACAAACACACACACACACAGGCTAATTCTTCACACATGTACATTCACAGTGGCATGTAAATTGCTTTCTCTTTCTCTCTCTCTCTGTGTCACATATACACATATAAGCACATTCTCTCTCTCACATACACACACACACACACACACACACACACACACACACACACCTTCCTGTGAAACTTCATTAAAGTGTTTACTGAATTCCACCCGCTCTTGAAGCAGATCTGATTTGCTTTAATCTGGTTAGGAGAGGCCCAGCGGAAAAGAGGTACTCTTCCTCCATCCTTCATTTCTCTCTCTCTCTCTCTCTCTCTCTCTCTCTCTCTCTCTCTCTCTCTCTCTCTCAGTTCTTCCCCTTCTATGTCTCATGTCCGACTTCTTGATGTATTTGCTGCTAGACCTTGAAAGTGGCTGCTAACAGACTACATTGTGTTTATATTTAGCCATCAGCGGAGCATTTGAGCAAAGCTGTGAATGACATAGCAGTCAATGCAGGGATGGTCGGTTTCCTGTGGTTGCTATTGGCTACGATGCGTCAAAGCACACACAAGCACGCAAGCACGCACACACACACACACACACACACACACACACACACAAACACACAGACACACATGTTGTAGTCCGAGAGCAAAGACATTTGAGTTCTAATAAAACAGAAAACATAAAAAATGAGTCACTGAGACAACCACAAACAAACAAACAAACACACACACACACACACACACACACACACACACACACATATTTTCACACACACTAGTGCCATCAGCAGTATGAACTGATCGGTATGACATTCTTGTGTTTGTCTTAGTGAGGGCTCCGTCAGCTCTGCAATGCTGCCCTGAACCTGCTGAACTGGTCTGACTCTCTCTCTCTCTCTCTCTCTCTCTCTCTCTCTCTCTCTCTCTCTCTCTCTCTCTCTCTCTCTGTCTGTCTGTCTGTCTGTCTCTCTCTCAATTCAATGTTGCTTTAGCATGACTGTAGGTACAGTGTTGCCAAAGCACAAAACAAAACAGTGTATTGTATTGTCCACACATTACAATACAGTTCTCTCTCTCTCTCTTTCTCTCTCTCTCTCTCTTTCTGTCTGAGACTCTCCCCTCCCTATCTCCTCCCTTTACACAGGGTTCTGAAAGTGGCCTTACGTTGCGGTTTGTCTCCACCCTCTCAGAGGTTTCATCCAGCGCCCAGCCAGCGGGTCCTGAGGGCGTTCACACCTGACCACCCACTCCACCCCTGCACTTGCACTTACACTACACACACACAGCACACACACAGCACAAGACACACTCCATTCAGGAGCCATTCATTAACATCACCTCAGACACTGGCAAAGGCCAACAACAAGTCATTATGACTGAGAGCCCTCATTTAAATGGTGGGGAAAATGCAATGCAAAGTCTACCAACAGGCAAAGCTCTCACGCAGGCAACTATAGCTATGTGTGGCATGTGGGAGCATTCCGCAGACTTATTCACGTTTGCACGGCAGTGTCTTGACCATGATGTTAACTTACCTAATTGTTTGGCTAGTTATCAAATTCACATTAGTGAAGACTTAAGACTTTACACTTCACCCACCATTCAAATTAGTGCCATGAGAGTAACAACGTATATGTCTACTGAGAAAGAGTCATCGAGCGCAGAGCATTTTGTAGCAATGCAGGATAGGCTGATAGAGTCCCACAGCGGTCTAGTAGTCTTTACGGCTGGCTATGTGGCCATTCATGTGTAAAACAGAACAGATGAACAAAACTGATTTGTGTTGTATTATTTAATTAACCAACACAAGCAGCACTCATTAGTTGCTTTCAGACACAGGTGTAAGTCCGCATGTTCTGCGGATATCAAGCGGTTGGGCGGTATATCTGAACAACATATCCCGACATTTGTAACTCCGATCTTAGCCGGCTCTTACATTACTCCCCTCCTAGTATTTCGGACAGACATTATGTAAATGAGCTCATGTCTGAAGAACATGCAGAGTTCTGTTCATGTGCGTGTTCAACCACGCGGAGATCAATAAAGTATCTATCTAGATTATGTTCATGTGCGTCGTTCACACATAATGTCCGCATCATCACCTGAAGGGTCGGACATCCATTTGACAAATATCTGCAAATAGTGTGGAGGACATGTCTGACAACAGTTACTGTGTAGTCTAAAATGAGAATGCAAGTCTGCAGTCTTGACTATGTGAATGAGATCTTGTAGATCAATACAGCAATGCATCAATGCATGTCAGTTCTGTGAAATCTCTGAATTCAATCTTGTCTGTCACTGAGTCACATTCAGTGGGCCTTTGAGACTGACAGATTGCATACGAGTGGACTTTGAGTGTGGCGTAAGTATTTTAAGTGGGCTAGATTGTCATCAGTCCCACGAACTGGAGAAGAAAAAAATGTGTGTATGTCTGACATAACACTTTCAACATACATGTGTATGCATTAAGTGCTTGCACATACACACACACACACTGAAGCATGTTTGCACACCTAAATACAAATGAACAAGGACATAGATGAGGATATGGATGTGTATTTACCTACTACACACACACACACACAAAAGATGGGATAATGTAACAAACCATGCTAATTTAGCTTATTTTGTGTAGCAGTTTCCTAGCTTTCCAGAGATTATATCTCACTTTGTGACAACATATTCTACAAGAAGAGTATATACAGGTATAGAGAGTCTTTGCCATAGACAGATAAGAAATATAAATAGACATATAAGGATTCTGCAGTCAATGCGCTGAAGAAGATTGTTAAAGAGGCAGGCACGTTTATTCATTTAGCAGACACTGTTGTCCAAAGTGACTTAGATATATCAACTATAGTACAAAAGATTACATTGCCCCCAGAGCAACTTGGGGTTAAGTGCCTTGCTCAATGACACATCGATGGAAGCCAGGAATTGAATCCACAATTTTCAGGCTACTGCACGCTAGTCTGGCTCCTTAACCACTACACTACCACCACCCAGGTAATGTGAAGGACAGCCACAAACTGGAGGATTACAGTAGGAGTGATAAGGACATTGAGTGTTTGAGGAGGGTTAGTGTCTCTATGGATGTTCCTACCTTGGGTGTGAGCGATCTTCACCGCAACACACGGCTCCTCCTCAGACTTCTTAGAGGT
>NW_027468565.1:29915800-29923300 GCF_046254945.1 Alosa pseudoharengus | reverse complement strand
ACACACGATTTCCAACTAGTAATGGGCCCATTAGTGAAGAGTTGTGAGCTATGAAAAAGCCCCACCAACAAAACAGGTCTTAAACATTCATTCCTATGTGATTTGGCAGGTGTGAGGGTGACCTTTGACTAATACGCACGTGGACACCTGTATATATGACACACACACACACACACGCACACAGTGTGACTGTGATACTGCTTAAGTGACCTCATTCTGGAGCAGACATGGTGTGGAGCAGCAGTTGAACAGTGAAAGCCAATTACCGGCACTGCATTTAATCTGCCACCAGACACACTGTACAAGGAACTCACACGCACATGCACTCCCCATACACACACACACACACACACACACACACATGCACTCCCCATACACACACACACACACACACACACACACACACACACACACACACACACACACACATAAACACACACACACACACACATGCACTCCCCATACACACACACACACACACACACACATGCACTCCCCATACACACACACACACACACACATGCACTCCCCATACACACACACACACACACACACACACACACACACACACACACACACACACACACACACACACACACACACACACACACACACACATACACACACACACACACTTAATCTGCTGCCAGATATCCTGTACAGGGCAAGATATATCACCTACCCTGCTGCTACGTTGCCATTATCTAATTTGACATTGTTCTAATCTACATTAGTCCACAACTAGCCTACTACAGCCCATCACATCAGACAGGCACACTTGAAGTGAACTGAAGTTGAAAAACCATTAAACCAGTAAGCCAAGCCCCCCCATCCCCCCCCCCCACACACACACACACAAAACCAGAACCTAAAAAACACTAACGCTAATCTTGCTTGCCAATGCACGGGGCATCTGAGGCCGTGTCCCATCCTGCTCCTGCCCCACACTGCCCCATTTCATTTTCATTTCATTTATTTATTTAAAGGACAGTGCACATTGATCAACATTTCTGTAAATGTGCCAGTGTTAGCCAGCAGGCTAATTTTCAACTGTAGTCCGTTGGCAAGATGTTATACTAGGCACATGGTGGATTTTTGTATGCCCACACTGCCCCACACTGCCCTGTGTTGCCCTGGGGCCTTTTAAGCAGGAAATTCATTAGCTGTTCACACACTCAATCACCAGTAACAGCACTCTCAAAAGTCTCTCTGCTCTCTGTCTCAAATCTAATCATGAGCCAGATTAATGGCAGCCACTTTCATGCTGGGTCAGGTCTGGCATGACCGTGTTGGCAGTAGCAGTCTGCTACACTACAACATGAAGACAGACAAACCATCTGAAGCTTTCAGCTCTGGGCTTAAACACAGTGGTCCAAATTTGTCCGTATTGATCTGTTGTCTGCAGTAATTTTCACAATGACTTGCATGTGTGCCCCCTGGTGGCTGACTGAAGCACTGCATCCCCAGATGTTCATCCTCTGAGAGGCTTTTGGTGGATCGTATCACTGAGGGCAAACACGCGCTGTGGGATTTCTGGGTCAAAGATTAAACCTGATCCCTGATCCTGGAACGGGCTTAAGATGAATATCCACTGACGTGCTGGGTTCAGCAGCGTGTAAGCTGTGCTGTTTGAGTAAAAGCAAGAGTTAATATTCTGTCTCCCCCTCACCCCTCCTTCCCTTGTGTGTGTGTGTGTGTGTGTGTGTGTGTGTGTGTGTTTTCATGTCTCTCTTGATACTGGAACAATGCATCTGCTCAAAGCCCACAAAACAGGAGGCCTTCCCTTTCCTGCCTCAAAAAAGGTGAAGGGGGTTAACTACACACACACACACACACAAACACACACACACACACACACACACACACACACACACACACACACAGTCCTTGCCAAGTGGAGTAGGTATGTGGGATTTGCTCTAGGGAACAGAACAGGGGACATTCACCAACTCTAGTCTAATTAATCTAAAACAGTAGACCCTTAGTATGCAGCTAGATGCTACTGTAAGCTACATTCTTATTATGTTTAGCAGTAGCATCAGCGTTAGTGGTTTTAATTTTATTTTAGTCATAGAAAATCTAGGATGTTAAATTCATCACGACTTGCGACTCGAGTTAAGCTTTTTTTTTAAGTTGGCAAAAGTTTGATCAACAAGGCATCTAGCTCCGCTGGTGGGAAAACGCATGGGACTCATGAGTTGTAGCGCTATCCTATTGTGTGCAGAGGGAATTTGAAAGACAACCGTTTATCCCACCCCTCGGATTGAGCACTGCCAATGGTGAGTTCCCAGACTCTACATCTTGATGTGGGTCTGGCTTGTCAGGCTAACAAAACCCACTATTGGTCACACAAAATGCAAAATGCCTCAAATCTCCAGCAAAATGACACACAACCAGGCTTGGAATTTCACCATTCTGGGGGCAAGGCCACTTGGCCTTCAGTTGGGCATATTTGGTGGGGGGCACAAAGGCCACATGTCAGGGCACCAAGGCCAAAGTTAACTATACAGTAGTAGGCTATAAAAATGATCAAAGTTGTATTTAGCCTATTCACTGCAGTAGACCTGCATCACTGTATGAAACATTACAAAAACATGAAACATGACATATTACATGTAACTGTAAATCATCTGATCATCTAATAAAAACAGATATCTAGGCTATATATAAAATGTATTTTATATTTGGCCTGCTATGAAATCATGTATTGAACAATTTAAATGTAGCACAGCTCAGCTTTAAGAAACTCAAATAGCCTAGATGCATGCTTAGCATTTTGTGATCATTAAGGCTACTTTCACAAACTCTTAGTCAGCTGTCCTCTGATTTACCAATATCTAGGCGATATTTGTAACATTTATTTTGTATTTGGCCCGTTATGAAATCATGTGGAACAATTTAAACACATTGTAAAACGTAAAGCCCAAATTTGGAGACATCCATGCATGTCGAAATGTACTGCAAATTCAAAACTGGATTACTCTGGAACGGCTAACTGTACAGGGGACTGCTTTACACCTTTGTGTTCGGTAAGGTCTGCTGTTTATTCTGATATGTGGTTTGTCATGTGTTAAAAGAAGGGTTCGTGAAGTATTCCACCGAGATGAATGGGTAGGGAGATCATGGACGCAAAACCTTCAGTAGAATGTATGATTAAATTTAATTATATTATTTACTTTTCTCGCGAACCGTTTAACACAGCAATTATCGGCTAACATCGTTTAAAAGCTGAGAAAAAGCTCTTTCATGTGATACTTGTGATGTCTGTGTGATGAATAGGCTACTTCGCGAGTAGTTCAACTGAGAAGAATGGGTGAATTTGGACGCACTTTCTTGCGCTGTCACTTTCTCCACTGCGTAAAAGACTAAATTAATTTGCGCTGTGAATGCTAAGATTATTTTGACAGGCCACAGGCTAAATAAAAATCGCTATTAGTAGGACAAAGCAGAATATTGAAAGAAGGGGGCACCAAGGCCACCGTGGCCTGTAAACCTATGATTTTCAAAGGGGCTTCACGGCCAACGCAAGGGGCTACGACGGCCATGGCCGTCGTGGCCGCCGTGAAATTCCTACCCTGCACACAACATTCAAAATGTCAAACAAATCCCTAAATCAAGCATTCACCTCACATTATAAACACTTTTGCCATAATATGACATTTTGGATACACGCTGTTGCTCAAAACCTAAAGCTCTTCTGTCTTTCATGGGCTTATATTTCCATAAAAGAGTAAAAGTCATCTACAGAGAGAAGTTGACTGTTTACACAACATTTTCAAAACTCTGTGTATAAACAGTTGTAAGAAACTGTAAAATGAGATCGGTACCAACACAGGCAACTTTTTCAACTGCTTACACACTAAATCTTGGCTTGTCACACAATTTTCTAAACAGGTCTTCCAAACATCATAACCCCACACCAAATCTGCAAAACTGTACACTAATTCTCAGTGTTTGACTCAGTTTTCAATTTCCTAAAAAAACATTTTGCAAAACACCACACACAATGTTCTACCTAACAAACAAAAATCTAACAGGAAGTAACTTGATTTCATTTTTCACAACCCATCAAAATGCCACACTAAATCAACAG
This sequence comes from Alosa pseudoharengus, assembly GCF_046254945.1. Taxonomy (NCBI): domain Eukaryota; kingdom Metazoa; phylum Chordata; class Actinopteri; order Clupeiformes; family Clupeidae; genus Alosa; species Alosa pseudoharengus. The sequence continues at coordinate 29,919,207 of NW_027468565.1, read as the reverse complement.
TACTTCACTCTCTCTCTTCACATGTGTAAACACTCATTTCTTTACTGAACACCATCCTATCATTGCCTTAGTATAGGCCTATGAATAGATATACTCTAGACCCTCTCAATCTGTTCCTAGAGGATTTACAGTTGAAATGTTCATAACAATGCAGATGTTTTGAAATGAAAATGAATTGGACTTTAGCGTAATGTTCTACAAAAGGTCGACTTTACGCAAAACTTCTCTTTTGTTCCCAAGTTACCATTAGCTATATATATATAATATATATATATATATATATATATATATATATATATATATATATATAGCTAATGTATATATATAAATATGTAAATATATATATATATTTATATATACTGTAGAGTCTATAGGGCTGAATATACTTGCCCAACTGCCCCCACCCCAAATAAATAAATAAATAAAAAATACACACAGTAATATATTTTCTTTGGAAAAAGCAAAGTAATTTGATAGTAGTCAGTAATTTCTTTCTTTGGAAATACAGTCATTTCTGTCTTTGGCAAAATCAGCTTTTTCAAAACTTCATGTTCATCTGGTGGCCATTGTATTTTGCTTCTTTTTTCCTTGTTGGCTAAAAATACTGTATTCACAACAGCAAATTATTTGGGAAAAAATCACTATTTTTGGTGTCAATATTGCTTACATGTTTACTGTGTATTTATAACTTCGCCCTGTATATGACTTTCACTCTTGTATGGAAATATACATAGAAGCCCATGAAAGACAGAAGAGCTTTAGGTTTTGAGCAACAGTGTGTGTATGATCCAAAATGTCATGACAAAAGTGTTTATAATGTGAGGCAAATGCTTGCTTTAAAGATGTGTTGATGACATTTTGAATGTTGTGTGTCATTTTGAGGCATTTTGCATATTGTGTGAGCAATTGTGGGTTTTGTGTGTAGAGTTTAAAAAAAATAGACACAGAGTTATGAAAATGTGTGTAAACAGTTATAAAAAACTGTATTACGGGTTGGACCTACACACACAAATTCTCTCTCTCTCTCTCTCTCTCTCTCTGTCTCTCTCTGTCTCTCTCTCACACACAAATCCAAACCCTGCCCACACACACACAAAGGAGTGGTCTTCATGGAGGATCAATTGGATTCAAGAATGAGAGATAGAGAGAGAGAGAGAGAGAAAGATGTGCAAATACTCCACTGACCAGCAGCTGTTGGTTAAACCATACTTAATCTGAAAGTAATAGAGGACAGGGGTTAAAGTGAGAGAACAGAAGGGAGAGAGAAAGAGAGAGAGAGAGAGAGAGAGAGAGAGAGAATGAGAGAAAGAGAAACAGTGAGAGAGAGAAGAGCAGGATTAAAGTGTATGAGTGGCATGTTTGCTTTGTAGAATGGAGCCTAGATTGAGTTTACTGTATGCACACGTGTGTATGCATTTGTCTATGTCCTCAACACTCCTAAGCTTCAAATCATCGCTCCAACACACACACACACACACACACACACACACATACACACACACACACACACACACACACACACACACACGCACACACGCACGCTCCTTATACATCACCAACCCTCATAGTATGCATTCACATATACACACTCATTACATGCTCATTTATTTGTTCTCTATGTTTCGTTTACCCAGTGAGGAATAGGAACTATATGCCAACAACTACTTTACCCATAAATATACACACACAGAGAGAGAAAATATAAGTATACCAACCATAAAATTATCCATGGCCACTAACCACCACTCTTGCCTAATGTTCAGCTCTCTCCTCTCATCACTAGAGTCCCTGCTGCTAGCCACAACCCAGGGGCAAAAGCCACTGGCATCTACTGGAACAACCAAAGAAAATCACAGCCTTTCACCACAAACCAACTCTAAACTTAATCCTGAGTGGAGCCTGCATCACGACCTACCACAGGTGCACTCTGAAGATTAGCTGCCACTCTTGGGCCATTTCCGATCTAAGTGAAAGCTGTCAGACCTCATACAAAGTTCTTCATTTCAAATTCATTTTAAAAATTGCCATGGTTACAAGATGACTCACCAGAGACCCATCACAAATAATGTTTTTAACATCTACAGTAAAGACACTTCTTAATTATGAATCCCATAGCTTTTCATAGTGCCTTTACTAAACATTACTGCAAATGGAAATGTCACAAAGATCAAGAACTTCTCAAAAACCAGTCTTCATTTCCCAGCTCACCTACGCCCTCACACCCACACACAAACAAACAAACACACACACACACACACACACACACACACACACACACACACACACACACACACACACACACACAGCCACCCACACACACACACACACACACACACACACACACACACGCACACACACACACACACACACAGCCACACACACACACACACACACACACACACACACACACACACACACACACACACACACACAGCCACCCACACACACACACACACACACACACACACACACACACACACAGCCACACACACACACACACACACACACACCCACACACACACACACACACACACACACACACACACACACACACACACACATCCAGCCCTGCCCGCTCCATGCTCTTGTCTCAGTAGGAAGGTGCCACTGTACCTCTGGATCTCCAGAAACAGTATTTCCGTCGTCGTTTCATGCTGCCGGTAGCCTACAGCTGCCTACTGTCCGCCATGAGCCTGATTACTAATGTCCTGCTAGCCACGGTCTCATTCAGCCTCATGCAGCCTAAATCCATGAGGCCAGCCTTTCCCTGTTTCCTGTGGAAAGCAGCGTTGCTTGCGCGTGTGTGTGTGTGTGTGTGTGTGTGTGTGTGTGTGTGTGTGTGTGCGTATGTATGTATGTGTGTGTGTGTACGCAAGCTGATGTTGGACAATCAAGTTTACACTCCAACCATCTTCCCGCTACAAATGCTGAGGGACAACAGCACAGTGTTCACCTACCCGAAGCCACGCAGCGGAGGCAAGACCTCCAGTGCCCACTGCCCAGGCAGTCCATTGCCTTCCCATCAGCCTCTTGGGCCGTCCACCGATAAACAAACAAGTAATAAATTAAATGAGCATGCGACTCCACAAAGGACGAAGGAAGGGAATGTTTGAGAGAGCTGGAGAACAAGAGAGAGTGGGAGAGAAAAGAAGAGAGAGAGAAAGAGAGAGAAAAGAAGAGAGAGAGAGAGAGAGAGAGAGGAGGAAACACACACAATAACTCCTATGAATGAATAGCTGACAAAAATATCCCAAAAGCCATTGTCCCTCCCTCTCTGTCTCTCTCTCTTCCTCTCCTGTCTATCTCACTCACTTCAGTGGACCATCTATTCTTCACTTACTATGAAATGACCCAAGAGCTCCACATGTCCACAACTACGCACAAACAAATGTGTTGACTAGAATAGG
>NW_027468565.1:29900800-29913300 GCF_046254945.1 Alosa pseudoharengus | reverse complement strand
CCTGACCACCCGATCGATGACAGTCTGTGGCAAGTGCAAGTGCACTAAGTAAGTGCAATCCCTGTACCCGATCCAAGGCAGCTCAGGTCCGGGTGCTGATCACAGTAAGCCTGCTCTCTCTGTCGTTGCCCCTGCCGTGCCATGTATACCGGTAGATCCCTCACACTGCCCCACACACCGTGCCATGTATACCGGTAGATCCCTCACACTGCCCCACACACCGTCAAAAACAGAAGTTCAAGCTGCAGTGCTGTGTGTGCCACCACTTTGTCGCTTCCCTCCCAGGAACGCTGAGGATCATGGGTAATGCAGGAGAGTTCATCTTCCCCGATTTGCCATTCCTGACATTCAGATTGGATAAATCACCAGAGGTTTTTAAAAAAAAAAATAAAAAAAAATAAGGAGCTGTTTTGTTGCAGCGTCTCTCTTGAGAGCTGCAGGGCTAAGACCTGTCACATGATGAGGGTTAGGGCAGACAGGGCTCAAAGCAGCAATGACGACAACAACAACAGCAACAACAACATCGGTTATATTGCCGCAGACGTGCACAAATGCTACATCATGCTACTGTGTGGTGCAGTCCCAAGATGCACTGCTCCTCCACTGTCGGTAAGAGCACAATCGGGCCTATTGTCACAGCTGAGGAACAGAGGAAGAGCTTGCGCTGAGAAGAAAGCCAGAATGCTTACAGAGAAGCAGCCTACTTTGGGACAGAGCAAAATGGAAATACAGTACACAGAGACAGATAGAGACTCTCACTAACTCTTTTATATAAACTCCATGTTCAATTGCTAATGTACATATGGACAGTATTCACAAGCACATAGTATTAACACAGACAAAAAACAAACACAAGTGCTTGCACGCTTGCACACACACACACACACACACACACACACACACACACACAATCAAGCCTACGTAGAGGTGCATACATGCAAATCTATACAGTGTTTCTGACTGTATCGCTAGGCTCACACATAGTTACTGTCCACAGACAGGGGGAGCCCATATAACTGGGTCTGAGCAGAGACACTGGCTCACTATCTGTTTGGGGAGCCGTCACATTACTCACAGAAGTAGAGCACCTCACATTCCACTTGTGTTCCATTGTCGTTTGACAGAAACATAAATGTGTGTGTGTGTGTATTTCTAAGCAATAGAGAAAGCTATGAAAGTACATATGAGATGTGTGTATCTGTGTGTGCTTTTCTTTTTCATTTACATGTAGGAGGGACATTTAGTACTCGGGTCCCAGGTGATTGAACATAGCCCCTAACTCCACCCCCCATTTCTACTTTTACATGGAAATAAAAAGTAAAACAAATTAAAAATGGGTAAAACAAATATATAAATTGTAATTATGGGTAATACAAATGGATCATCCTATCTAAAAATCTCTACTGTTGCAGTATCCGCAGTGAATAACAGCAGTGTTCAGGGTGCTCAAAGTCCACGAGTGGGTTCATGACTAAAGTGCAGGATGTCAGGAGCAGTCTATAGTCAGATCAGAGCAGAGGCGATGTATTTCTTAGTCTAACAGCAGATGGGAAGAAATTGTTCCTCATTCTGGTTGTCTTTGTCTAAATGCTGCGTAGCCTCTTGCCTGATGGGAGGGTGCAGGATGAGGTAGGCTCTGTTTTTGCACCTGCTGGTGTATATACCCGGTCTATAATGTTGGGTAGGCTGCAGCCAATGGTCCGCTGAGCCAGCTTAACCACCTGCTGCAGAGCCTTTCTGTCTGCAGCAGAGCAGCTGCCATAACACACCGTAAGGCAGGAGGAGAGAATGCTCTCCACTCCGCACCTGTAAAAGGAGGTGAGGATGGTAGGACACAGATCAGCCTGCTTCAACAACAAGTAGAGGCGCTGATGGGCTTTCTTAAAGGAGAATTCCGGTGATTTTTCACGTAGATCTCTGTCTCTCAAGGTCACTGTTGGCTGCAGCAACTCGAGCTAGGTACAACCGATTGTTTTCATTTTTTTCTCCTAACAACAGTACTCGGAGACCTCGAGATCTGTATGAAAAATCGCCAGATTTCTCCTTTAACAAGGCATGTTGTGTTCTAGCTCCATTTCAGATCATTTGAGATGTGCACCCCCTGATATTTGAAGCAAGAAACAACTTCAACCTCTGTCAGTGTGGAGTGGGAGGAGGAAGGGGATCCTACAACCATCTCCTTTGTTTTCTTTACATTCAGCTGTGTGTGTGTGTGTGTGTGTGTGTGTGTGTGTGTGTGTGTGTGTGTGTGTCATGATTGATTTCCTCTTGTCTGGCTCTCACAACTTGAGCAAATCATGTCTAACCAGGTCCACCTGATATCAACAGATTTAACCCATTTACTCCTAAAATGCCTGCTAAAAACGCCTATAGAATCCTATGGCATTCTAGACTAAATAACCTTATTTCCTGAGGGTTTTCTGAAAACATACTAAAAATTGTCAACGTCTACCAAAATTTTATATCTAAGCCTCTGTAGCAACTAGAAACATGAAATAAAAAGCATGCTGCGCTATGCAGCATCCAGCGGGAGGGTCAATGTTGCGCTACGCAGCATCCAGCAGGAGGGTCAATGTTGCGTCATGCAGCATCCAGCGCGAATGGGTTAAAGGACCACTGCAGAACTTACACCTTATCTGGCAACATCTGCATGCCTGCCTGAGAGAGAAAAGTCGACCTACCAGCGAGAGAGAATTTCAGCAGTTTGTAGGTGTGTGTGTGTGTGTGTGTCTGTGCCTGTGTGAGTAACTGCAGTATAGTTCACATGTGTATTGTGTGGTGGAGTATGAGTACTTAACACAGATGTGTGTGTGTTGTTTAGACAAATGTATTGTTGTGGCTATGGCAGGCTATGGCTACAGGGAGAGGTATTTTACCCACAACAAAGACCCATCATTAGCTGCTGCAAACGCACGCACACACACACACAAACACACCAGATACATATCATTTACATAGAGATGTTAGTGTTTATTTACTGTAAATGATTAATTACTGCTTTATGAATCAACATCATTTCATTACACACACAAAGGTAAGCTAGCTATCATTCATGCCATCCAACTTTGCTGTTTGTTTTGTTGCTATACACACACAACTTCTCTTGTAGGCACACTGTCCAGGTCATATGAAGTGTGGGCCCTTTGAGTTCTCTTAAAAGACATTTAATCCTTCAGAATGTTTAGAGTTTAGAACAGAATATTCTAATATTCCATTCTGATGACCAAAACATTCTGATCCACTCCAGGACAGTTGATTTTCCACAATCCCATTTATATTTGGTTTTAAAATGTGTCTTGGGTGATCTGATCACAAGTGCTCAGTGCTAAGTTATACACGTGTAAATCACCAAGACACATTGTGATCAAATCACTCAAATTGCCAAGTTAGTCTGAGACCAACATACCTTTTGTAGTGTAAAACACTTCAGTTTTGGCCCACAAATAACTTAAAAGTAAAATGTAATAATTATACTTCAAATCTGATAGTTATTAACTTTAACTTCAAATCTTGATATGACCTTTTCTGTTGTCTCGGATGCTTTTAGAGTGTCAATAAAACAGCATCTGCAACACATGTCAATGCAGGGATATATCATGTAATTGCGATACTGATATTTTGTTCACAGCCCTAGTAGGCCTACCAGTAGTTATGTAGTGCATGATGCAGATGCATATGGGCTCATAGGATTTCTTGTGTGTGTGCACACTATTAATTAGTTAGTGCACATCCTTCCATGTGTATGAATAGTAGTGTATCTGCATATGATGTGTGAGAGAGTGTGCACACTACCGTCTGCACTGTGATGCTCAAGGGAATGCACACACATCCAGAGAATCTGTTGACATCCAGACAGAGAGCTACAGAGACAGACAGACAGACATATATAGACAGATAGACAGAGATAGTGAGAGAGTAAAAGGGGGACACTAGAGAGAGAGAGAAAGAAAGAAAAAGAAAGTTGCTCAACCCAAAAGCTATTGTGTGCTGAACTGATTATGTAAACAACCTCTCCATGTCCACAGCCACCACACAGGGCTGTTCCAGACATGATCACTGCTACAACTTACATTCCTCTGCACAGGCATGTCGTCACGACCAGCAGGTCAGAGTTGCAAATTGGACCCAAATGCAGACACGAAGTGGAATTAAACAAGATTTTAATGTGTCTTCTTCTTTCACACATAAACTTCTCAGAAAACTTAAATAGAACACAAACTCTTAGACTGACAATAGCCTAACTGACAAGGACATGGCACAAACCTGACAAGAGACGAAATAATCCAGCAAAGCACACAAGACAGGGTTTAAATACACAACACTTAACAAGACTGACAAGGCACAGGTGGAAAGCAATCAAGGCAATAATTAGGGAACGTGGCTCAGGTGAGGGGCGGAGACAAGGAACAAAAGCACATGACAAGGGTAAACAAAGTAGCACATGGTTCGGAACACAGGAAGTGACAAGGAACAGAAGACATGGCAAAATACAAAGACAAACCACTACAGGACACAAACATAATACACAAGATACACAAGAAACATGAACCTGGATCTAGAGATCCAGGGCAGGATCGTGACACATGTAGCCTATAAGACAAGGCTTAAAAGACCATGTTATTACCTCCTACATCTCTGTTTTGATCAAGATCCAGTGGTAGTAGTACATTGTAGTAATAATAAGTTAAGTAAGGGATAACAGCCGCCGAGGTGTCCCATTATATGGACGAGGCGGAGGCAAAGAACTCCCCGACGCGCAGCGGACGCCGAGTGCATTCATTCTAACAGCGGTTAGAAGCGTTCTTAAGGTTAGGGGTGTGAGGATTTACACGGGCAACTAGCATGCTAGCTCAGTTCGCCTCTCCTACATGTACACACTGACCCAGACATGACCCCCAGCATCTGTCACCTGCCCTTTAGAACTAACCAAATGTCCCTTGGACCCCACGAACACGGCAGTCACTAAGTCATCATCCCATTGTGGGATAGTTATCCAGTCAACCTGACTCCATGGACCAGAGCTGACTAAAGGAAATGAGGTACAAAACTGACCAGGATCTGTTCCTGAGTCACAACTCTCATTTGGGAAATTCATGGACCAGTATCTGTAGTCACCTGAGAGCACAGGCATGACTCACTGGGCCTCAGGCTAGTGGCGAAACCATCACAAAAGGATCATGTCAGGAGAAAAAACAAATCTGCCAAAAATTGGAATAGTTAGATTTGAGCTTAGTGCTGTATCAAAAGATACATGCCATGTCAGGCAATTACACAGTGGTGGTGTGGGGTAGGCTACTAGGTCTGCACAACGATTGCAATCGCAATCTTAGATTAACTAACAACTTCACTGACCACTTCTGCATAATTTATTGGAATGCTGAAATGTACACTTTTTTTTAACCTTATCTGAAGTGAAACTGAAGTGAAATGCTTTGTGGTTGGGAACTTACAGTATTGCAGTATCCTCATAACTATGGCTTAGGCTATTTGCACAAATATTTCCATCCATAGATAAAAATAAACAAGTCAAACCTCTGAATTGGGTTTCAAAGTGCACTAGATTGATGCATTTAAACGTTAAAATACACGTTTTCTTCCAGGGGACCATGCTCCCGGACCCCACTAAGATGACACAACATCAGAGGAACACATGTTCAGCCAATAACATTTTTTTTTTATTTCTATTTCTATTTTGTTTGTTAAGGATTACAATTTATGTAAATCCGTGTTTCTCATTCTTTAGAATTTCAGTGGTCCTAGTAGATCCCTTTGGTACCCTAATGTTAATTTAACTCTGGGTCCCTGGTCCCAACACAGAACCACTGATGGTATGAAATTGCTGTACAGTAATGAGGCTGAACGAGCTAAACAAAACAGCTATGGTTGGTTGACAGCTCTGCTCTTCACTCAACACATGCAAGCCATGTATAAAAGAACAGCAGATCTTACCAGATAGGATAATATGAAGAAGAATGCATCTGTACAATAAGCGGTGGAGTAATTCTGTTTTGAAATTGTAGCATTCTACATGGTCTCCAACTTTGGGCTGTAATTCAATTCTAATATATTCTAATGTCATGTCAGAACATACATTTTTGTTAATTGCTTAGTCATAGAGTAGGCCTATCCCACCAGCATGATTCTTATATTGCCAGATTCTAGACAATCCCACCTTCACGGACATTATTTCTACCGCAAAAATATGCACTATTTGCATGGCCTACTACAGAGTAGCCTAGCCCAGTGGTTTTCAAAGTGGGGGTCGTGAGGGGTTGCCAGGGGGGCCTTAGCAAGTTGGAAGGAAAAATAATAGCAACAAATAAATACATTTGAACATTTTTAAATATACCTATTACTATGAGGGTTGATATACAATGCCATTATAATAATGTGACGCATATCTGAATATTATATTCACAATGACTGGGAATAATAGTAGAGTGATAGCTCTCATATAGCAGAAAGCCCCAAATACCCAAATACAATTTTTACACACTGTATGCTCCACCGCAAAGTGCTTGTGGCTAAAATAATTCTTAGGATTAGCTTAATGTATTTTTACATTTGCCGCAGTATTGTCGATGCGTTTAACACATCAAGGGGGTCCTTGGCCAGAACCTAGTGGTATTTGGGGGGCCTTGTAATGGAAAAGTTTGGGAACCCCTGGCCTAGCCTACTCTTAGTGAGGATAAATTCTCCATGGTGTAGGCCAGTGTTTCTTAACTGGTGGTCGGTCGGGACCCAAAAGTGGGTCGGTCGCAGAACCGTTCTGGTTGGGTCGTGGAGCTAGTGGTAAAAATTAAATAAAATTAAATGAAATACTACCTTATTAGATGTACTATTGGACCGTTATTTTAACAGATTTTACTCATGGCCAATATACAATGTTTATGTGACCGGTCATGTTAGATCCCTGAATATTTGAGGATATGGATTCACTTAAATTGAGAATAAAATAGGACAGAGGATGGAAACCCCAGTGTGTGGTGTGCAGTGAATTGCTGGCACACGAGAGCATGAAACCATAAAAACTAAAATGCCGCATGTAAATAAAGATGACAACAGTTTACGACCTCAGAAATGTAGGACCTTCCTCATGTTCATAGAGTCGCGACCCATATATTAGCGTTGAAGCCAGCGGATATGGTGAGCTACATGGTGACACACAAAGCGTATGTAGACCTACTTGTTTGGAACATGCGGATGTTTGGCATTAAGAACCACTGGTGTAGGTAGGCAACGTTGCAGGCTACAGCGCTTTCATAATGGCCAGTTGAGACATGCCTACCTGCATGCTAAAAACACAGCATAGCTCTCACATTCTCTGAGCCAGAACTCGCGGCAGTTTTATAAGTAGGGCCTATGCACTCAGTATTTACAAGTATAATTTGCCTAATGACTAGGCTATTAAACGACCACACTTCCAACTTTATCCGATGATTAAAACTCGTGGCCGTGGCCAATACACCACGTAGACATACATAACTCCTATAAACTCCATAACCTCAATGAAAGCCATGACTATACCAAGTAATTTTTCAACATTCAGTCGGGAACATTGTTTGTATATTCAGAGCTGTAAATAAAACACCTCTTTTTGGAATATAAACACCTTTCTGACTTTCCTTGCAGCCTGTAGGTAACATACCTTCACATTCTTCATGTTGATCCTCTGATGATCCCATGAGCGACGACTTTTTTCTTCTAAAAGCGGCGCGCCGAAAGTCACTCATTTTGGGCAGGTTTGGTGGTCGTACCAACATGGAAAGTATTCCGAGTTTGAGGAGTGGGATATCCGCATAAGAAACAACCACATGCGAAAACAGATAACGTATCCCGTGGGAGACAGGTATCTGGCCCGAGTCACGTTCCGTAAGCTATTGCCACAGGCTACCAGGACAATGCAAGAAAGGCAGTCGGAAGCGCTTTTCTGCCCTCCGTGTACTTTGCTTTGAAGGGTTCGGCAGTCAACTCCGCTGGACGCTAAATCAGGTTCAAAGTCACAACAGGACTGTACGGCGTTGCTTTCATCATCATCCGCTTAACTCACCTGGTCTGGCCCGCCCTGTTTATTTACACACAAAACTCTGGGCGCGCGCACCCCATCGCAATGACTAGAACAAGTTCACCCTCTGCTGTTCAGCCATACACTCACTCCAAAGTTATTCTGGTAGAGTCAGAGTGAAGTTTCACACATTTATAATTACACAATCGTAACTAGGCTATGATCATTTCCATTTTCAAAAAAAATGAAGGGGTAACAGAAATATGTAGAAATTGGCAAAAAAGTAGGTAATGTTATGACCCCATAAATCTGTCATATAAAAAAGATTATGTTTTATCACTTCCTTATTCCACACACAAATTTGTAATACATTAAATAAAAGAAGAAACAATACATAGACTGCCAGATATTGGTGTTGTGCGATTGATAAAGACATGCATCCAAACCTTCCTTTTGAGGGACAGTTGTTTATTTTATAATTAAACAGATAATACAGGACTGCAAAAGGAATAGGAAACACATACAGTAAAACCTAGACCAGCATATTGCCATTTTATTTTTTATATATATTTTATCTCTCTCAGATGTTGATTGATCTTTTTTTATTGATTGATTAGTGTCACCAACACACTCATAGAAGCCAGGGTAATTCCATTGTCCTCTTATGCAAACTAAAGGGGCTGCTATAATTCCAAGAAACATCAGCGTAAGCTGAAGTTTCTCTTTGAAAAGCTATGAATAATAGTAGGGATATTAGGGGTAAAACCAAACTGATGTGTAATAAAGTCACACTCACTCACCCACAATCTCTCACAAACACACAGACACACACACATACACACACACATGCCCATGCACAAACGGTTAAATTCTCTTGCCATTGCATATTTGTTTCCACCAGAACAGATGAGAGTCACAGACATGTAAACTTTTCTTTAATAGGCTATAGGCATAAGATGTTTGCCAGATAAGGTGTTTATTCTAGCCTGGAAAAACCCAGACAAACCTTTGGGAAATTTGAATTTGCTCTGCAGGTCCGTCAGGCAAAGACGCTATTCACTCCCATGTTCCTAATACTCGGGCACCAATCACAACAGTTGAGGCAAGCTGAACATGATGACATCAAAGCAGTTTTTGATAAAACGTTAGTTTGTTGAGATGTTTTTTTCCGTTGCTCTGCATATTATATGTCATCTCCTTCATTGGGCAAGGCACCTACAGTAACCCCTCACTGTTCCCCGAGCGCCACTGTTGCAGGCAGCTCACTGCGTCGGGATTAGTGTGTGCTTCACCTCACTGTGTGTTCACTGTGTGCTGTGTGTGTTTCACTAATTCAAGGATTGGGATAAATGCAGAGATCAAAATTTCCCTCACGGGATCAAAAGAGTATATATACTTATACTTATATACTCATTGCTCTGATTGGTTTTAGGTCTATCCAATTGTGTTCAGAGGCATTTTGATCGGCGTCCTTTGGTGAAGCCCCTTGGAAATGGGAGATGAATAAACTTTGTTCAGACCCAATCTCAATTTCAAATGGTGCTGACCAGGCTATGTTTATTCTGCACTGCCCCTCTGAATCCATTGATTTCAGGAAGATGAAGTTTGACATGCCTCAAGGATCATTTGCTCAAGGTGTAAGAGCCATAAAACAACAAATCATGAATGGGAAGGAGACCTTTTCCAATGGCCTGGATTGAACTATGCCCTACTCACCATGAAATAGAAACCTACAGAAACATGACAACTCAAACCCATACAAACTTTTCATTGTCTAAGTATTCATTTCCTGCAATCATCATCATTTAAAGGCTGGTGGTTTTTGTGTAAAACTTTATCTCTCAGAAAAGATGTGATCTTGAATTGTGGTCTTGAAACACATAATCATTTCCCACTGATCATACTTCTCTTTTATACCTACCTGGGAAGCATTTGAGATTATTTCCAGAATGAGAGGGGGGGGGAGAGAGAGAGAGGGATAAAGAGAGAGAGAGGGAGGATGAGAGGGAGAGAGAGAGAGGAAGAGACAGATCCAGTGTCCTTTGGTCTCTCAGGGAGACAACACCTGGCTTAGGTCTCCTAAAGGTTAAATCAGAGTTTAACATCGTGGTGCATAGCTTGTGCTAATTTCAGTGATGTCATTACACTGAACACGGGTACAGGTTACCGGCAACCGCATCAGAGTTGACCAATGCTCGTTAGGAAGGACACATCACAATCAGCAGATCCTTCTCAGACTGGTGGAATTGGTGGTCCAGTTCTGGTGAGTATCTGGTTGACCTGTACTATTTCAGGGCCACATTCTTTCTAGTGTCACACTCAACATCTGGTGAAAACATGATGAAGAGCAACAGGTCATCTTTACAAAGGTCATTTCCCAGACACTCTTATGACTACAGGTCATTTTTACAAGGTCAGACACTCTCATGACAACAGGTCATCTTTACAAGGTCAATTATCGGACACTCTTATGACTACAGGTCATTTTTACAAGGTCATTTATCAGACACTCTTATGACAACAGGTAATTTTCACAAGGTCATTTATCAGACACTCTTATGACAACAGGTCATTTTTACAAGGTCATTTATCAGACACTCTTATGACAACAGGTCATTTTTACAAGGTCATTTATCAGACACTGTTATGCCTACAGAGACAGTCCGAGTTAAGTGCCTTGCTCAAGGGCACAATGGTGAGCAGCCCCTGGTATTGAGAGTTGAGAGATGGTAGATACATGTACGTGTTTTTTTTTTTTTTTTGGGGGGGGGGGGGGGGGGCTGTAGGCAGTTAATATCAGAACACTGGGAAATATATAATTTCCCCTTTATAGCATAGCATTTCCCCTTTATAGCATAGCATTTCCTCTTTATAGAGGTTTGACATTGGGGCAAGGCTATGTGTTCAACTCACATGAGTGAGTAAGGGTGAATATTATTTTTAGCTCAGTCATACCCCCCACCTGAACTTCACTTCTCAGTTATGAGCTATTCTTTTTTTACTCACACACACACGCTTAGTGCAATCAGTTTCAGACACTCTCTCTCAACTATCTGACTACTCTCTCTCTCTCTCAATCCAAAAGCCTCACCAAACCAGTGGTTAAACAAATTTAACACAAGTATAAAATATAATCTTTGTGTGTATTGTAAATAACATAAACATTTAATAAAATATATAAAAAAAACAAATACCTCAAATATAGGCTAGACATTATATCTGAATCAACCCAATTCAGTCACTTGAATTCAAATACTACTACCATTCAAATCTCTCATCAATACTTTCCTGCTATTTAAAAAAAAAAACTAGGACATGTCTCACATGAGTTTAAGACCTGAGGGCTTCAAAATGCTTCATATTCTAACATTCTTTTTCAACTGAGCATGATCATGAAAACTACATACTCAAACAGCATTGTGAATTTCAGCATCTCACAACTGATAACTCTTTCTCACTGTGCTGTCCTATACTGATGATGATGAATAGCAACTTAATACCCCAACCTTGCAACACCCACACTTAACATATCTTGTAACTTTCAGTTGAGTGTCTTCTTGAAACATTTGTTTTCAAATCTACAAACAATTACTCAAAATTAAACTTGTTTCAATAAAAAAGGCAAAAGAAAAAAAAGCAGCAGGTCTCCAACAAATCCAAGTATCAATATCACAGCAAGGCTGTTCTGCTTGAACTCAAAGTCCAAAACAATAATACCAATCAAGAACTGAAATATCACACAACAATCCATTAATATTCACCATGAATAAATAAACACAAATAAATATATTAATAAGTATTTATATGTTGAAGTTCACTCCATTCTTGGACACTTACCACCCCAGTCAACTGAAGCCCGAGTTTGTTGCCATGACGGCTCTGCAGAAAGGGAAGGGCCTTGTTGAGGTCAGAGAAACTTGGATATCTGACTGTGTGTGCGTGTGTGTGTGTGGGGTGGAGTGGGGGAGGTTCACTTAAGATACAGGTACTGACCAGGCTGAGTTTCTCTGTTTATGCATGTGTGTGTGTGTGTGTGTGTGTGTGTGTGTGTGTGTGTGTGTGTGTGCATGAGTGTGTGCCTTATGGTCTGGTTGGGAAGGCTGTCTGGGCCAGACATCTGAAGGGGTCACAGGGGGAGAGGGCACTTCGGTTCCCAGCGCTGGCTGAAGCCATCCGGTTCTCCTGGAGAACCACCACCACATTAGGACTGCCGCAAGACGGAACACAGCAGAATGAGGGAGAGGAAGAACAAACAGATGAACACGAAAGAGAAGGGAAAGAACAAGTGAAGAACATGGTACATTAATATACCTGCTACAAGCTCTGTGAAAATATCAGCCTTGCAAAACATAAACCTACACAGGGTCAGGGTTTGAGAGGGACTGGGAGAGACTGGGCTACTGGTGAATTGGAACAGGAAGGACGGACGAGTCACTTCCTGTTGAGACACCTCAATCAGGAAAGCGGGATCAAGAGAACAAATACTGTAGGTAAG
>NW_027468565.1:29860800-29888300 GCF_046254945.1 Alosa pseudoharengus | reverse complement strand
TAGGCTCTTTTCGCAGGTCTCCGCCGCCGCCGCTGGAGCCGCTGTCCGGTGTGGGCGACAGGCACGTGGAGAAACTGATGTTGACCGGTGATGCGGAGCCCTGGGTGGTGCGGCTGGGGCTGCCCTGGCCTCCCTCCCCCCCACTGCCACCGCTGCCCGCTGACGACGAGGATGCCGGGGGCTCTTTGGAGGGCGATTCCTGGGGACTCCTGGGGGGGTCGGAGGAGGAGGTGGATCCGGCGGCCAGTCGGCGGGCCAGGCGTGGGGAGAGCAGGGCGCGCGGGTCTTCGGGCCCCTTGAGGCTGCCGCTGCGTGTGACGCGGCTCTGCCGATAGTAGTCCAGCATGACGCGGTTGGGCGTCTCGTTGTTGCACAGGCAGACGTGGTGGTAAAGCTGCGCGAGCTCCTCGCTGAAGGTGGCCAGCTCGTCCTGCGCCGCTGTCATCATGCTGTGGCTCTCGCTGGCCAGGCCCGACAGGCCACGCAGGTCGGCCTCCAGCGCCACGACGCGCTCTCGGGCCTCGAGGCACTCGCGCTCCAGCCTGCCCATCTGCTCGGTCAGCGTGCGCACCTTGCCCTCGCTGCGGCTCCTCTCTTCCGATTGGCTCTCCACCGCCTGGTTGTGCTTCTCCTTCAGCGTCTTGAGCTCGGCCTTCAGGTCGATCACCTCAGTGACCGCCACGCGGTACTTACCCTCCAGCACCTCGAAGCCGTGGAGCTCGACGTCGTCCGGGTTGTTGAAGCAGCCGTTGGTGGCGGTGGCATCCTCTGTGTTGTGGTCAGCGTCCTTCTCGGTCTCCTCGGCGTCAAACTGCTTGTTGCCGTAGAGACGGTGCATGGCGCTGATGCGCTCGTTGAGCCGGTGGACGCGGCGGTGCTGCTCGGTCAGGGCGCCCTGCGTGTGCTGCAGCTGTGTCTGCGACTCCTGCAACGTCACCAGCAGAGACGCCTTCTCACGCTCCACCTACAGGACAGGACGACAAACTGCGAGGTCAGAACACAACAGAGTGAAACATCCAAATTCAATGGCCGAAACATCCTCGCTCTTTTAGTTCTGGCAATACAACTTAATCAGATATCTCTGGAGATACAACTCAATATCTGGACTTTGTATTAGACATTGTAATGAAATTGCTCTGAATTGTCCACTCACAACAGAGTGCAAGTTCAGGACATGTTAGCATAGCTGTGCTAAGCAACATCTGTGACATGTAAGCATAATTTCAGAGTCCTGATTTACTGCTACAGTAATGTGAGGATTTGCTCAAAAAACAAATACCAAAACACTGTGCAAAGGCCAAACTCCAAAGGACATGTTTGAGTTGTCTACACTAAGAACACTTTATACTGATATACTGAGAATATTCTCTCTGAAATTCTAAGGCGTGTGTTGTTGTCATAAAGTGTATGTTGTCACACACTCCTCTGTGCTCCCTGCCACTGATGTCGGCGTGTCATTGTGGTATTGATGTAAAGGCGATGTCTCTGAGAGAGGGCACAGGTGGGTGTAATGTTTCGCCAGCGTTGCTTGTCGCATATTAGGACGAGATGGCATGGCCCTGGTTCCGGTAATTGATCTCAAGTGCTTGTGAATTGCTTTGTGATCAGCGTTGGTCCTGGAGGCGTCAGCCATCTTCAAACGGCCGCGCTGAGGCGGTGAAACCTTATCGATTCCTTCCTGGAGGAGGCCCAGCTACACAAAACAGGGCGGCCAAGGGGGAAGAAGTATAGCCCCGGCAGTGACAAGTGTTGACATGATGAGGTGTGTGTGTGTGTGTGTGCGTGTGTGTGTGTGTGTGTGTGTGTGTGTGTGTGTGTGTGCGTGTGTCAGTGAGGTGTGGGGAATGAATGATTCCAGATTTCACCCTTGGCCCTCCCAAGATTATTCATTCTGAAAGACATTTTAGTCCGCATTGGTGGTAATAATATGGGAACACATATGGGAAATGAAAATGTGGCTTATTTGAGATTTATTTGAATTTCAGACATTTTTAAATGGCACATCAGTGCAGGAAAAAAAACAGATAGACCTTTAGTTAAAAAGTGTGAGCTTATTCACTACACTATGTGTGTGAGAGTTTCTTTGGCTTGGTATTGAATTTGCTTTACAAAAAGTCAAATTCCAATAGCAACTGATTCCAATTGTATTCTAAACAAGTGGGCTGGTAGAACAGAACCTATTGTCTCTTACAAAGCAACACATTTACACACATCCGCACAGTCACACGCTGCGTCAAGCTTTCATGACCAAGAAAAACAACACAAAGAAAAGAATACAAATTGAAATCCAATAGACCACTGATCTGTGTTTGTGTCTGCTTGTGTGTGTGTGTGTGTCCTGTACACGCAGATGAATATATATTCCCTCCATAGCTATTACACATTCCATTAATCATGGGCAATATTATAACTGCAGTGAGAAGTGGTGCTCCCATGGGTTCCACTGTATTAAGCCCCCTAATGGCAGCAGTGTTCCACCGCAGTGAACGACCACTCACTCTTTAGCTCTAGTGCTGCAATGGTGAGGTAAGGCATTACGGCGATGGTGTCTCGCTTAGTGGGAGGCAGGATTGAGAGATGTATGAGACTTATTAGAGCAAACAGAAAATGAGAGACTCAATGAGCATGTGCAGTGAGACTGGCCAGGCTTGCTGTCTAACTGATGCTCTCAGGGAGACCGCAGATCTACTCAAGAATCTGGTGTAAGAGCCAGATAGCCATACTGTGCCTAATGTTGAGTTGTTACAGATAATTAGTGGCATTCTCTCCACATGATGATTGTGGGGAGTGAGATAGATATATGGATAGAAGAACCAGAAGAGTGTTTGGACATACATGTCATATAGCCAGCTAGATATACATGCATTGTAAGCCTATGCTATATGAAGTTATGATCATGTTCTATAAAGTTACTAACAAATCTATTATATAATTTGCTTATTTAAATAATTGAAATACTGTAGTCTGCATTATTACAATCATTATCTTCATCACAGTCCTTATTTCCACCAGTGCTGTAGAATTGTTATTCTAGGCAACTAGAACTAGATTTTCTCTCTGTGCTCTGTCAGTGTCAGACGTGCTATTTCTGTTACCTGCCCTTGAGTAAAACCCACACACACGTGCACATACTCACATGCTCAAAACACACACACACACACACACACACACACACACACACACACACACACACACACGTGCTGCTCGCACACAAACTCACTCTCTCTCACTCACACACTCACATAAACACATGCACGCACACTCACACACACCCATGCACGCACACACAGTGTTTTTTGTTTATTTTTCGAAAGTGACTAATCACAGTGAATGTTTTTGACAGCACTCTCTCTCAGAGGGAAACTGAGGCCAAGCTACACAAAACAAACGCACACATGTAAAAACATCATTAAATGTGTCTGTTTGTAAATGAGTGTTTTCTACACTGTAAGACGACCATTTGAAGTGATACCCAGCTCATAGTTTAACCCTGTGGGTCAGATAATAAAAAACAGAGTAAATCTGACTAAATCTGATTAGATACTCTGATTAGATCAGATCATATTAAATGGACGGGGACCCTTCCATGCGAAATCAGAGGTCTGGCCACGGTGGCTGCCCTCAGTGACTTGACATCTGGCTGATGTGTCTTTAGTTTCTCAGCGCCAGCAGTCACTCTCAGTATGCTGACACAGCCTTCGGCACTGAGGGCTGATGAATACACTTGGTGTGTGTGTGTGTGTGTGTGTGTGTGTTTGTGTTTGTGTGTCTGTGTGTGAGTCTTTGAGTTTGTTTGTGTCTATGTGTGTATGTGTGTGTGTGTGTGTGCGTGTATATGTGTGTGTGCATTCACATTCATGTGTGGGTGTGAGTGTATGTGTGTGTGGGTGTGTGCGCATGTGCATGCATGTGTGTACGAAGAGTGTATGTGAAACTGTGTGTGTGTACAGAGACTAGTGGAACCAACAGCCCTCAGGAAAGATGAACAGATGTGGAGACCAGGAGCAGAGAAGGACACACTCATCAGTCACCCCACCAGAGAAGGACACACTCACCCGTCACCCCACCAGAGAAGGACACACTCACCTGTCACCCCACTAGAGAAGGACACACTCACCAGTCACCCCACCAGAGAAGGACACACTCACCAGTCACCCCACCAGAGAAGGACACACTCACCAGTCACCCCACCAGAGAAGGACACATTCACCCGTCACCCCACCAGAGGGAGGAAGAGAGAGAGTGAGGGGTGGGGTGGGGGAGAGAACTGTAGCCTGGCGTATTCAGTTCAGTATGTCTTTTGCCATATAATATATATGTTTATATTTGTCATGTTGGTAAAGCTTATTTGCACTCAAAGTGAGCTGAGATACTCGGGAAAAGGGGAGAGAGCCTGAATAGGAATAGAGTCTGCAATGTAAAGGATGGTAATCAGCTACTGTAGGTCTCGTCCGTAATGTAAAGGATGGTAAACAGCTACTGTAGGTCTCGTCCGTAATGTAAAGGATAGTAATCAGCTACTGTAGGTCTCATCCGTAATGTAAAAGATGGTAAAAAGCTACTGTAGGCCTCGTCCGTAATGTAAAGGATGGTAAACAGCTACTGTAGGTCTCGTCCGTAATGTAAAGGATAGTAATCAGCTACTGTAGGTCTCATCCGTAATGTAAAAGATGGTAAAAAGCTACTGTAGGCCTCGTCCGTAATGTAAAGGATGGTAAACAGCTACTGTAGGTCTCGTCCGTAATGTAAAGGATGGTAAACAGCTACTGTAGGTCTCGTCCGTAATGTAAAGGATGGCAAACAGCTACTGTAAGTCTAATCCACAATGAAGAAATGGTTTAATAGCTAATGTAGGTCTAGTACGTAATGTAAAAGATGGGTTAAAAGCTAGGTCTAGTCCGTAATGTAAAAGATGGGTTAAAAGCTAGGTCTAGTCCGTAATGTAAAAGATGGGTAAACTGCTGCTGTAGGTCTAGTCCATAACGTAAAGGATAGGTTAACAGCCGATTAACAGAGAAGAGAAAATCTCTTCAAAAATGGCATGTGGTATGCTGTTTCATTTACACCCGACGGTGTTACACTGATGAAAACAAACAACAATGCCTAAACAAAACATTTTTTTTTTGCCATGAATGTGCTATGCTTGTCTATCCTTGACCTTTTTGACACTTTATTTGGCAGAGCGAGTGGCATGACTTGATTATGTTGTTTGGAAATACATTATGCATACTGAAATCCACTAAAACCTTCTTTGTAAGCAAAACTTTTCTTTTCTACTTCATAAAATTGAGCTTAACTTGACTTTTAGAAGATATATAAAAATATATATGTGTGTGTGTGTGTGTGTGTGTGAGAGAGAGTTTGTTTGTGTCATTAATATAAAAAAGAGTTGAACTTGACTTTTAGGAGATATATAAAGTAGTTAGTAAAGCGCTTAAAAGGCAGCTGACTCCACAGTCTGGGTTGTTGTTTTGAGTGCAACTGTGGCAACTGCTCAACAAAACCCACTGCTATGGTCCACTACACAAACAGCCTTGACCTTTAGCCTGGTTCAGCGGGGTGGGACTGACCTGAATGAGCTGTTGTTTGAGTTTCTGCATCTCTGAGAGGTTGAGCTCGCTGAACAGATCGGCCACTGGGGGCAGCACCGCAGCGTCCACCCCGTTCCTCCCCGTGCCGCCGCGGTGCCCGCCAAACTCCGCCGTGCCATTCGCCGTCGCCTTGTTGCCGAGGTGATGCCCGTTGCAGCGCCCCAAGTCCTCAACGCCGGGGCTGGACAGGGTGGACCCAGGGAGGCCGTGCAGGCTGGCCGACCCGTTGGCCGTGGGCGTGCCGGTGGCTGTGACCACGTCGTTCTCGCTGGCGAAGCGGAGCTGGTCGACGGCGGCGAGCGCCAGGTGGGCCCCGGCGCCGTAGACGCTGTCACTCAGGCTCAGGTGGTGCGCCAGCTCCTTGCGGAGGCCGTGTTTCTGCTCGCGCTCGCTCTTGAGCGCATCCAGCGCCTCCTCCAGCTGCGCCTGCGAGATGTCCTTCAGACGCAGCGCGTCCTCCAGCTGGCTATTGAGCAGCGCCGTCTCCTCCTCCAGGACCTTGATCTCGTGCTTCAGGCCCTCATACTCCACCTGCACAGAGGAGGAGAGGAGAGGAGGAGAGGAGAGGAGGAGAGGAGGGGAGGAGAGGAGAGGAGGGGAGGAGAGGAGAGAACGAGAGGAGAGGAGAGGAGGAGAGGAGAGGAGAGGAGGAGAGGAGAGGAGAGGAGAGGAGAGGAGAGGAGGAGAGGAGAGAAAGGGAGGAGAGGAGAGAAAGGGAGGAGAGGAGGAGAGGAGGAGAGAAGAGGAGGAGAGGAGATAAGGAGAGGAGAGGAGGAGAGGAGAGGAGGAGAGGAGGAGAAGAGAGAAGGAGAGGAGAGGAGGAGAGGAGGAGAGGAGGAGGGGAGGAGAGAATGGGAGGAGAGGAGGAGAGGAGGAGAGGAGAGAAGGGGAGGAGAGGAGGAGAGGAGAGGAGGAGAGGAGGGGAGAAGAGAAAGGGAGGAGAGGAGGAGAGGAGAGGAGGAGAGAAGAGGAGGAGAGGAGAGGAGGAGAGAAGAGGAGAAGAGGAGAGAAGGAGAGGAGGAGAGGAGAGGAGGGGAGGAGAGGAGGAGAGTAGGGGAGGAGAGAAAGGGAGGAGAGGAGAGGAGGAGAGGACAGGAGGAGAGAAGAGGAGGAGAGGAGAGGAGGGGAGGGGAGGAGAGAAGAGAAGGAGAGGAGAGGAGGAGAGGAGAGAAGGGGAGGAGAGGAGAGGAGAGGAGGAGAGGAGAGAAGGGGAGGAGAGAAGAGGAGGAGAGAAGGGGAGGAGAAGAAAAGAGAGGAAAACAGCAGAAGAGTGGAGAGAAGAGGAGGAGTGGAGGATAAGGACAGCAGAAAGGAAAAGGAGAAGAGAACAGAGGAGAGGAGTGGAGAAGAGAGGAGTGGAGGATAAGAGAAGAATAGAAGAGAAGAAAAGAGCAGAGGGGAGAAAGGGAATGGAATGCAGAGGAGAGGTGAGAAGAACAGGAGACGCAGGTCACGAGAGTAGAGGAACCAGGAGAGGAGACGCAGGTCACGAGAGTACAGGAACCAGGAGAGGAGACGCAGGTCACGAGAGTAGAGGAACCAGGAGAGGAGACGCAGGTCACGAGAGTAGAGGAACCAGGAGAGGAGACGCAGGTCACGAGAGTAGAGGAACCAGGAGAGGAGACGCAGGTCACGAGAGTAGAGGAACCAGGAGAGGAGACGCAGGTCATGAGAGTAGAGGAACCAGGAGAGGAGGCAGAAACAGAGGCGAAGAGAGAAAGACAGAAGCCAGGAGATGAAATGGAGGAGAAAAGAGGAGGAGAGGCAGCAGAGTTGTTGGAAACAATCCCAAATGTGGTTCTGTTTGACACATAACATGTTGCACATGCACTTGCATATCCACAGTTTATTCAGGTTTCTCACACATAGCTCTTCCATGGGTAGATTAGTGAGCGTCTAGACCAAGGTCTGTATGAGAATGGATACTTATAGAGTTGTGAGTATGTGACTGTGTATGTAAAAAGCTAGGCTTGTGATGTTTGGATATGTGTTCATGTAAGTGAGTGTCTTTTCTTGTGTTACTGTATGTTCTGAGTGAACATACTGTAAGTGTGTTTGTGTGTGTGTGCATGCAAGTGTGTGTGTGTGTGTGTGTGTGTGTGTGTGTGTGTGTGTGTGTATTACCTGGTTCTGTTTGAGTGTGGACACTAGTTTCTGTAGGGTGATGTTTTCCTCCTCCAGCTCTGTGTAATCCTGGAGGAGGCGCGTCTCTCTGAACTTGTACTCTCTAATCTCCTCCCGCATCCGACTCCTCTGAAGGTCCAACACCTCATTACTCTGAAACAGAGAGAGAGAGAGAGAGAGAGAGAGAGAGAGAGAGAGAGAGAGAGAAGGGAAGACAGAATGTGGATTGTAATTTCATCTGGCATATCAGCTTGGTTACTCTGCTTTGGAGATGTTAAACCTTTAAAAAACACTTTTTTCCTTTTTTCCACATTATAAAGGATACTGTTTTTAAAAAGAGAAATAGTTTCATCATGATAGAAGAGACATACTTCTCTGATCAGATAAAAGCATAGAGACAGTTAATACATCAAAGTCCACACAAAGCAACAGAAGGACAACTGAAACAACAATGGCTTTAGCTTGAAGTAAGGGCACATAACTCCAAAGTGTGTTGGAATTCTTCTGATAGTGACATTTTTTCCTCTTATCACAACTGAACATTGAACACACAGCTACACTGACACACATCCTGCAGCACACAGCAATATCAGGTCTAAAAATGTCAAGTCTACTGTATGCTGTTATGAGTGTAATGGTGTGTTTCTGCACAGGCTGCTGCTGGAGGAGTTGCGGTTTGTGTGTGTGTGTGTGTGTGTGTTCGTGCGTGCGTGCGTGTGTGTGTGTTGGAGGTTGATAATGTTGCAGTGTCTTGCTGGCAGCCTGCTGTAAGGTCTACTGCGAGTCTGATTATCTGCAGCAGTAACAGAAAGCAATCCATATTGCATTATTCACTTATTCACTTACACACACACACACACACACACACACACACACACACACACACACACACACACACACACACACACACACACACACACACACACACACACACACACACACACACACACACACACACACACACACACACACACACACACATGCTGGCAATAAATATTCTTATCTCTTTGTGTGAAATGTCACAGACAAATAAAACTTCCATGCCTGCCCTGCCTGGGTCAAAGGTCATAGGGATCGAGAGGAGTAAATCCTGGTGTTCATTATTCACAATAAACTGGCATCCAGAAGATCCAGCCAGCAGCCCCAAACAGAAATGACGAATGCACTGGCTACTTTAGTAGACTATACTGCAGTAATAGTGTCGACATCAACATTCGTGTGTGGCACCAGGTAAAACAAGGGCTCTACCACCACAAACACACACACATTCACTTAAACAGATGTATACACAAACACACGCGCACGCACGCACACACACACAGCTCCAGCGATAGAGTAACTTTTCTCCTGTTTTATCAATATTCAATTCCTGGAACTGCAGCAGTGGGAGCAGAGAGCAAAGGCTTTTGGCACAGACACACAGACACACACACATGCGCGCGCGTGCACACGTGCACACACACACACACACACACACACACACACACACACACACACACACACACACACACACACACACACACACACACACACACACACACACACACACACACACACACACACACACACACACACACACACACAGCAGAACATCTGCTTAGAATCCTTTATCCTATTACACTTTCTGGGAACAGAACAGGAGCACACTCTCTGTTCTTTAAGGGGATTGGCCCTCTTCTCTCTCTCCTCTCCTCTGAGCCACTCCTCTTATCCCAAAACAAGTTTCATTCTCTGAGCGAGTAACATCTTATTTCAGTGAGATACAATACAGCATATCCTTTATATATTTTTTCTCAAGTTTCTTTAAGAACATTTTAACCAAACAGAAGCTCACATTCATAGACGAAAGCCCCCAAGGATGCAGGTTAAATATAGAACACATGCAAAGCTCTTGAATGGCAGGTCAGAAGTACAGCCTTAAGAAGTGAAGTCTGAGGTGAGTCCGACTGTTGGGTGTTGATACAGCAGATATATATCTAATCTAAACATTTATAAGGGGAGTGAAATTCTTTGGAAGCTGTTAAAGTAAAGATACAGTAAATAACAAACATTTATTTGGGGTCAAAACCCTTTTTTCTACATGTATTTTCAAATCTGGGATCAGTAGGCTGAGCATTTTACCCCAACCAACATACACTGTCTTTTGTGCCATTGATTAGGAAGCACTGGTCGATAAAGGTGTGTTGTGAGTTCTCTGAAAAACTTAATTGGTAAGGACATCAAGCTGATGCTTACACTACACGCTGCACATAGTACGTGTGCTTCTGTGTTTGTTAAGTGTGCATGTGTGTGTATGTGTGTGTGTGTGTATGTGTGTGTGTGTGTGGATGAAATACCCTTTGTCTCACCTCTGTGCAAAGTTTCATAGAGGTCCCAAGGGTCATCTTCTGTTGAGCTTGGAGTGTGTCAGCACTTCTGCTTTGTGTGTGTGTGTATGTGTATGTCTATGTGTGTGTAGGTGTGTATGTGTGTGTTAGGTCCCCTGGCCAGTGAGGAGCATGTCAGCACCTTTCCTGAGTTACTCATATAACTCCAAGTGTGTATCTACACACACACACACACACACACACACACACACACACACACACATGAATGCACACACAGAAAGACGTGCAGGCACAAATAAATAGTTTCAGCACTTTTCGGAGTTGGGAAAGGAGTTGCTTTGTTCCCATGTGTGTGCATCTTTTAGGCTCATAAGGTTCAGATGCACACACACACACACACACACACACACACACACACACACACACACACACACACACACACACACACACACACACACACACCTGAGCTAAAATATCCAACCTTGGTAACACTTTACAGTTCATACGATCATTCTTAATAAATCATAAATCATAATGATGTGCCCACCATACTTGTGAATTTCCCATTGCCAACCAAATAAGATACTAACAGGTTAGCAACTATGGTTTTGGGAAACGCACCCCTGATTGTTTCCCAGGAAGCTACAGGGTCTTAGCTTTCTAAAGAGGTCATGCATTTGATGGTAGGCTGAAATAGGTGGGAACAGTTCCCTCTGTCATAAACCAGATGAAGTTAAAAGTGTCACCAAACTAACCCATGCTTATTTACCTACAGTAATGCCTTGCCTAAAATGACCCACAAATGTTAAAATAAGGTCAGAGAGAGGGGGACAGAGGGAGATAGAGGAAGAGGGAGAGATAGAGGGAAGAGGGGGAGCGAGAGGGAGGGGAGGTCCAGCTTCTGGAGTTTATTGCATGGACCCGTCTGACACTAAATATGGACAGGCCAGCTTTCAATGTCGTTGAGTAAATAAATTACTTTATTTTAACATTAATGTTGATGTCATATCGCCTAGTCTGCAAGACACAGGCCTATTGACTACCTCAAATTCTAATTGACTAACTCAATTAGACCATGCTAAAAAATCTCTGTGGCTAAAAACAAAGTCAGTTTGATCCAAGTTAGTCCAAGATGTCACCTGTGATACTACCCCTTCCTCATTATTGTTAGGCCAGGCCTCATGAATCGCTAAACAATACACACCTGGAACTCGTGATTCTAATTATCATTGAATTGAGAATGAGTGTGTCATGCCTTTATAAGCCTCCATAATGCCTGCTTGAATTCACCCTTTCCATTGTTTTTGGTGATTAAAAATGGCAGTAATGGCAAAGGTTTTTGTGTTGGTTCTCATTGCTACTTTCAGTAATGGTGAGTTTTATGTATCTTTTGGCAGTTGAGTTATGTTTTATAAAATCCTGATTTAAATAATCATGTCTTCTGCTCATCTTTTTGAACAGTCTTCTGTCTTCCAAAGAGAGACGTCACAGCAAAAGGTACCCATGATGAGGTTGATTCAACAACACCAAATCCCAATAACCAGACCCAAACTGAAGCTCAGGGTGAGTATTTAATGTTATGCTGTGGTGTAATGCTCTTATGTTCTTACAAGTTGGTTGGTTTTGTTTATAAATATCTAAACTTAAATGAAATCCCAAGGTGGTGCAAGTGAAGATGTCTAAGCAGGCACTCCAGCACCTAATCCCCACAATCTGACTGCTACGACACAACCTGGTGTTACTGGTAAATAGCTCTTTTATGTATGAGTTTCTGCAAGTGTGATTTATTGTGCGTTGACGTCTTAACTTTGCTTCTCTCTGTCTTCCTTTTATGTGGAAACCAAAAGATTGGGAAAGTGAAGATGGGCAAGTGAGAATGGCACTATAACCCCAAGTCTCCTAAACCAGACAACACCTGCTGCCCAAACTGGAGATGCTGGTAAGGACAATAGGCCTTTATCACGGCAGCTGAAGCAGGGCTGTTCACTTTCCTGTTAGCAGGCAAACCACAGGTGTTCCTAAAAACATAAACGAGGCCTCTGGTTGAAGTAACTGTGGCCGAATCTGACACTTAATTAGAAACACCTGTGCTCACACAGGAGCAGGGCTGTTCACTTCCTACTTCGGCTGCCGTGATAAAGGCCTATTGGGGCATTTGTGGTTATGCACATGACTAATAGACCCCTCACCTCCCCACTAAACTATTATGTGGACTAGAAAGAGATGGGTGCAAGTGAAGATGATGTGGTACTGTAACTGCAACCCCTATTCTCCAAAACCAGACCTGTAGTTCACAAAGAGATGTGCTTTGAGTTTTGTCCAACATTGTCAAGTATATTAAATTGGGATTCAATCATGAGAAATGGCTAGTGTATATCAACTTGGCTCAAATCCTGAGAGAAATCTACTGTCCACTGACTGTCAATTCAAAGGTCTACTTCCCTACCATATGGTTCAAAACATTGTTTAAACCAGATTTTAATTAGCACTTTTCTGCAAGTCAATGAGTTAACTGCTAAAGACACTTGTCTTGTGAATGATCTCCTGTAGAAAGCAGGTTCCATCAGTGCTAGCTTTTTTTTCTAACCTGTAGAAGGTGTTTTCAAACAAACCTCCAAATTTGGTTTACAATCTTTAAAATTCTAGCATCCATGGAAAAAACATCTAGGCATGGCATACACTCAAACTGAGATATCTGGTTTAACTCTTACTACATTTATTTGTTCTAAGTATTTACTAAACCTGGCACAACTCTTCAGCAGAAAATCAGTTAATTGACATCACCTGTAACGGGTAGTAGGAACACTGGCACAGGTGTTACTAAATATGTTAATGAAGCCTCTGTTCATAAGTGTAGCAGAAACGGAACCTTATTGATGTCATTAGCAACACCTAGGCCAGCCATTCTTTTACATATATTTACTGTATCTTGCCTTTTTCCCAAATTATAATTACTAGGGTCTAAAATAAAAATGAGACCAGTGACTGTTCTCCACTTCTGTGGCTTTCACCAAATGGACCAAGTGAAGATGCTGACCCAGATAGCAAAGGGGCGTTGAGGGGCGTTGAATCCACGTTTGTTTGAAGCGGCGGAGGTTGATTCAACGTGGATTCAACGCCCCTGTGCCATCAGGGTGAGGTTGCCACCACAACGCAGAATGCCCAAAACCAGACCACTTCGTTTTGCACACACACACACACGCACACGGTTTGGCTCTGAAATCAGATACTTCATGCGTGTTTCTTTTTTCTCTTGGTTTACTTGTGTGGAATCCCAAGATGGTGCAAGTGAGGATGCTATTGTCTTAACCACTGCACTGAATCTGCAAAATGGAACTACCTCTGCCCAAGATGGAACCACGACCACTGGTAAGTGTTTGGTTTGTCATGTTTTCCTGTAAAAAAAGATTTAAATGTAATTTCATTGATGGTCTGGAATTTCAATCTCTGATCAGATGTGGTCAGACCTGGTGCTCTGCATTAGAATTTGCTTTTCGTTTTAAGATTTTACTGCTTTTCCATCATGACTTTTGTGGCTGCAAGAAATGTGATTTGTGGTGATTTGTCTTAGACATACTAGTCACTTGTGGATGTAGTGCAATCCACGTTAGCTACTATTCCTTTTTTTTTTTTTTTTTTTTTTTTTTTTTAAATCCAGCCCCATATTGGAGCAATAGAATACTATGGCCTTGCTCACCAATGGGGTCAATGATCATCGTGTTTTATTAGTTTTGTATTTATCCTGTTTTTGCATGTCACCTTGAATTGTAGGTACTGTGTAAAAATGTAGGCAGTTCATGTGGGCCCAAAATGCTGTACAATGAATCACTTTGCCTTAAGCAAGTGTGCAGAAATGGGACATTGTGGGCTGGCCAGGTTCATATTTCAGTCTGTAGCTTGCTAATAAACTCAACCAGTGGTCACAACAAAATGTCTTGCAGTTAACCAATGGCGTATTGTAAGTAAAAGGCTGCTTTTTATCCCTGTAGACTCCCATGACGACTCCTGAAGTGACTGCTCAGAATGCTAATGCTTAATGGAATTCCTCCTGACATCTTGTGGCATTTCCTGCACTTTGGTTTTCTACATCTTGAATTCAATAAAGGCCAGATTTCCTTAACCAACATTGTCTTTCCTTGTTTAAGTGGTGTCATGACTCCTAAACCTCTTAACCAACTCGATAACACTTTACGGTAACAGTACATGAACTAGGAGTTCATGCATGACTGAATTCATTTTTTATTTTTATTTTTTCCTTAAAATGTCATGAGGCACCAGGAATTGACTTGAGGTCTTTAGTCCATGTGGAAATTTGTCTTTGAATTCAGGTTCTTTTAAAAGGACACAAATACACATCATGGCACACACAAAACAGGCAGCAAGAATAAATATATGGTTCCATATGAATTACTTGAGTTAAGCAATGTTATTGCACTTGGTATGAATAACTTCTCATACATGTTCTTGGTTGCTCTAGCAGCTCTGACGTCTCCCTGAAGGCAGTTTTATAAATTCCTGGTAACACATTTTATGGTAAATTAATTTATCATGACTTTATTGATTAATTCATGATTTATGCATTACTTCATTTCTATATATATTATGAATCTGGAATGGACATAAGTTCAAAGTTTCTCATTCAAGACCTCATGCATGAACAATAAATCAGCTAAAGCATTACTGTAGGTACGGTGGGTACATCATTGATTTCTTAAGCATGATCATGAATTTAAGGTTAAAGGAAAATTCCGGTATTTAGCGAACACCAATAACCACTCGGTGAGTTGCAGTTTTGAAAATGAACGTTAAGGGTTGTTTAGGACATGTTTGAGCATGTCCGTAGGCAGCAACTCAGAAGTAGTCAAAGGCGATTCAAAATGAGTCAAAGTCGAGACCGGACCAATCGTCAAAATTTCGGTGTCCACCACTCTAGTTCATCCAAAACAAACCAGAAAAGGGACTCAAAGTGCTAAATACTGGAATTTTCCTTTAATTACTCATGAGTTCATGTTTATGACCCCTCAACTAAAGTGTGAACAATGGCATGTGTTTAGAGAAATGCATAAGTTGTGTCCAAATCAGAATTTGAGTAGTGATGACCACATTTTTGTCAGAAAAAGAAATGATCGTTCTTAATCATAAATCATAATGATGAGCCCACCATACAATGGTTTAGTTGATGGGTTGATGTATGAGGTCACAAATGACAGACTATGAAATCATGTCAATTCATGAGATATTAAGGGATGAAGTAATACATAAATCATGAATCATTACACATAAATGCATGATAATTCATATACTGTAAAGTGTTATCGAAACATTTA
Source organism: Alosa pseudoharengus (assembly GCF_046254945.1). NCBI lineage: Eukaryota > Metazoa > Chordata > Actinopteri > Clupeiformes > Clupeidae > Alosa > Alosa pseudoharengus. The sequence goes on along the minus strand of NW_027468565.1, from coordinate 29,872,931 downwards.
TACTATATGCAGACCATGTGAGTTTAGATGTCTAATACATGATAAAAAAAAAACTGATGCTGCTGAAAACTATTTAGTTTTTGATCACTGGGTGAGCTTTCATCTGTGGACAAACAGACTAACTGATGTTTACACACACAAACACAGTTCTTACACACACATCTTACAATGGGACACGCCCCCACCATGCAAGGGGCGTGTCCAGTGTTGCCACAGTTACCTTGAAAAAGTAATCTGATTACTGATTACTCCTTTAAAAAGTAACTTAGTTACTTTACTGATTACTTGATTTTAAAAGTAACTAAGTTAGATTACAAGTTACTTTATTAGTTACTTTCAGCAGCTGCCAACAACACCCCCAACGCCTCAACATAAAAATGATAACGGTTTTGTCAATACTCAATATACTGGAAGTGCATTTTAACAGCAATGTATAGCAGACATCCCAACCTAACCTACTTAGATACTGAAATTCAGATGTTTGTTCAATAATGTCTAAGTACACCAAATAAGGAAGGCCTATTGATAGAAACTGTTATAGTAAAATATGTAGATTTTTTTTCATGTAGCCTTGGCAACTAGCCATCTTGTAGCCTATAGGCCTGAATAATATGCAAATGAAATTACACTTGTTAAACTCACCTCAACAAGTCTTTTGAAATCATTTAACCCGCCGTGAGCAATGCTAATCTTTTGAGACAATTGGGTACACTTTTGTGTAGTCTGATGTGAAATGGGTCTTAAATATTCCTTTTTGAGGGGCACTGACGCTGCCATGACGCTTCTGTTCCTAGATACACTGACTGAACTGATTAATTATGTTTGGGAGAAAAGAGATATAAGCACTTACACTGAAAACGGATTGGTTGATTTAGCAAAACAGACCAGGATGCTCTCTGTCTTGGATGCGCTTCAGATACAAACGCACCACTCCTCTCTCTCTCCCTCTCCGTTGTGTGCGCATTAAGCTATGCACACGCGATTTGAAGCAAAGATTCTAGAATCTTTGATTTGAAGTCCGGTCTGGCTTGCGTGCTCTTGTTCGCTCTAGGTTCCGGGAGATTTTATGTAATTTGCGGGCGTCAGGAAGCCGCTATCAATATGTGGGAGACTACTCACAAAACTTCGGGAGACTTGGGATGTCTAGCTAGACAGCACTTTGTCGACAGCACAGAATGTACAATGTACCTTAATGTTGTCATGTTTAACTGACACAAACTCAAAGTAATGACTGATGAAATGTGCATCTCTCTCTCTCCCTCCATTGTTGTTTACGTTTGTGTCGCTGCACGTGAATTGTCCTCATGCTGAAAACATGAGCATAGCCTCTACATGACATTAATACCCAAGACAAGAAGAAAGCAAAGAATATATCTTTTTATTAAGGAACATGACAAAAATAGTAACGCACAGTAACTTAGATAAGTAACTTTAATCTGATTACTGGTTTGTAAATAGTAGCGCGTTAGATTACTCGTTACTGAAAAAAGTGGTAAAAATAGACTAACGCGTTACTGGCATCACTGGGCGTGTCCCATAGTGAGACGTCTCACTCATCTCCCTCAGAGAACTGGGGTTACATATGTAACCTAAAGTTTCCGAGTCAAAAGAAAATCTTGAAAATCATTTACTCAGATCCACCAAATCCACTAAAGACGTAGCCACTACCCTTAACATCAGCATCAAATCCCATAGTCCAGGGAGTGAGTGGAGTCACTGATCACAGCCTGAACCCCTCTATTGACACGCCCCCCCCCCCCCCCACACCCTAGAGGATGTGTTGTCTCACCGCTGGTCCACTGCCCTGCTGGGCAGCACGAGGCTGAGCCCACTGCGAAGGCCAGGGGATTACTGGACAATTATCCCTCAGCGACGACCCTTTGTTGGGGTGCTAACCAGAGGCTCCACACGAGCAGGGGTCAGGACGAGACCATCCCCCCCCCCCCCCCACCTTCACCCCCCTACCCCACTACACACACACACACACACACACACCAACCCCTTGACCACCCCGACACAAACAGCAGCTTACCCACTAGAGAACAATGGCAGGTCAATGCCACAACACAGCATGGCACGGCACGACACAGCACAACTGTCTCTGTCTATTACAGACTCTATAAGTCTCACTTCACGCCTATTTAGATCTATCAACAAATAAGGGTTTGCAGTTCTGTGGGGGAGTGACACAGAAGTTGAACTTGAATTGTAACATCCTTGACCTAAACAAGACTAACCACCAAAACAAAGCAGTTCCATCTCCAGAGTTTACCTATCTTAAGCTGATATTTCTTCACATTGGAAATATATTGAAAATGCATTTGACTTTGATAAATACCTCTGCTATTTACATGGATTAACAGGGCAATTCCTTTTCCTACAGAATTTAGATTACCAAACTCCTGCCACCAACAAGCTGCTCACCATGGCAGCATTTAAAACCTACGGCTCAAGACCAGCTTCGTGTCACCTGAAGAGCTGGAAAAAGGGAGGAGCTGAGTAGCTGCAGAGACTAAAGCACTGGAGAAGGAGACAGCCATGAATGGCTCTTCCACATCAGGCCAAAGCAGGATGTTAGATAGCACTGCTCCTTCAGCTAAAAAAAAAAACCCACCAACAGCTTAGCCAGTCAGTTTCTGCAGGGCACTGGCGTGGAGCTAGACAGCTACCTGCTGATGGTGACATCTGACAGCGAGTGTCATCCACTGGATCCCACCTCCCCCGCATCAGCCGCCTGGCGAAGACATCCTTACAGTATGTATCCCAGTCATGTCACTAGCTCTCCCTCTGACTGTTCATTCAGCATGGAGGTAATACAGTGACAAGCACCAGGGCAGCACTTAGGACAGGCTGGTGTTCCTGGATAAGAACTTGAATGTTGTTTTGTTAAACTATTAGAACCCTTGACAGGCTGTTGTTCCTGTGGCAACTTTAATGGATATTGTGGTTCAATCTTTTGTGAAGTTATTAGAATAATTATCACACTGAGTGACTATCTTAAAAAAGATCAAACAAACCCCAGCAACAGCTGATGCGTTGTTACCAACCCCCCCCCCCCCCCATTCGCTTAAGTCGCTTGAGACATGCTACTACTCCCAACACTTGGGAAAAAAATAATAACTTGATATAATACTGTCACTGTCCAAAAAGTGGAAAAACAAAAATACTGTGATATTAATTGTAGGTCGTATCGCCCACCCTTACTGCTGCTTTGCCACAGCCCCACGGCCAAGTTGACACCTTTGTGAAGTCACAGGGGGGATCAATGGGAAACACCTTACAGGTGAGACCCTGAGATCTGACACTTCAATATGAAAATGTAATTGAACAGTGTATTGCATTATTTATACTGCAAAAGAGCTACATGTTGTCTTGAACTACATTATGGACTTTACGATGTAACCTAAAATGAAGAGGCACTAAATTATCACATTATCCATATGACATTATCACAGATCCACCTCCCTGTTTTCAGCACACAAACGGGCACACCTGATATTCAAGATAAAGACATTAAATGCTGTATTCTGTACACCATTAAAGATTTAGGAACTCATAAAATAAAATAAAATATAAGAGCTACACTAATGATGAATAAAAAACAACACAAGTGAAGTGCCTATGCTTTGCACAAAGATATAAATAATAAACTACTTTTGCTCACATCTGCTAAATGGTTAAATATACATAAATGTGCCCAGAGCCCAGCGTGCTCTTCATGTTTTGCCTGGTCACGTGCGTCTCCTCAGCTATGTGCGCTATGCAGCAGGTATGTTGCTGCGTCGGGCCCGAGGCAGGCAGGACTCACGGGGGGCAGCCCGCAGGACACTCTGTGCTCCGCCACCCCTATGTGCCGAGCTCAGGACATTTTCCCCTTTTTCTGCAGCTTAGCGGTGGATTTGGCCTCTACAATGGGGCCGTGGCGACAGTCTCTGACCCTGGCGTTACACCCCATACCCCCGGCCACTGACTGCTGACACACACGCACACACACACACACACACACACACTCACGTACACGCTGGATGGGTGACCTCTGGGTGACCTACATGCTGCCCTCCTGACCTGTCATTCATACAGAAGCCCGACAAAAATTGCTAATGATAAGAGTAATGTTTAATGGGGCACAGGGTGGTGGACACATGACTGCTCAGAGTGGCTTCTGCATTATTCAAAACATCTCATCTTACAAAACAAAACATTCAGTTAGATCAATAAATGTAACAATAAATATCACACACCTATTGCTGAAATGCTACGCATGACACATAATTTATCATTAGCATATGTTGCTTTTCTGTTGCTAACTTGCTAATGAGGTTAATAAATAGGACTATGTTTGCTTGGTGGGAGTCAATCCATCAGACTCTCAATAGCTGAGTCTGCTATTCTGCTAGTCCTCTCATAAAACAGTAAAAATGGCACTATATTGCTAAGGCACTGCAGCAGTGTCAGGTCTGTCACGTCATAGACAAATATGGCTATGCTCTGATGCGCAAGACAAGCGTGGCCGAGTTTCCATTGCACAAGCTAATGTTGCATCACCAATCTGCAAACAGTCCACAGTGAAGGCACTAGGCACAGTGCCAGCATTCACAAGGACAACAAGCTCATATAAGCATGGAGTCAGTTTTTACCTGCTTATAACAAAGAGTATACGAATATTCTTCAGTGTTTCAGCACTGAGATTGTCAAACAAGATAGTTATGAAATCAAGGATACCAAACTCTGGAAGTCAAAGAAGTGAAGACCCTCTCTTAGTCGAGCATCAACCTCAGCTAAATTGGGAAGATTTTCCATAAATGTGTGGGAATATCTGTCTATATCCTGACATGCTGACCTAATTCAATATATGATGTGATATGTGAATTCAGTAGGGTCTCTGATTATTCTGCACTTTTATCTGTGACTGTCCAGTGACTATGATCAAGGTGGTACTTTTCCCTTTTGCAATGATTCTGCATCTTGGATGTTTGAGCTGTTTTCTACATCTTCTGTGATTTAGCAACACCATTCCCCCTTCAAATAGCCATGCCAGTAAGACACATTGAATTGAATTGAATTGAATTGAATTGAATTGAATTGAATTGAATTGAATTGAGTCCGACTGTTGTGCTCTCACCTCTCTGAGCTCCTGCACGAGCATGTTGAGCCTCTCACTCTCGGCCTGGGCGTTGGAAGCCACCGAGCGGTTGTTCTTCAGCTCGGTCTGCAGCTCCAGAAGCCGGCCCATGTAGTACGCCTCCTTACTGGCCGACTCCTGCAGCAGCGTCTCCTCGTTGCTCTCCCCGTCCTCCGCCACCTTGCGCTGCTGGGAGTAGGCCTGGCCAAACGCCTGCGGAGAGAGACAGAGAAGAGGGGGAGGCATGTTAATAGCTGGAGCAGTGTGTGGGATTTAAGGAGAGCGAGGGATCGTGTGAGAGAGAAGAGGGAGAAAGAGGGAGAAGAGGGAGAGAGAAGAGAGAAAGAGAGAAGAGAGAGAGAGAAGAGGGAGAAAGAGAGAGAAGAGGGAGAGAGAAGAGAGAAAGAGAGAAGAGAGAGAGAGAAGAGGGAGAAAGAGAGAGAAGAGGGAGAGAGAAGAGAGAGAGAGAGAAGAGGGAGAGAGAAGAGGGAGAAAGAGAGAGAGAGAGAGAGGGAGAGAGAGAGAGAAGAGGGAGAAAGAGAGAGAGAAGAGGGAGAGAGAGAGAGAGAGAGAGAAGAGGGAGAGAGAAGAGAGAGAGAGAGAAGAGGGAGAGAGAAGAGGGAGAAAGAGAGAGAGAGAGGGAGAGAGAGAGAGAAGAGGGAGAGAGAAGAGGGAGAAAGAGAGAGAGAGAGAGAGGGAGAGAGAGAGAGAAGAGGGAGAAAGAGAGAGAAGAGGGAGAGAGAAGAGAGAGAGAGAGAAGAGGGAGAGAGAAGAGGGAGAAAGAGAGAGAGAGAGAGGGAGAGAGAGAGAGAAGAGGGAGAAAGAGAGAGAGAAGAGGGAGAGAGAGAGAGAGAGAGAGAAGAGGGAGAAAGAGAGAAGGGAGAATCTGTAAAACAAGGAGGAGAGAGTCCTCTTGAACCTCTACTGTATTTACATAAATAAGACACAGCTGATAGAGCACAGCAATAGCAAGATGAGGTCAAAGGTTAAATCCCATAGAACACAGCAATGAATTTCACACCTGGCCTTACATCTGTCAAACAACTCGGGTAAACAAATGCAGCTCGCATAATGGGAAATGAGATGCAGCTTGCTTTTCAGATCTCAAGCCGATTCTATTCACAAAGCCAGATTCTATTCACAAAGCAAGATTCTACTCACAAAGCCAGATTATCTAATCACAAAACCAGATTATATTCACACAGCCAGATTCTACTCACAAAGCCAGATTCTCTAATCACAAAACCAGATTCTATTCACACAGCCAGATTCTATTCACAAAGCCAGATTCTCAGAAAGCCTGCCTCCAGTATTCGTCCCTGTTAATAACTGCAAATGAAGGCCAGATTGATGGAGACTGCAGGGGAAGCCCCACTGGCTGGCAGCCCCACTGAGGGAGGCGTTTGAATGGATGTGAGCAGCTGAGTCTGCGATAAATGACTGCCATTATTCCTCCTTAATTAGCACTGAGATATCAGTCACGCTCAGAGAAAAAAAGCCAACGTTATCAGACATTGTGCTTGCAGACTGAGGGATGACGGGAAAGCCTGCACTGTTTTTTTGGAAGTTCATTGCTACTGGGGTCACAAGTTTGAGGTTTCTGTCTGAGAAAGAGAAACTGGGACAAGAGTTAAGCTACATGAATTTCCATTTAGTTCAGTTTTCTCATGATCGATCCTATTTATACATATGTATGGGTTACATAGGCTTTTAGCCTGTAATCACATTCTACACTCTTTACACACACTCTTGACCAGGGGAATTCTTCCTTTTAAAGACCCAAAAATGTATCTGGGTCGAGGGCCGTGGGCCAAAAGTAAGCATTCATGTTATGTCACTTTACATTAAATTGAAATATACAGTATTATATTTTTGTCAGTAATGCCACAACCTCAGACAGCGATCCATAGCGACCCCGGCTACTCACTCGCGTCAACCCCCCACCTCCTTTTTGCTCCGTGTGAAACTGTAGTCAGCTAATGAACTGCAGCTAACCCTTAAAAAAGCCGTTGGAACAGAAATTCCCAGCGGCTGACATACGTTTACAACTAGCAGGACGGGCAAAAAAGTCGGCCCGCAGGCCCCAAATTGGGCACCCCTGTTCTTGACTAATCACTACCTTTTATACTCTTCACTTATACTTGACTAACTAACTGACCAACTCTCTTAACAGCTTATGGTAATGGTGGTAACACATCCTGCTCATAATGATTTAGATAAGGAACACAAACACATTTGTGCTTAATGTCTCCATTAAGGCTGTCAAATGATTAAAACCATGGCGGAAATTAAATGTTACTGTTCACTGCAGGAGATGTAATGTGCTTTTAGTCCCAAAAAAGTTTGTCCTCCTTTTTAGTGTGGAAGATTAATTTGAGGTCATTTGCATGCATTTCCCTTGGCCACTAGCCCATCACTACAGGACTATCCCTCTTCAGGTGTGCTACCTGGTGACAAAAGTACTAATACACCAAGAAAGAAAGTGTACGAGTCCGAACCAAGCAGAGCATCTTCCTGCAGGTGCTCTCTGGTGTGGAGCCTCGCTCATGTGAACTCCTCAAGGTAAGAGCGATGATATTTCAGCTCCCCCTGCCTGATCAATACTAACTCTGTTCCCATTCCCCTGACAAAGGTGTTCACGCGACGCAGATCCGGCGTGTCATGGCAAAAGAATCCCCTTCCTTGATTGGGAGATGTGAGCTGTTGTAAACAGTGTCCAGCAGCAGGCCAATGACGGTCTGAGGGGTGGAGAGGGGGCAAGAAGGGGAGATGAGGTGGGGAGAAGATTTTTTTGTGTGTGTCAGATCTTAACTCTCAATGTGTAGCATCAGCTAAATTGTTGCTGGGGCAAAATTGATCCTCTGAAGGTGAGGCTTGGGCACTGTGCTGGGTGGACACTGCATGCATGACCGAGCCATACATCATTTTTAATTAAGACTCGATACATTCTCACTGCCAACTACACAATCTATTACATACAGTAAATGCGTCTTTGTATTCTTCCGGTATTTGTTTACAGGTTTCAAAAATAGACATTTGTTCAAAGGCTTGAAGTCAGACTGTGTAAAGCCTCACGTGGTGTTGAATGGAGAGTACATCCCATCTGATCTGATGTTAAAAGACTTGGACTATCTGTCTCTATTAACCTATACAAAAACATTGTAACTGTATGTCATTAGCTGTTTCTTCTTCTTTAGGGACTTTAGGGTCTGCACACACACACACACACACACACACATACACATACAGACACACACACACACACACACACACACACACACACACACACACACACACACACACACACACACACACACACACACACACACACACACACACACACACACACACACACACACACACACACACACACACACACACACACACACACACACACACACACACACACACACACACACACACACACACACACACACACACACACACACACACACACAAACCCTGATACTCATTACGCCAAATCTACTGAAGAGGCAGCAGCTGTCACAGAGGAGGTCAGGAAACCCAGCCTCTAACCCTACACACAACCCTATTAAAGTCGGTGCAGATAACTACACACAAGCATGCGCACGCATGCGTGCACGTGCACACACACACACACACACACACACACACACACACACACACACACACACACACACACACATACACATACAGGCTGTAAGAGCACACAACCCTATTACAGTGGGGGCAAAGCAATGACACTGTACCCTTCACAGTAATATGTGCTAAAATGTCTAAAATGTGTAAAAATATTAGCTAAATGTCTACTGCCAACCAAGAACCATGATCTTTTGCGCCAAATAATATAAAAAATATGATTTGATGTAAATATATAAATTAATAATTTTAAAAATATATAAATTAATGCAATATGAAAGTAAATGTCATAGAACTGAGGGTTTTGAGTTTGAGTCTGAGTTTGTTTTCCTCAAAAGTGCGCTTGGCCCCTTGTGTGTTCTCAGTTGATGAGGTATTACTGAGACACAGACAGCCCCTATATTTAACCAGAACAGAGCCATTTTTATCACGGCAAAGAAAATGCGTTCCTCAAAAAAGCAAAGAACCTTGCAATGTTTCTTCTCCATCAGCATGGAGTGGACACCCTCCATAGACCCCGATCCGCCTGTTTAAATGAGGGTGGTTTTCCGTACACAAGCAACCCTGTTACGAGACGAGCACAGAGTGCATTATTTATGAAGGATGTGTGAAATTGTGTTGTTGTTGTTTGGAAGGTTTTGGCTCATCATGCGCAAAAAAGCCCCTTTGCTCTGCTCCTCTCCCTGCGGTGCCTCTATCCGCGGGGCTGGAAATAGCTGTATGCAGCAGAACAGAGCTCCAGATTTATGCTCATTACACAACTTCCCACTCAAAGGGTCTAATAATGAACCAATGAACCACTGAACCCTGTGAGCATGTTAAGAAAGCATTTAAATGGGGGGGGGCATATCAGCCAGTCAAATAAATCTTAACATGCCTGCCAAAAATCTAAACCAATACTGTCATTATTACATTAGCATACATAGCAGCCTGCAGATCTGGGACCAGTTTCTTCGCACAAGATGAATAGACAGCTGATGCTGGATCAGACGGCCTATGAAAAGCTGCCAGACGTGGATCAGGTCCTGATGTAGCTGCATCATTCTGGGGTGTCCCACTAAATCCTCTAACTGCTTGGCCTGAAGTGCAGTGTGTGTGTGTGTGTGTGTCTGTGGAGTGCCATGTGTGTACGTGTGTGTGTATGTGTATGTGTATGAAGTGCCAGGCTTGCGTGTGTGTGTGTGTGTGTGTGTGTGTGTGTGTGTGTGTGTGTGTGTGTGTGTGTGTGTACGTGTGTGTTATGAAGTGCCATGCTTGCATGTGTGTGTGTGTGTGTGTGTGTGTGTGTGTGTGTGTGTGTGTGTGTGTGAAGTGCCATGTGTGTGTGTATGATGTCCCGTGTGTGAGTGTGTGTGTATTTTGGGGGGACAGCAGCAGAGCTAGGACACAGCGGGAAACTCATTTATCACCCTCACACTCACTCTGCCTCTTCACTGCAACCAACCCAGAGGCCAGGGCTCTACATACTGTACACACACACACACACACACACATTAGAGGATAACACACACGCCCGGAGAGCACTGATAGACTACATGAACATCATAAATAAACCCTGTCATTGTCAAACTGCTGGGATGTCTTTATACCTCTTTATAACTTTTCAACTCAATCAGATAAACAACATCAGAAAGGAACTTACTCTTTCTTACAGATCAGTATTCAACTGTGAGAAGTTGAACACATCACCATGTTTCTTTAATTCCATGATCGTGTGATATAATATAATTACCATGTATTTAGTGTGATTAAAAGAAATCCAGTGGAAGCATTCTTAGCATAATAATTATGGTGTAACTAATAGATTTCTGATAAAAGAGTATTTATGTTGTTGTTGATGACTGATGACAACCAGAGGGCTGTTAAACCCACACAGAGGTCAGAGGAGCCGGGTCACCCAACGTGACTCAGACCCGAGCCTGGCTCCTGTGACTCATGACAAACATGCTGCACTGACACACACACACACACACACACACACACACACACACACACACACACACACACACACACACACACACACACACACACACACACACCACACAATCAAGTGAGCATGGAGTTTGTGAGATTTCTAGATAGGGGGTTAAAAAAAACTGTGGTAGTCTCTGTCATGGCCTCTGGTTTGTTCTTTTCTGTCCAAAAGAATCTGGCTAAAGACATGTGTAACACTAGGGGATGGGCAAACAGCAGTAACATCAACAACATCAACAACAATAACAACACATACGAAGAGCAGACTTAACAGAAAGATGCACACAAACCTTCCCCGGACCAATCTCCTCACACACACACACACAAACCTTCCCCGGACCAATCTCCTCACACACACACACAAACCTTCCCCGGACCAATCTCCTTGGTCTCGCTTCAGTAGCATTATTCTTTAAAACTAAATAAAGGTTGTTTTCATTGTGATTTGGCCCACTCAAGAAAGACTAACACACACACACACACGCACACACACACGCACACACACACACACACACACACACACACACACGCACACACACGCACACACACACACACACACACACACACACACACACACACACACACACACACACACACACACACACACACACACACACACACACACACACACACACACACACAGTTCTCCTTCAGTGTCCCCTGCTGCTGGTTGCCCTGATTGCCCCCTGATTCCCTAAAAAGGCAGGCCACACTAGCCCAACCCAGCCCGTTCCCCATACTGCACACAAAACGTGTTGATTAATCCTGGTGCTGGTGTGAATGTGAATGGCCCTTTCATTGTAAATGCAAATGAGACCCGTGGATGGTCCTGTGGCAGCCAGCCTCGGGCCCTGGGGCCGGGGGGCAGCAGCTGGGGGGCCCCCAGGAGGCCCCTCTGGCTCTTATAGGTAATTAAAGCTCTGGTGCTGTGGCGCAGAAATGCTTTCTCCACATTAAATAAAAAAATTAAAAAAACATTGATTGTTTTTAGCCAACTGAATATTGACTTTATTTAAAGTTGAAAATGGCTTTTAGTTTCAAGCATAATTGGACACAGAATTAAGGTGAAGAAATAATTCCATACGGACACATTGCAAAACACAGACATGTTACTATATCAGAATACTGAAATGTTCAATTGAACATGCATTTAATTCAACAACGACTTTTTTTTGTATCCAGTTCAAGACACTCTAAATGCATTGAGATCAATGCTGGGCCCTCCTATTAGGATGTGCTTTTCACAGAGTGAGGCTCAGTGCTGTGCTGAAGGGGACGAGTGCTGTGATATTTTGTTTAGATAGGCCTCAGGACAGAAGGGCCACAGAGACAGGGAACACAATGGAACTGGCCAGGCAGATGGCTTTATAACAAGACGGCTCTCAGCAGAGAGATAGAGGGGAGAGAGAGAGAG
>NW_027468565.1:29853300-29855800 GCF_046254945.1 Alosa pseudoharengus | reverse complement strand
CATGTATGCCAACATGTGTATGTACTATACAGATGTGAGTGTTGTGTTCAAGAGTTTGAGTTGGAGGATCTCTGAGTTTAGTCTCTCTCTCTATCTCTGTCTGTGTGTGTGTGTGTGTGTGTGCATAATGGAGGCAGCTGTGTTTGCATCTGTGTTTGCTGTGCTCTCCAGATTGACCACTGGGAGCATCTGTCTCTCCACACGCCGCTCATGGTTCTACAACATCACCTCTGCGGGACACCTGGCGGAATTCACACCTGAGCCCATCTGGGGCGCTGCTTTGCGAAGCTACCGTTCATGCATGCAGCTCGCAATGTAAGCAGCAGCTAAGCCAACGCTTGATATGAATTTACCCGCAAAGCTTGAGACAAAGTCGAGGACTTAAACATACAAAAAGCTGACTTTGGACATTTCACATTGTTTCGAATACCACACATTGTGGATGAGGTATGTTTGATGTTTCACAACCACACATATTATGGATATACTCATGTTTGTTTTTGGTACTTAATCAGCCTTCAGTAACTACTCTCAAAACAGAGGAGGTGTTGGGCAGAAAATGTAGAATTGTTTTTCACCAGTTATACGAAAGACAATAGTTTAGAACCACCCAGATGTTTTTGGAAAGAGTCACTCAGAAAGAAACCCTATCTGGCAGCCATGCCAGGTCTCTTGGGGCACTTAATGACCTTTCCAAAGAGGAAGCCAATCCGTAACACAAATGTACATGACAGGGTGAGGGGACAGGAAAGCTGTGATGTGTCACTACGATACGTCTGGGTCAAGCCTGTCCAAACACATCTCCATCGTCACGGGGATGCCATTTTGAAAGGGGTGAAAATGTGTTAGTTCCTTGTGTTGATTATTTAAAGGCCCACTCTGTAACTCTAGTCATTTCTTCGCCGATTTCCCACTTTTGTTGTCGCATTTTTCTCTACAGACCTCTGGGCTTTGGGGTGCATATTTTTTACAACCGTCTCTTTGGTCTTTTCGCTGGCTCTGCCATGATGGAACATCTAAAAAAAAATGAAGCCATTGCTGCTTGCCGGCTATGTAAATATTCTGATGCTGAACACAGTTTGAACTGTTCTGTGTGCTCTAGCTGTGGAACATACAATCATCATGTGCGTTGGCAGATTCAACTCACAGGGCCAAAGAGCTGACAAACTCTGACAGACTATAGACAGAGGACAAAACACTGCCATTCACTGCAATGCGCTGCCAGACACAGACACATACACATATAAGGACACACGTGTAACCAGCATGGTTTAGGGGGACAGCCATTTCCCTGTGTCCTGACAGTCAGAAGAGAAGGAAAATGTAGTGGAGGATGCCTACTAGGTGTAAACTGCTAAATGAGTGACTTGTCAAACTGATGTCAAACAGAGACTCCAACCAATGCACAGACCTTTCTACAGAGGGAGAACAAGGTGGCGGAAACAGATGGAAAGGCAGAAAGAAAGAGACAAAGAAAAAAAGAAAGAAAGGAAAGAAGAAAGGGGAGGGAAAAATAGTTCAAATGAGAGGGACACAGGAAGATAAGAAAGAATAGAAAGAGATAAAAAGAGATAAAGAGGATTGAGATTGACACTGATGGCTGAAGAGATACATAGAGACAGAGAGAAGCAAACCATCCAGGGCTATTGAGACTGAATTAGGATAGAGAGATGCTAACCCTGTGCCACCAACATTGGCAGTCCTGGCTTCAGATCAAACAGAAGGTGTCACTACAGCTAATGACTTCCACAGAGAAGACAGACTGAATACATGGGTTTTCACATGGTTTTTACTTGAGGCCATTAAGACAACATCAATAGAGCTGTATACCTGTCACTGTATAAGATACAGTGCAAATGCTGTACAAGACGCATTGCAAATGATGTGCAAAAACATAAATTACAGGACCTAAGTAGTACCTAGCCTGCCTTTAAATGGCCTCATCTCTGGCACCATTGACAGCGCGCCCTGTCTGTGTTGAGATGTAAGAGCAGTAGTAAAACCTGCCTTGGTCTGGGTTCCATTCCTGAATCCGCTGTTGCGAATCTGCGTCACTTTGGATACAAGCGTGTGCAAAATACCAGTCAACTTTTAACTTTAAATCATACAAGACATTCCAGTCCACTGGCAACACATGAGGGGCTCGGGGAAATGTCCAATTAACATAAAGAACCACAGAACAAAACCTTGTTCAAAAACACAGGGGTCCATCTACCTCAAGAGGCAGAGTTGTGGGGTAGAGAGGGAGAGGGACAGGGTGAGACATCGGGGATGTAGTCACATGTAATGACTAGGGCAGTCCATTCTCCACAGTGACCAACTGTGCCTGGACCACACACCCACAGTGCTAGCACATGCTCTCAGTCACCAGTCTTCTTAGTCACCTTCCTGCAGCCATCGCTAGTCCACTATGCTTTTGTTGCAGGTGGCCGCTGGACAGGCTGAGCAGGTTGTCAATGGCAACGGGCCACACAGAACTGTCATGTGTTCCATGACATAA
>NW_027468565.1:29595800-29848300 GCF_046254945.1 Alosa pseudoharengus | reverse complement strand
TAAAGTTGGATGTGTATTCAACAGCTTGTGTGTGTAGAGTCACATATGTCAGGCTGAGGTGTAAGGTTAATTTGCCTGGAAATGCTGATGTCATCACAGATGGATACTGTAAATGTTCTAAAGGACACCTTCACTTCCTTCTCCCTCTCTCTCTCTCTCTCTCTCTCTCTCTCTCTCTCTCTCCCTCTCTCTCTCTCTCCTGTCCATATAAGTTTATGTCCTTCAGTGCAGTTGAATGACTTTCAGCAGGTGCTGAAAGATCCATAATTCATGCTGAAGGAGGCAGCACCAAGATGCACGTTCAGCTCCGGTATCCCAGTGGACCATCTGACAGGTACTGCATAAGAACATGTTTTATGCTCTAAATGTACGTATATAGAAAACCTATTTACAGCAGGCCTTGTTCCAGCCCTTTCTGACACACACAAACACACACACACACACACACACACACACACACACACACACACACACACACACACACAAATAAAAAAATGACTTCTGCTCGCTTATCATGGCAGTCCTTATAGGACTATCACAGACTAAATCTAACCATCTCAGATTTTTTTGCAAGGAAAGGCAATCTGACCACAACACTCTGGGGAAGCATACTTCTCTGAGAATGCTGGCTATTCATAGGCTGACAGTAAATATTTATCACCATTTCTAGCTTCCTCCAAACATGACAATAAGTCTTAGATATTTACAATAACATGTGGCAAATTTAGGGTTTGTTACCATATACAAATCAAAAATATAGATGGTTTGATATGTTACTTTTCAAACACATGCTGTAGACACTAGAATCACTGATGAGTGATTTGCACAGAAGTGTAACTGTACAAACAGACAAAACAAAACACATGCACAGATGCACAAGGCACACCCCACAGACATAGCACACATGAATGAACAGACAGTACAATGAATGGACTCATGCATGGCACACACACACACACACACACCACACACACACACACACACACACAGACACACACACACACACACACACACACACACGAACATGCGAACATACACACCAGAAGTGGATATTAACTTTTTGAAATATGAACATCTACCAGGCACTGACAAATAAATGGTCAAATTCACCAGCCACTCAATAGTAACACATTATTTTGTGTCTGAAATCTACCAGCTACTTTCATACCAGCATTTGGCTGGTGGCTGTGCTAATTTCCATCCATCTCTGACACATGCACGGCACACACACATGCAAGCACGCTCACACACACACACACACACACACACACACACACACAGTAGCCTACCAACCCGACTAGAATATAAATCAAGAAAAGCCATCAGAGGTCAAAAACATTCCAAGGAGACATGCAATATAGGCTACACTTTACAGAGAGCATCAGCTAAGGCTAACAGAGCAAGAGAATTATAGGTAGAATTAGGTAGAATACCACTGGGACAGTGTGAATGGGACAGAGAGTGATAGGATCAAACCAAACACGCATAAACAAAAATAAACCAGAGTGGGGGGGTCAGGGGGTATCCATGCTGACCACTTGCCAGAAGGCTAACATGAATCAGACTCTATTGAAATGCTCAACATCAAGGCTCCCCTTTGATCACCAGCTTGAATTCAAAACAAGCGACTGGCTGGTCCACAACTGGCTGGTCCACAGCGCCTTTGCTCGCCCACAACGCAATCTTAACCCCCCCCCCCCACACACACACACACAAACACACACACACAAACACACCGTCTCTTTTTTGTAATTCTGTCATCCAAAAACTAAACAGTGGATACAACACTTTTCTAAAAATGATATATGCTGTGTAAACCACAAATGTGGTTGGGAGGGGACTTCCTCACAGGGACTTTCCCCGTCTCCTGGCTGACAACAACAGTGACAAAAACAAATAAACAGGATTTGAAATAACACTGCCATTAAAATCGCTCACAACAACAACAATAATATTGTTCTTCTCAGGCTTCATACCAAGACCAACTCTAAAATGAAAACCAAGCCACCGTGTTCTCACGTCATGGCTGTTTGGATTAATATAAAAACAAAGAAGGCTCTGTAAGCCTTCACTCAGTCAGTGATGCACAAAACTTATCAATGAAAACAGAAGAATCACACAAAAAAGATAAAGAAGACAGAGCACTATACAAGTTACAGATGCAATAAATAAGTGTAAATGCAAGCAGACAAAAAACTATCTATCAAACAGTCTATCCAGCTATCAAACAGCCATCCAATATTGGGTGCATTTAAAAACACAATTAGCTTAAATATCAGACTTCTATTATTGTCTTTCCCTGACTGTTGGTGAGCAATAAACATCCTGCTGTTCAGTAGGGATTCTCTCAGTCTAGCCTGGACACTTGGTAGGGCCTACATGGGATGGGTCTGGCTCTTATCAAGCACCGTCTCTTTCCAGGGCCAGGTGCTAAACACGTACAGTACCCAGCTGGCATGAAAGCTGCGCAGTGAGTATGAGTGATCCTCCCACCCGACTCCTTAAGAGACGTGTTAGTAAGAGATGCTAGAACCTATGGGTTTTTAGCTCCTTAAGAGACGTGTTAGTAAGAGATGCTAGCACCTATGGGTTTTTAGCTCCTTAAGAGACGTGCTAGTAAAAGATGCTAGCACCTATGGGTGCTAGTGCACTTGCCTTCCATCTCAAGTGCTGCAGGTCACGGCTTAGAGTCTGGGTAGTTGCAGGGATGAAGCATGTGGTTGGTCAAACCCAACACTGGCTACTACATTGGTGCTGTGGTCTGGATCACTGGATGGGAGTGAGGTTTAGGAGGGTGGGTGTAACAGTAGCCGGCTGGTACGATAACTGCTCAGTAAGTATGTTGAGTGATCCAGGTTATGGGTTCGTGTCCACGCAGGTGCAGGGCTGAATCGAGCAGCCGCTCAAACACAATGCAGTTAGATATGGATACGGCCATCTTTTCTTATTCATTTTTGTCAGACTTAATCTGATCTGAACCGACCCATCTAGGGGTTTCAGATGCGATCCTCACTTGTGGTCCAGCCCCAGCCAACATTCAGCTAACTCTGAACCCACCCCAGCTCAGACTTAATCCAGATGAGTGTCCAGTTAGTTCCAGTGGACACTGCAATCTGGGACGGTCCCTACGGGGCAGTGGCCCAGCTGGGCAGCTCTCAGTGTGGGCATGACAGCACTACAGCCCCTGGGTCCTTGGGGGTGGCTGCTCGTCCTACTCCACAGCTGCTCTCTGTGGCAGGCAGCCCTTATAAAGGTTTTATAAGAGTGTAGTAACCAGACTATGTGTGTCCTTTATTGTGTTGTAAAAAGAGGAATGCTGCCAAGACATGACCTGAACAAACATCATGGAGCACATACTGTTGAGAGTCCTGAGTCATGGTTGAATACACACACACACACACACACACACACACACACACACACACACACACATCAAGTACACACTCAGACACACAGACACCAGTGTTTCCCATACATTGACTTATTTGTGGCGGCCCACCACAATATCAACATTGGCCACCACACAATGATTTTCCAGGTTGTACTAAATTGTGCTTAAATCTGGTTAGCATCATATCCACGCTGTGCTAATTTGTTAAAAACTATTGTATTCAAGTTAATTCTGCAAACCAACCACCACAAATGGAATTCAATTCTGTGTGAAACACTGGGCACAGACACACACCCACACACCCATACACACACACACACATACACACACACACACACACACACACACACACACACACACACACACACACACACACACAAACACACACACAAACATACACACCGCACAGCATCTCCACTGGCAAGATCGGTTGACTGTGGGCTGCATGGTAACAGGGAGCACTGTCAGATGAACATGAGTCTAAAAATAGCCCTGTGTGTATGCATATATCTATATATAAATATATATATATATATATATATAAGCATGCGCTGCTCAACCTGCATGTTCTCCCATCGTGACTATTTCATGACTGCTGGTATACATCACACACACACTTAGCCATGGATGAGCAAATAGCAATAAACAAGCCAACAGAGATGAGTCCCAACCAGCATTTAGAGCTGCATGACTTAGTGTCCACTGAAGAAGACAGTCGGAGGAAGTGCGACCACACTCCACAGTTCAACTACAGTTGTCAATACAATTGCAGTTTTTCCATCAATCAATCAATCAATCAATCAAATCTTTATTTCAGACACCAAAAGGGTCCATAGCATTAAGAAAATGTATAAATACATAGAATAAATAGGTAAAATGCATACAAATATCAGTAAAACTCATCTCGTCAACATCAACTCAGCTACTGTAGTAATATCAATCTTGGAAAATCTGTTTCCCAACATTTTCATATAAATAGAGAAACAGGTCGTGTCAAAACTTCTGTGCTCCTGCCTGTCCTCTTCTTTGACTATTTATGCCCAACCGCTAGCTAACAGGCCGAGACTGAGTTCAGAGCCCTTTCTACAGCTGAACTCTGCCAGTGCAAGAATATTTATGAGTGTTTGCCTCAGCTGTTTCCACACGAGGTTGCGTCCAGCAGCTGATGACAGGGCAGTGGAGCCCACACACGTCCCAAGATGACTTCTGCCTCTGGGGCCACCCTGCTGCCAGAGCTGGGCCAGGGGTGGGTCACTGCAACCTGGCGCCGGGGAGAGGAATCTCTCACACATGATCCATCGTACCCGAGGGCCACTCATGACCACATGAACCCGCTAATCAATACGGCTCTTTCAGCCTAAGTGCAGTATCGACTGGGCTTTAAGGCAATGAAGAAGCAAGACAAGGACAATCCATCGGGGATGTAGGCCGAATAAGAGAGAAGGGAGCAGCTGTTCATGGTGAAACGGGGAGAGAGAGAGAGAGAGAAAGAAAAGAACAGAAATGGAAACAAAAGAGAAAGAGTGAAAAGAGAGAAAAAGTTAATGATAAACGGAGAGGGGGAGTGGTGGAAGAGAAAATGAGACAGAGGGAAGTAAATATCTTCACAATGGCTGCTGAGGAGACTCAAGCTCTGTTGACACTATCTGTATTTTAAAAACAGAGTATAGCCGCACAGTCTGATCTTTTGATACATTTATTAATGACCGGCGTTTAGGCACACGGCCTTTATCAAGGCTCCAGATTTGGGTGCTCTATTTGGGTGTGCATTCCTCATTTTTCATGACATTCCCTGCATTCTCAGACACAGCGTGCGATGGCCTGGGATGTTCCATTATCACAACCAAGGGGGAACACCTACTAACTAGACAACACTGTTTACCACAGTTGAGCACTTTCACATGATAACTGCTGCTTTCTTCAGTACAACAGATTCATTGCAGAGATAATTCAATAAAAACGTATCTAGGGCATCCAGAAAACATCATGAACTGATGCTTAGATGGCGTAATGATTAGATAGGGACTGAGAGAGAAGAATGGAAATATTAATAAACAGTGTGCATAATAGATGGTTAAAAGATGGGCAGATTTTCTTTTACTCCAGTGATCCCTTAATGCTGTACGCAACACAGAAACCTTTACATTTAAAGTGAAGTTGAAAAGAACACGAGTAGCAGCATGTGGGCTTTTTTATGACCAGTGGAGAGGATTGCAGTGGCCCCACGCCTCAGCTGATGCTAAAGAGACAGGCGCAGAGGACCTGGTTTCAGCATCATCGTCCCCAACTACCTGGCTTCTGCACAGCGCAGACAGCGCTTCATCATGAAAACGCTTAATGTGACACCGGAATCAATACCGGACTCAGCTCTGTTTCTCCCTACTATACACTCTCACATGAATACAGTCACACACACACACACACACACACAGTTTAGCTCCCAGGTTACATCTCACAGCCCCTTTATAGCTGTGTGTGTGTGTCTGTGTGTGTATCGAGACTTATAGACGGAGCGAAAGAGAGACAGAAACCGCTTGTATACGAGTGTGTGTGTGTGCGTGTGTGTGAGCGTGAGTGTGAATGTGTGACAGGCATGGGGGAGTGTTTAAATTGCCTGCTTCTTCAATGATCTGTAATTTGGACGAGGATGACAACTGGCCCACTAACAGAGTGACCGAAATTGGGCTGCTGCCTCAGATTAGTGGGGCAGTGCTTCAGCAGGGCATACAGGGCAGTGCCCCAGACGCCTGCGCACCCAGACAGACAGACGTCCCCAACCAAAACCAAGCCCTGGAGTGTTGCCACAAAAGCGAGTCAGAGTGACTGTGTGTGATCAGTGCAGAGCAAACCCACACAGTGCTCCCAGAGAAGGAGTTTACTTTCCCCTCAGTTAATATAGGCAAGCAGATACACACAGATACACACACACACACACAGAGAGATAGAGAGAGAGAGAGACTGTCATTTCATGTTTACATAATATCAGGGCCACTGTATAGGCTATGACTTAGCCTATCATTATATCTACCTAATTCAAAAAGCAAAACACATAGCCTACTGTCTTTATAAACTGAATGCAGACATCTGAGTGTATCGTCTAGACCACAATGCCATAGGACAGCACCAAAACACTGGTCATGAGACGCATCCTCCAATGATGATGCATTACCCTGGACACCATCCCATCACCAAGGGCTGTGTTCGGGCTGTCAACTTACCTCCTGCAACTGCTCCAGCTCCCTCTTCAGCGTCTCCTGCTCGGATTCTAGGTCCGCGTACTGCTGCTTCAGCGTCTGATTCTCCTCCAGGACTACCAGACCGCATTCTGCCGCTCGGATCTTCTCCCGGTTCGCCTCGGCGAGCTCCCGAGTGAGGCGTTCCACCTCGGCCCTGTACTGGTCCACCGACTCCCCGCATCCTCCTCCCGCTGCCATGGCCCAGGAGTGCCCGGGCTTTCCCCTTACCGTCCCGGTACTGGACAAACGGAGAGGCAGAGGCTTCGCGGTCCTAAACCCAACCCTGTGCTCCCCCCTCCCCTCCTCGGTGATCGTGCAGAATCAGCTATAGGGTAGGCTACTGCAGACCACCAAAAATACAGCTCCGTTTGGGGTGGTAATTTTGGCGGATTGTCAACTGGTTGCAGATGCCTCTACAATTCGTTTAGAGCATTAAACACATGCACTGCCAGTCAGACGTGTACATTTCGGTGTCACACGCCAATCATTGCCTACATACCGTTTATGTTTCTCAAGGAAGGGCACGCGCCATCTCCCCCGGTTACAGAGTGGCAAAGCGGACTGAAGTTGTGTCCAGCCCTCGGTCTGTGACGTCAGGTCGCCTCTGTAGCATCTCCACTGCCTAAGTATTGCTCAACAACAACCAGGCCAAAATTATTTACGATACAATTGGATTACTATTATATTCAACACCCAAAGCAACACTGCCCTAAAGTAGAGTAACTACCAAGCTGTTTAATAACCTAAGCTGCGGTGGTATTATCAAAAAGGACTGTAAATTATTTAAAATGCCGAGGTCATTCGCTTAAATCTAGGTACCCATTTGAAAGCAGCTGGACTATGTTGAAGTTACCAAAAAGCTAAATTGGTTGTAACCTATCAAGCATCTAGGAGAGAGAGCTGAACAAGTGAACATCCCCAGTAGCTTTGCGGAGGCTAGGCTACGTTTGATAAATGACATAGGCTATATGAGAAGGATCCTTTGATTTTGCTCAAACAGATATCAGGAGTTAAAAATAATCGACAGGTTATTAAAGGTTAAGATACGCTAGGAGAATGGTGATGCCATTCTCGGCTCAACGTTGCCACCTGTAGGTTGAATAAATAACTCACAAGCACAATCGCCTTATTCAGTGTTCAATGCAAACACAGGAATCAACCTCAAACACAAATCAGTTGTTTAACTCAAAGTAAATTAGTAAAGTATTTATGAAGCACATTTGAACACAGCTTCCATTGATCAAAGTTATGTACTAAACAAAACGAATTATAATAGTAAACATATAAGTACAGTATGAGACCCACAACAAAACAGACACATATCATTATCAACAACAACAACAACAAAAACCAAAGAACAGCAGGGGACATATGATACAGCAATAGAGGGAAGGTTAGGAAGCTAAGAGGGCTGGAGAAAAATGTGGGGTTTTAGTCTAGAATTAAAGGCAAAGATGGAGCATTTTAAGATCAAGAGGCAACTGGTTCCACAGACATGATGCTGATATAAGTAGGGGACTGTCCATTAAGAACCTTAAACTGAACTCTAAAATGAACGGGGAGCCAATGCAGAGGCCAGGACTGGAGTAGTGCTCAAGCACACCTCCTAGTGCCAGTCAGCAGTATTGCAGCCACGTTCTGGGGGGGAAAATATGTTTTACCAGATGTTTAATCTATGGGCCCAGAGACAAGTGTGTGTGTTTGACTTCCCCTGTTATTTTTCACTTAAAAGTATCTATGAAGCTGTGTGGGCAACTACAACTTGGGCTTCTTTAGCTGAGTGATATAACCATCTGAGCAATCTCCTGAACACTCAGTCGAACCACAGAGACCTTTCTCTGGGAAGCAAGTATTGCTTTGAGTAGGAGGATTTAATAGAAATCTCTTTTATTGTTGTACTGGGCAACCTAGTTGCAAGACATCTGCTCAAATACACAGATGTTTCCTGGTTACTCCAAGTCAAGACAACATAAATGCATGTAGTCTAATAGAACCATTGTCAGCATTTTCACCAGGCCAACCAAGGATTCAAGAGGTGGTTCTCATCAGTCATGCATTAATTTAGCATTTACTTCGGGGTCATTTTGCATTGCCATTCACCCACTTGAAAACATTTATCACAACCAGAGTAACCATTGTGGCCCTTCGTGAAAATGAATAGGCTACCCTTTGTATTCCGAATACAGCTCTAGAATTCCTTGCATCACCTTGGGAATGAGTACCACTTGCACTAGGCTTGCGAATCCAGCCTGAATATGTCCTTTATTCCTGAGCACTTAAGCGACAAGCTAGGCTAGTGAGAGGAAAGGATTCAAAGGCAGGCCTGGGAAGCAATGAGACACACCAACAAAACGCTGTACAACAACAGTGTTCTCCAAAGCTTCAAAGTTTATTACATGAATCAACCAGTAGATATAGCAGAATGATTGCTTTTGCATGTATAAATATCATGCTTGACATTTGGGTGTATCACCATGGAGAAGATTATCCGATCAATCAACAGTTGGACATATTAGACTCATACACACAAATGAAAGTAACACATTTTGTAAGTAAATCTTGCTTAGATAAAGTTCCCATCCGGACAGAGCCTGTTCTCAGACACTGAATGGTACACAATGTATTATCCTGTGTACATCTTACAATAACAACAAGATCAGAAAACATGATATCTTTCTCCAAAATATAACTAACAAACTAAGGTCTTCAATGAATGGGCCCAAGAACTCAGATACACTTTTAGGCATTCTAAGGCCACAGTAGAGGCAACAAGGAAGTGAGATCTGGTGTAATCCACATTTAGAGATGAGCCAAAATTGACAGAACTGCCATTGCCAGAACTAAAGTCTACTGCTTTTGAATAGTGGTAGTCCATCTTTATTGAACTGCAACTTCCAGTTAGCAGGTAGCGTCAAAGACTTACAGAACCAGTAAGTCTTGACATTAACCCCTTAGCTAGGCCAAAGTGATGCTATTCCCCACCCTCTATCTTCCTAGCTGCGTCCTGCCTGAGCATCTTTAGGCAATTCTAGATGAAGCACACACAAAATGCTCAAAAGTGCAGTCAGTGCCACTAGAAAGATTGAAAATATAGAGGCCCAAAACCTAAACTGAAACTCATCATCAAAAACCCTGTAGTTGGAGTTTATGTATCATGCAGCATAATCTGAATCAATATCATAAACCTCTGGCAGGAGGATCAACTGCTTTCTTCCACTGTTGCAGCTCTGCGCTAATGTCCTGGCACTGGCATGAGGTAACTTTGTCTGATGGTGTCAGAGGTTTGCTTCTCCCTATCCTAGATGCATTTCAAAAATCTTCCATGGGTTTCATATTTCACTTTGTCTCTGAAAAAAAAGCAAAACACTTTGCTAAGAATGCTTTTCCAAGGCTTTCTTTTTTCAGAACATACTGTAATCTGGGGATCCCCATATGCAAGACTACACATTCTAAATTAAACAAATAACTGGAGGTATGAGTAATAGAGAAGATCATTGACTGTATATACACTACCAGTTAAAAGTTTGGAGACACTGGACCCAAAATGGCCTCTATAGGGATGACGGATTGCATCCAAACAAAAAAGGTGTCACACAACTAACGTCTAATTTAATTAATTTTATTGCTTTTAGTTGTTTTTGACTATTACCTCAGCAAGACCCTCCCCCACTAGTCAGCCTTCAACTCTGATAGATCAGTCTCCCTACATCGAGGATCCTACTCACGTTGCTCATGTTGCTTATCCTGCTCATCTCCACCTTGGTTATAAAAATCCAATTCAGGTTATGATAAGTGATAGAATAACGAGTCATACAAGCATAAATCCCAGGAAGAAAATGGCCCTAAATCTCATCTATATTACTTGCTCTAGATCTCTACTGGAACAAAATCAGAATACTGTATAGGCAATCTAGCAGCTCGTCAACTTGGTTCATACAGTCAGTTCCAAGTCCTGAGCCAGTATCTGATATTCAGTCAGGCCATTCTCCTGCTGTAAACTTCTCTGACTATACATCTGTAATTATGACTTATTGTGGTTCTGATACATCATGTTTGAATAATCTGGTTGCTTTTAATAATAGGAAAAGCTTTGAATTAATTTCCAGTGAGCCACTTGTCCCTCCTCAGTGTACCCCTTCAGTTTTTAAGACCAGAAAGGGCCTAGGTCTTATTCACTGGAATATTAGAAGCCTTCTCCACCCTCAGAAACTGGATCATGTGAAATTACTGATTGCTCAAACTGATCTTGATATCCTGGTTCTCTCTGAGACTTGGCTTAAGAATACAATAAATTACTCTGAAGTTGCTTTAAATGACTTTAATATGTTTAGAATAGATATAGCTTGTAGGGAAGGAGGGGTTGCTATATATATTAGATCTTGTTTTACTTCACATATCCTCCATGCTATTACAGTCCATAATTGCTTTGAATTCATTGCTTTGAAAGTCAACTTAGGATCAAACACAAAAAATCCTAGTTATTTATTGGGGTCTATAGACCACCCTCAGCCACTGCCAGTTCCATTGATCAGCTAGCTGATTTAATATCCACCTACTCTAACTCTGAAGTCGTTATCCTTGGTGACTTCAATATTGACTGGTCATAAGGCCTCTGACCACCTAAAGGAAATATCCGACCGCTGGTCTTAACTTAGCTCAACTAATTAGTGAGCCTAGACCAAACCTTTTGAATCCTTCTAAGTCATCCACCATTGACTTAATTTTCCCTAACCTGATAAAATCACTGCCAGTGGTATAGTGTCAGTGATCACTGTCCTATAGCTTGTATCAGGGATACTCACCTAAAGAAAGCCCCACCTCGTATTGTAATAAAAAGGAATATGAAATATTTTAATGAACAAGCCTTCCTCAATGAGCTGTACAACAGCGATATCCACCGCACCTCTGAAATCTCTGATGTTGACCACGCGCTGGACTTCTTCATTAAAACCTTCCTTTCAGTGGCAGATATGCATGCCCCTCTTAAGTTCCGAATAAAGAACAGAACCAACCCCTGGTTCTCGTCGGAGTTATCTGCTTTACTCAAGTCCAGAAATAAAGCCTGGACCATGTGGACCATGCGTGGTTTTACACAGTTGTCCTCATGCTGAAAAGGTTGGCATAGCCTACATGACGTTAATCCCCGAGACAAGAAGAAAGCAAAGAATATATCTTTTTACTAAGGAAAATGACAAAAATAGTAAAGCACTATAGTAACAAATAGTAACGTGATTTAGACAAGTAACTTTAATCTGATTACTGGTTTGTAAATAGTAGCACGTTAGATTACTCGTTACCGAAAAAAGTGGTCAAAATAGACCTGGCTGGTTACTGGCATCACTGGTCACAAATGACATAATATCTGCCCTTGACAGTAGAAAACATTGTGCTGCCCTCTTTGTAGATTTGTCAAAAGCATTCGATACCGTCGATCATACTTTACTCCTACAAAAACTAAAAGACATAGGTTTTGATTCTGCTAGTAACTGGTTTCAAAACTATTTCTCAGATAGATTTCAATGTGTTAAATCAGGTAATGTATAGTCTGACTTTCTACATATAAGAAAGGGTGTCCCTCAAGGCTCTGTTTTAGGTCTGGTCCTTTTTACCATTTACATTAATGAAATAGCTTCCTCTCTGAAAAACTGTCATGTCCATCTCTATGCCGATGATACCATAATATACTGTATTGCTGACTCTATCAAACTTGCCATGACAAATCTGCAACAATTCTTTACTGCTCTACAGGAAGCCCGGACTGATCTTAAATTGGTTTTAAATGTGGACAAAACAAAATGTATGTTGTTCTCTAGAGCCAGAAGCACTGACCCAAATTACCTGCGTCTTCTTACTCTTAAAGGTCATGATATTGAACAGGTCTCTGAATATAAGTATCTGGGAATCTGGCTTGATGAAAAACTAAAGTTCTCTTTCCATATAAACTCTCACCAAAAAGCTGAGGCAAAAGATTGGTCTTCTGTACAGAAACAAATTAAGCCTCCCCATGTCTTGCAGAAAAAGGATTGTTGAAGCCGTTTTTATGCCTATGCTGGATTATGGGGATGTAATCTATAGGAACGCTACCCCATCCTCCCTTAAAGCTCTAGACACAGTCTATCACTCTGCTATCAGGTTTGTGATAGGTGCCAAATTTAATACACACCACTGTATCTTATATGACAGTATTGGTTGGGCATCCCTAACAGAAAGACGGACTAGACACTGGATACTGTTCATTTACAAATCCCTTATTGGAGAACTTCCACCTTACATATCTTCTCTGTTAAGCTGGCACTCAGGTCCTCATTTTACTCACTCAAATAACTATCTTCAGCTTAAAGTTCCCAGTGTTCGTTCTGAGTTGGGAAAGTCAGCTTTTTGTTTTCATGCCCCCACCACTTAGCCTGGTGGGCCATCCTATATCATTGAAATGTATAGTCTGGAATCGAACCATTCACCTCGCTTAATCCAAGGGGCGGGCAGAGAATTGTCTTTCAAACTGCCTAGGCATGCAATAGGCCAGCGCTACGACCATATCCGTATCCGGTCAGCAAAACGGCAAATACATCCTTCTTCGAAAGGAATGACTTAAGTGCATTGTGTTGCTCAACTTTCAAAGAAAAGCACAAGTCCAACTTCTCCAAAGTTGACGCCAACGCCGATTCAAACAACCGCTCTTCGTTGGCCATAGCCACCTCCCTTGTTGTTCACCGTCGCAGGACTGTCGTTATCCTGTTAAGCCCGCCTTAAGACTCTCTAAAAAAAATAGAGCGATGTGATTGGATGACGTCCACGGCGTCAGCCAATAGAAATCCCTATGGTTTGATACTAGACGTACAGGCTGAGCAAATGAATTTGCCGCCGCTCGGGTGCGTCTAGATTTCTAGGCTACCCACCACTTGGAACTCAATTCAACGCACATTTAAACTAAATCATTTAGTTTCTTATAGTCAATTCAAATCATTAGTAACAAACCTCCCTGTCCCAGTCTGTAACTGTTTTACCTGATTGTCTGTATTGTATTTTTATTTATTCTTATTTATTTTATCTATTTTTATGGCTGTGATCTCAGTGGTTGCTGTTATTATATTATTGTTTCATGTTGTATCTCGGCTACATTGAAAATGAGGGCTACCCTCAATTGTACACCCGAGAAGGAAAATAAAGGTTTGGAAAAAAAAATAGAAATGTCTGTTCCACTCCATTATAGACAAAATACCAGCTGAGATCATTTGCATTGTTTTTTTTTTACTCAGGGCAGCAGTTTTCAGATTACATTATGTGCTTACATAATTGCAAAAGGGTTCTCCAATGTTTTCTCAGTTAGCCTTTTAAAATGATATCAGATTAGTAAACATAAGCCTTTGCAACATTGGATGAATGGTTGCTGATAATGGGCAATGTTGATATTGCATTAAAGATCAGCTATTTCTTTCGAGAACACTTTTGCAATTATGTAAGCACATAATGAAAACTGCTGCCCTGATTAAAAAAACAATGGAAATGATCACATCTGGTATTCGGTCTATAATGGAGTGGAATGGACATTTCTAAGGATCTCCAAACTTTTGACTGTTAGGTGTGTGTGTGTGTGCGCGCACGCGCGCACACCACACACACACACACACATATACAGTATATAAAGTATTTCCTAACCATTTTGATTGCCACCTAGTGGTAGCTTTGTGTACAGTAACAATCCATATATTCCCACCTCAGTTGAATTGACTTCCATGAGAAGCTGCACAAGGTAGCATCATCACGTGATTATGTGACTGTAAGGCTATGACCTGACAGGAAATGTACACTCACCATAATATGAGCGGGAAACGTGTGTCCCCCGTGAGCTCTCAGCAAAGCCCCTTCCGTGCCAAACCAGCTCATGTGTCTCCCATTAGCCTGCCCCCATCTTCAGAATGCTTAACGACAGACAGCACTTAATACACTTACTTTCTCAAGAATGACTGATTTATTGGCTACTGCATGGGGCAACCAATTAGGCAACAGACATTGCACTCAAGCCATGTGATTTTACCCACCCAAGAGTCGCCATGCTTCCATAAATAGAACAAATCAGTTGTGGCACGAGTGTGCTGTGTGCTGATAGAAGAGTGTGGCGAGATTTCATAGGACTGTTTTTACTGATAAGAGGAGAGTAACTCAGAGGAGGAATGACATGGGAGATGAGATTTCCTAGATGGCGTCTGGATGCAAATTGGTCCTGGTCCCTTTGCATGTCAGACATCCCTTTCCTGTAAACTTCTTTGCATTGCTTTGACAAAAAATACGGTGGAACCCCAACCCCCTCGGTCTGGTGAACGAGGATGATTTGGTTTATTCTCAGACAACAGCTGAATGACTCTCCAAATGTAAGCCATGTGATGGCCATTTAACACAGGCCTCAACGTTTGCTGGGGCATCCTGTCGACCTAGATAAAGAAACGTTAAACCAGGACATTGGACACGTGGACATACATACAGTGATTAACTTTGGATGGACTATTGTTGCTCAGTTGTCAACTCGTGAGATTCAATCTTGAGGTTACGAATGTAAGTCTGAAAATACAATAAAGGGGTATCAGGAGAGCAAGGGTTAACGGTAAACCCATACCCAGAAAGGCCCTTTTGAGGATACTTTGTTCTATTTTGTGGCTCTGTGGATATGCCTAAAAATAGGACACACATGTCCTTTGCGGTTTTCAAATACTGCTAGTCATTATTGTAAAGCTTAAACTTACATGCTACACATATATAAAATTCATCAAATTTTATTTTAAATTCCAATCACTAAAGTAATTGGAAAATGACTCAAAGAAAACTGGAAGCACAACCGGACAAATCTGTTGAATGGAATGTATTTAAACAAATTTGTTTTAAATCAACAACTTTTCTCACAGATGTCTCTTGAATGTAAAAAAAATAAAATGAAAAATTAAAAGGGATACATTTAAACATGTTTAAAACCATGTTTTATCATGGTAAATTGTGGTATAGGAAACCTTAACTGCAGTCCTATATAGCTGACATACTATTTACAAGAAAGGCATTTGCTTGTCACCTTATTTGGAAAAGAAAAAGGCCCTGCAAGAAAGGAAACAAAATGGGTAAAACTGTGAAAGGTCTCAGCTCTGCCAATAGTCATTATGGTCATCAAATCATTTGATTGGTGTGTAGTAGTCCTCAGGTTAGTCCTCACTCAGAGCCCTTACTGTGGTGGTTTGCTCTTTAGCCTGCGTAGAGTGGTGATACGGTTTCTGATGTAATATTTGATGGCTGCCCACTGCCTGTCCTTCAAAGCCACCGGCTCGGCCATGATGCAGGCGGTGCAGGCCTTCTTCCCCGGGGTTGTGCCCGAGCTGATGAACTTGGCCATGTGCCTCTCCACAGCCTGAACCTCTGCTTCACTCCACTTGTGTTTCGTTACACTCCTCCGTCTTGCAATTGCTGGAACAACGCGCCTCTCCACGGCCTGCCCTTCTGCTGCACTCCGATTGTGTTTCGCTACACTCCTCCGTCTTGTATTTGCTGGAACAAGAACAAAAAAAAAAAAAAACACAAGTCAGTATATGGCAAAGTAAAGACCTATCAAAATGTTACGAAGTGAATTTCTAAACACTAGTGCAGTGTTTCCAGCTAAGCATTCAATAATGAATACTGAATATTATATTATAATACATTATAATAAATGTGCAGCGAGCAGAATTTTAGCATGGCTGCATGTGATATTTTTTCCAGATCAAAATGACATAAGCCTAACAGCTGTTTTGAGTTAAGGCTATACGTTTAGCTTATTGAATAATATGAGGATAGAGAAGACAAAGCATTTTGTGTAATGATGCATCTGGAATTTGCAACGATATGACTCAAAAATAATCTATGGTTGCCTACAAGTGACATCACATTCTGTCTCCCACTTGTTGTCTGTAGCTGATCAAAAGGACATAGGCCTAAGGCCTAAGGCTGAGTTAAGGCTATAGTCTATGTTTAGCCAATTGAATAACTTGATATAGAAGACAAACCATTTTGTGGAATGATGCATCATCATATGGAATTTGTAACAATGAGACTCAAAACAAAGCCTCTGGTAGCCTATAAGTGACATCACGCTTTGTCTGTCTCGTTGTCTGTAGCTGGTTGTGTGTGGCATTCTGAAACGTCCTTAAATTCGGTACCGATATCACTTGTTTCAATTTGGGACCTTGCAGTCGTCATTGTTGTTTGTTTATTCAAAGTCTAAAGACAGTCCAAAGTAGCCTGTGCTATTCAAAGTGTCCATTTAGAGGTCAGACATGATAATCATCCAAACATGACTTTCTACTCGTGCTGTGCACTGATTCATGCTGCCAAAAGTTCAGCCCTCTCTGTCTCTGGTCCTTCGTTGTGTTGTGTGAGACGGCTAGCCCGGCAAAAGCCAATGTGTCCTTTTTTTACCGATATATTTAACAATATCTTTTGCATTTCTTATTGAGACAAAATCAAACTTGGCACTGCACATACTTGTGCCCATAGCAAGACACCTGCCAAGTTTGAAATTAGTCAGACGAACGGATATGCAAATAACAAACACAGACACACACAGACAATGTCATTTATATGAGAGAGAAAAGAATGCTGAAAAAATTATGAAATTGTGGCAGGACAGTGGGAGTTTATCCACCAATGGCATATCAATGACAGATATATACCAATTTAGTCTAGTAAACTAGTAAAAGCCTTACCAGCCTTGGCTTACTAAGAATGTAAGATGCTGTGTTTTGTAATGGTATGCAGAGACAGAATCACTAGTAAATATGAGTGCATGCTTACCAGACTGTGCTTTAGCTGACTTTGAGGGATGGTAGTCATCATCATCTTCATCATGTTCTTCAGATGAAGACCAATAATCCGGCTGCACAATTTCTGTTAAAAATGAAACCGCCATGAGAACATTAGCATTGCACCGCACCTTTATTGTACCTTGATTGTAAGTCGTTTTAGATTAAAAAAAAACATCAGCTAAACTACGAAATAAAGAGTTTGGTTCCAAAACGCTATATCCACCATTTAAATGAATTTTCATAAATATTTTTTTTTACATTTTGTTTTCGAAGTAATTGTAGTAGAACTGTAATTGGGTATTGTTTAATGATTTATCTTTACTCAATCAAAACAACACAACTGCAATTTGATTAATAATACCTGAAATACACAACTAAATAGCCTAACAGCGTTTTGGAACCAAACTCTTCAAATGTAAATGTTAAATGCAAAATGTTTCCTTCTGAATACAATGATCAAGTCATTCATGTAGAGAGCACCTACCATCTGGGCTGACAATAACCTCATCTACAGTCTGTTCTGTGACTTTCAAATGTCCGTTCTCCAAGGCCGTAAAAACCTTGGAAAGCTTTGCCAGTTCCAGGGTATCTTGTTGGAGACAATCATTCTTCAGGTAAGCTGTTAGATTGAGTCCCATGAACTCTGTTAGTTGAGGCATATCCTTCAAGTAGAGCAGTCGGGTTACCATAGCAACGTGCATTCTCAGTCCATTTGAGACTAATGCTTCTGTGCACTTCACCCCACAGTTCTCAGCCAAGCTTTTCAGACACTCAACACCCAAGTAGTGCGTTTTGATACTAGGCAATGCAAACATGTAAATATTGTCACAGCGTATTCTACACAACCTTCGTTTATGGAGCATAGTTTCCATGATGTTGGCCAAAGCTGGAGGAACAAGGATTTGGATGTTGTCTCCAGTTGCTCTTGAAATCTCCATCCTGCAGGTGAACTTACAAAGCTCGCGCTCAAACGGTGTTAAATCCTCCTCGTCGTCATATGGCATGCCATAGGCTTCCTTGGTGTTGAAATCCTTCAGAGTCAGCCCGGCAATCTCGTTCGCTTTCTTTTTATTGAACATGACCAACTGGGCAAGAACAATCCTAGCCAAACTGTTCCAGATCGTTGGGCCTGGAGATGTACACAGTACTGACACACACTCAGTGAGTTTGTCTTTGAGGTATGTGTGCAGATGCCTGATGTCTTCTGTGAAAGACAGCAATCTCGTACCATTCGTGCCATTCGTATCATTCGTATCACTCTGACCTTGTTGAATCTTTCTTGCCGCAAAAGGAGTAGGGAAATGCCTCCTCCACTTCTCCACAAACTTCCTGTTGAATGTTCTTGCCGATTCCAGCATCTGCTCGTCCTGTCTGGATTCAGCGTCTAACTCCACAAATCTTCCAATCTTCTGCAAGTTCCGATAAAAGTGCTGCAGGATTGACAATTTGAAAGTGGAAACCTCCTCACTGTACTCCGAAACATCCTTGAGAACTGCAACCACATGGTGCCAATTTGATGGCAGTATAAAGTCCTCCAGTTTATACATTGGGGTGATCTTGCGGGCGCTCATAAGCAGCCTCCCCAGCTCTCGGAGTCTCTGCCTAATATAAATCTCCTTGATGGCTTCTCGTCCTTTCCCCTTGTCCAAAAGCTCCTGTCCCAGCTGAAGGGCATATTTGTCTGTCCTGACTGCCATAGAAACGTCATTCTGGTGCATGTTCCCCAAAACCTTCCATAACTCTTCAGTAACATTTTCTGGTATGGGTTCAGCCATAAGACACAATGCTGCCACACGTCCTCTTTTTCCCTTCTTGGGGATAGCAAGATTTGCGTTTGTTGCAAATGGACATTGTCTAAGGTGTACTCCGATGCTCCTCTTGACAAACAGGCCATGGCAATAGGGGCAATGCAAAAAATCACCAGGCTTTCCCACTGCCCGTTTACATGGAATCAGAACTCCTTTCCCTTCTTTTAGGACTTGGAGGTTGTGTGCACGATTACCCCTTCTAAGTAACTGCTTTAGGTATATCTTCCTTTCCTTGCTTCCTTTGGGATAACTGAAAGCTTTGGCCACATCATCTTGTTCATAATGCCGCTGTTCTAAATGCCTTGAAATCTTTGACACAAGCCTTTTACAGAACAAACAGTGGTTTTTTTTGATGCGTTTGGTGGATTGAAGGATGGAAACAACTTTAGCATCATTATTTGACGCACCTGACTTCTTGGGAGCATTTTTCTGGTCTGAAACACTGTCCCGATGGTTGTTTACAGATGACATAGAAACTCCTGCAGTGGATATTTTACATGGTTGTAACTGCTTGAGTGGTTTGGTTGGAGTGTCATTTTGGGCACTGTCACAGGGTTCATTCAGGTCTCCATCCTCGGCAGTATTCTGTAAAAGAGCATAAAACCATAAGTATGCATTTCAAGTTGCTTATTTCAAAAATAATCAAAGTAATATTTCTGTTTCATAAAGTGTCCCTGTGTGTATACACACAAACATATGAATATGCAGTTAGTGTTCTTTAGAGACCTTCAATATGTTTTTCAATATGTAGTGTGGCTTACACTTTTGTTCTCTAATCCAATTGCTGGAACATTACTATCAGCACAATCTTCATCTCCATCTCCATCATCATCACCATCATCATCATGACTGCTGTCATCTTCGGCTACATCATAGTCTTCATCACCATCATCGTTGTCATTATCCTCATCATCATCATCATCATCATCATTGTCGTCAGCATCCCCATCTCTTTGAAGATCATCACTTCTCTCCAACGGCTGTTAAGTACAAAAAGCTCTTATAAATGTTGACACCAAAAACAGCCTGAGTGTTAGGTTAGTAAGGAATAGTAAGGTATACATGCCATTTGGAATGCAAGAAAAACATGAAATATCATTGTAAAACAAGTTATAAAACAGATCTTTAGTCCTTGGTTAAGATTTTAAAATGAAGTGAAATGAAAATTTGACATGAAAACTGACAGCGAATATTTACAACATGTATGGTTTATGTTCACCCTGCTAATTACCTTGATAAACAAAGTAAATGAGTTCACAAGGAAACTATCAAACACAAAATGGCAATGTATAGTCTAGCTGCTATAGGCTTTCATAGTCCTATGCAAGCAACAAAGAGCCGAATAGATCATCTAGTTTCTATGACACTTTTTGGCAAAGCACTCTGTCTAACCTGGTAAAAATCTTGGACCCAGAAAGGATCCTAAAATATTTTCAATTAGGGTTGGGCAATGTCCCCTTAAAATGGCATTTAACAATGTGTCCAGTAAAACATTGCGATAGACGAGTTATTGTGGGGTGGGGGTTGATAGTAAATGTACTCCTTTTGTCTTAGCCTGGTAAAAAAGGACAGCCAAGAAGAGACAGATATCGAAGCTGTGTGTAAGATCTGCCCAGATAATTGGACAGACGTCCAATCTCCATGAATATTTGTGTGAACATCAACCAGCGCAATATTAGTAGCCTGTTACTCATGTCATTAAAAACCAATGGTAAATTAATTTAATTTCATTGCCTAGGTTAGAGACACAGTATTGAGAGATGCAAGTCAGCAGATCGGCTATTATTATTTGTTGACATCAAACATGAAGAGGAACAAGTTTACCCAAACGCTGTTCTAACAGTTCACTTGCATGGAGTTTTTTCTCTTCTCATGCCCTGATAGTTTTGCTTCATCTTCTCATCAACAATATAACTCTCACTAACTTGACGCAAGGTGGAGGCGAAGGGCCTTAATTGATTTGCACTGGCCCTACGTGCATAGTACGCATATAGGGCAGTCCCGCTTTGCACCTAACCTTGAGTTGCCATGGGGAGTATGGCCCTTGTAATAAAATTGACATGTGTAAGTCGCTTTGGATAGATGCCAATGGTTACCTCCTCTGTTGTTGATTCCAGTGTATTCTGTACCTCATCCTCTTGATTGGTTTGAGAGACTGGGACAACGCTGTGGACATTCTGTTTCACCTGTCAAAAAAAGAGAGATTATAGTGGCTATAGCAAAACAACGCTATAAGATATTTTACACCTACCACTTCAAAGTGGATACTGCCCCCACTCTAAATTTACTTACCGTTTCATGCTCTGTCTCTGACTGTGCAGCATTGATGTTATCTTCTCTTCCAGTCTCTTGATCCCTACCATGGCTGGTCTGAATAAAGTGACAATACAGAGGAGTTTTGTAACCACATGAGTTCATAGAGCATCAACGTTTGGCTAGTCACGTTACAAAGTTAGCACACCCATGCTAAAGTTGACTAAAAAGAGGAATACAAATCTTTTGGAAATTGATTGTAATGCCTTAATTAAAAATGAGGAAAAATCCAAAATAAATATTCTTCCTTAAAATACAGGGGTCATAAGTAAGCATACTCCTATGTTAAATTCCCCATAGAGGCAGGCAGATTTTTATTTTCAAAGGCCAGTTATTTCATGGATCCTGGATACTATGCATCCTGATAAAAGTTCCCTTGGCCTTTTGAATTAAAATAGCCCCACATCATTACATACCCTTTACCATACCTAGAGATTCAATTCAAATTTAAAATTCAATGTCAACATTTAAACTAAATGTAACATTTCATTGTAAATCAAATTAAATTGCTTCTCCTCTTTGCAAACATGTCTTAATACAGATTTGTTTAAAAATTGTTGCAAAGTTCCATTACTAGGCTATTTCCTTTGTCTGACTCTTTATTAATTTATTTATTTATTTATCTCTATTCCTTTGCAGTATCTGTAGCAATGCACGCATTCTCACCAGCATAGACCTGAATCATCATCGTAGAGGAGGTTTTTCCCGCATTATAAATCATCAACCAATCAAGTGTTGGTGAAATTATTGCATCCCTTACAATGCACAATTATTACCTCGAAATTGGGAGCTCCTGTAAGTGATTCTGGATGTGCTTTTCAAAACTTTGCGATGTGAAATGTACAAACAGCTGCTTACAATTGTTTGTGGATAGGTCTTGTTTGGGTTAGGAGTCCTTTTGACTACTGCTAAGCTGTCCCAGACTTGAGTGCTACTTTTAGGGCTCAAATGCTTGATAAATTAGGCTACTCTTAGTCAAAAAAAGTAGTGACATGGCCATTATTGCGTGTAGCCAATATTGTACTCATATTTGTACTTGTTCTGTAGGACATTAGGTTTAGCAATAGTTGAATAGTTAAGAGGCATTCATTTTGGTTACCTCCTCAATTGTTGATTCTAGTATATTCTGTGCCTCATCCTCTTGACTGGCTGGCAAGACTGGGACAGTGCTGTCATTCTTTACCAGCTGTCAAGAAAAAATAAATAAAATTACACTTTGACAGTAGAAATATGTTTTGGTTAAAGGGAATATGCTTACCGTTTCATGCTCAGTCTTTGACTGTGCAGCATTGATGTTGTTCTCACTTGCATTTTGTTGATCGTTCCTACCATGGCTGGTCTGAATAAAAGTAACAATACAGACCAAATACGTCATATTTTGTTCACCCTGTTAAACGTACAATTCACCCTGTAAATTACAATTTAGGATATGTTTAGGAATTCTATTATGTTTACATTCTTATCTTTTCATAGTCAGTCAATATTTACATGTAATAACAAGCAAAGTTATTGCACTGTTCAATCCTTGCACTGTCCACTTTTGCACCATTGCACACACTCCACCATAGCACCTTATCACATGGTCGGTCCATACCAGACCTTTGTAATTCTGTGAGTGATTTTTATGTATGTGAGATATGTGTGTGTTTGTTATGTTATGGTTGTATAAAATACTGGATGCCTAAAATATCCCTCGGGATGAATAAAGTATCTTTCTATCTTTCCATCTATCTATGGAATAAATGAGGGTCACTTCCAGTTGGATATCTAGGTTATTACAGCAATTGAATGTTTTTCTTATACTTAAGAGGGAAGATCTGTAGTATTCTCACCTGTTCAGCAAGTACCAACAATGGACTGTTGCCGTTTGGCTTCTCTGGTGCCATGAATTTCTGGTGCCACCTCATCTTCAAATTCTCCTGGAAAGTTTGGGCAATTTCTACCATTTCTCTATCTCCAGTGGCTTCTGCTTCACACTTGAGAATCCCTGCAATTGTGTCCAAGCTGCGCCTGATATTCACAGCATACTTGGGAATGGCAAAAGTACACGTGGTCTCACTGTACAACGCAACATCCTTCACAACAGCAGCCAAGTGATCCCAGTTTTCCAGTCGGATATAATCCTCTATTTGATACAATGGTGTGATTTTTCGACCGTTCAAAAGTACCCTGCCTAACTCACGAAGTCTCTGCCAGATGTATTCATTTGCATTTTTTCTATCACACATGAGCTGTCCAAGTTTAAGAATATTCTTGTCCCCTCTAACTGCCTCTGCAACATCATCCTGATACATCCCAGAAAGAACCTCTGCGAAGTCTGGAGCCTGTCTGGTGACAGTACGTGAGGACTGATCCCCTGCTGCATTTAGATCAGAATCATCCTGTGTTGTGATGAATGTACAGCATCTAATGTGCCTACTCATGTACTCCTTGGAAAACATGCCAGAGCAACCTGGGCAGGTTAAAACGTCTTTAGGATCCTGTGACTTAAAGACTCGGCATGGAATTAGAAGTCCTTTTCCTTCTTTCAGAACTTGATGGTTGTGTGCACTGTTACCACGGTTACGCAAGAGTGCCATTTCAGTTTTCCTTTCTTTTGAATGTTTGGGGAGAGTTAGAGCCTTGATCACATCCCTTTCATTG
Source organism: Alosa pseudoharengus (assembly GCF_046254945.1). Classification (NCBI taxonomy): domain Eukaryota; kingdom Metazoa; phylum Chordata; class Actinopteri; order Clupeiformes; family Clupeidae; genus Alosa; species Alosa pseudoharengus. The sequence goes on along the minus strand of NW_027468565.1, from coordinate 29,824,092 downwards.
TAGTGGCGCATTGCTAAATGCCTTGATAACTTGCTGACAGGTTTTGTACAATACAAGCAGTATTGCCTCTTGACAAGTCCCATTTCCTTATTAAGGACAGAGACATGATCTAAGCCTTCCTCTACGGCTGTAATGTTTGAGATCCGATGGTGCTTTCTGGGTCTCTCCTTTCTGGTTGAATCGCTCAGGGCTTCTCCACAGCTGGAATCTGAAGAATCACCATCCTGTTCCATATCAACCTCGTATTCTGAGGACGAAGATCGAGGACGTTTCATTGGTGTCCTATTTGACCTCCCTAAAAGTGACAAATCTCCATCATCGCCAGAACTGGCTTCATCACTTGAAGAGTCATTCTGATGATCTATCTCATCTGGCTGGGTTGGAGAATTGTTAGTACACTTCCTCAGTCTCCCACTTCTTCTATTTGGTCTTGACAAGTCTTTGTCACCTTCACTGATAGGCAGCTCTTCTGAAACGCTATCCTCTTGATCCAAGTCCACCTCAACTGGTTTGTCTGAAGTAGTCTGGGGATCCTTCTTGGGTGTGCCCCTTGGTCTTTCTGCTCCATCCCTTGGGTTTGATTCTCGACCTAAACAGTTTCCTTCACCTTCCAAGTTCACATCACTTGCTTTTGTTTTAGATATTTTAAGTTGCCCTGTAGACCTTCCCTCTGGTACCCTCCCTGACCTACCCAATACCGATGAGTCTCTGTCATGAGTACTGGCTTCATCATTTGAATAAGCATCCTGATGGTCCATCTGAATTGATTGGATTGTGGAGGCATCTTTGTTATCTTCAGAGACAGGTGGCTCTTCTGAAACACTCTCATCGTGATCCAAGCCTACCTTTGATGGTTTGACTATAGTACTTTGAGGATTCTTCCTGGGTCTGCCCCTTGATCTTACTGTACTGACTTTTGAGTTTGCCTCTTGAACGGCAATGCTCTCTTCATCTTCAGAACGAATTTCAGAACGGTCCTTCAGTCTGCCACTTCTTCTATGTGGTCTTGACATGTCTTTGATACCTTCAGAGATGGGTGACTTTCCTGAAACACTATCCATTTGATCCACCTCAGCTGATTTGACGATCGTAGTTTGAGGATTCTTTCTTGGTCTACCCCTTGGATTTTTTGTTGTGACCACTGTGTTTAACACTGGCACTACAATATTTTCGTCGTCTTCCAAGTTCCTTCTAGACCTTCGAGTAGGTCTCCCAATTCTACTTTCTTCATTAACCTCAACTGAGTTATTTGTCGATGTCTGATCCGTCTTATGTCTCTTCTGTAGCCCCCCTCTGACCTCCATTCTGTCATTTCCAGATCTAAGCCATCGCTGTGAATTACGAGACTCTGGTTTAGGTGTGGAAGTTTGAGGATGCTTTCTTGGTCTCCCTCGAGGTTTCCCTGTTCTAACCATTGTGATATTTTCAGAGCTGGTTTCTTTGTCGAAATTGATTTCTTCACATCCATTTTCAGAGTAACTGTTGCCACCTTTGGAAAGCTCTGTCCGGGGGCCAAGTCTTTTCTGAGGCATCTGAGGTTTGTGAGGCATTTCCGCATCCATCTGTGTGGGAGGTTTAAGTGAAAACAGTGAATATCAGTAGTGACAAACATTCATTCAAGCTTTAATTCAAGCATGAATTAAGCTATAATAAATGTCTGCTGGGTGGGATTCCCCCAGCCATCAGACGGATGAAGCTATACATGTTGAAGGCAGATATAATCAAGCAAATGGATCAATAGTAAAAATCACAAATGGAGGGGCAGGAAACTGTATTTTTAAAGGTACCGTATTTTCCGGACTATAAGTCGCTCCGGAGTATAAGCCACATTAGTCAAAAAATGTGTCATGAACAGGAAAAAAACATAAGTCGCACTGGACTATAAGTCGCGTTTATTTAGAAATGTATTTCACAAAATCCAAAACCAAAAACAGAGACTATGTAACTGGACTAAGTGAGGCCAAAAAGATTAATGTTAAGACGAAGGAGTGAAGGCAGCCAAGAAGAGGGCCGGATAGGCCTAATTGTAAAGCAAAAGATTCACTGAAAGAAAATGCCATGTGGTACACCAAAATTTTGCTAAAATGTGGAGAATACAATGCAATCAAGCATTTTGGGCAATGTGGAGTCACAAGCTGGAAGCAGATTAAATGCTCACGAGAGAGAAAAAAATGGTTTTAAAAATACGTGACTGAAGCAAGCCAGGTATAGATCTATAGGCCCGAAGGTAATTGTAAAGCAATTTACAAAAGATTCACTGAACAAAAATGCTGATATGGTACATGAACATTTAGCTAAAAAAGAGAAAGATGCGTTTTAAAAAGACGTGCACAGACCGGTTTTAATAGGACGTCCAGACCAAAGCTGCAGCAAGCAGGTGATATTTAGAAATTTATTTCACAAAATCCAAGACCAAGAACATACAGATGTAACTGGACACATAGAGGCCAAAAATATTGAGAATTCTACAGGGAATGTTAATGAAGATTGCCAAAGGCTGCTGACAAGTGCCCGCGCTAATTGTGAAGCAATTTACAAAAGATTCACCGAACAAAAATGCTGATGTGGTACATGAAAATTTAGCTAAAAATGTGGAGAATGCAATGCAATCAAGCATTTTGGACGATATATTGACACAAGCTGGCAGCAGAACAAATACTCGGTTAGCCACCTCCAAGAGAGCGAGAGAAAAAAATATGCGCATTTAAAACCAGGGCCTAAATTTCAGCGCGGGTATTGCGCATAAGTTATTAACTATTAAGCATAATAATAAAAGTCCCACAACCCCATGATAATGAGAGAAATTCCCACATTACAGCGCTGTCTGATAAAGTTAACGTTTTGCAAACACAGAAGCATGACAGTCTATAACGCGAGAGAACATGGATGTGTTCTCCATTTGAGGAACGTTATAATCGATTGCGGACATGAACAGACAGATACAGACACGGAGCGCATAGTAGGCCTACTTTCAATTTCTAGTGTGCATTCAGTACATGAAAGATAATTAGTAGCAAAACAGCAAAATCAAATATTAGCCTAAATGGCAGTGAGTTTTGTTTTCAAATGTTTTCATGCATGTCTAGATAACGGGTGAGGAATGTTTAGGAGACAGCCTATCGTAAATCCTCAAATTATGGCTGGGGTCTTTATTTAGGCTGCGCAAGGCACAGCACCTTTATTTGGAGCATGGCTTACTGTTTGATTATATTGCTAAATATCGGGACTGATGACCACTGAAATCTGTTGGGTATTTGATGGTTCACTATTAAGTTTCATGTATAAAAGTTGTTGGGATTTCAATCCGCTTATTGTGAGATAAGGCATCCGCTTTCATTTATTTATGGAACGTGTGTTGTGCTGAAATGGAAACCTTATTCAGCCTAAATTTAGTTATTTTTTATTTTTTTAATTATGCATGATTTACTTTTTTATAAAATTCGTAGGCTGATGTCTGGCAGCAACAATTGTGTTTAAATGTAGGTTACTGCTTCAGCCTCTGGCAAGCTCAGAAGGGGGCGGCATGCAACTGGTAGCTTGAGAGCAACGTGTTGGAGACATGGTGTTAGACAATGACTTTTCATTGGCAACAATATAAAACCAACCAACAATATAAGACATTAAGAAGAGCTCTTTTTTGAGTTAAATTGAAACAAAATTGTTACTGGCTTTATTTGTTTTATTTTATGACCTTTATTTGTCCGAATCTGAGGTCCAAATAGAATCCTGGCCATAATTTGAGGACTTAGGTATGCACGTGTGTTTCAGGCATAGCGCAACCACTAATCCCTGACTGAAAGTGCACAGAACTTGTGCATTTGAGAGCGTTCTCTCGCGGCTAGACAGTAATGTTTCATGTAGGGTTCATATCAGTTAATATGAATTAACATTTAAAAACATGTTCAATTATATATTTTTTCATATATAAGTCGCAGTGCCAGCCATGAAAAAAAGTGTGACTTATAGTCCGGAAAATACGGTATACATATGAGAGAGGCAGAGGTCTTTTTAAAGCTATACATATTCATATGTTCATATCTTTTACATAAACAAAATATCAATTACAATATTTGTTTTTTCTTACATTATCACTCTCCTTAACAGGGTCCATAACATGGTCATCCCCTCCCCGATCACCATCTTCTTCAACACCATCATGGTCATCAAAAACATCATAATCATCTTCATTGTCATCATTTACTGGAGGACAGTTGGCATTCCAGTTGCAAGTTGTTTGTGTTGTCTAAAAAAAACAAATGGAGAATGTGTGGCTATTAGCAAGTGTCTGGATACCATTTGAAGACATGACTGAAGAAGCATTTGAAAATAAAATACCAATGTTTGCCAAGTGACTCGGCAAAAAAAGCTTTTGGTCTACCCGAAGAGGCGTGGCCTCAGGGGCCGAAACTCTTATTGACCTCATCAGCCTAATGGGGCTAGCCTGGTTTCACCAAACTCACTCGCTTTGTGAAGAATCTCACTACTCTCCATTGGGAAATGTTTCCAACCCTAACATCGTAATGGCCGTAGACTTTGCGTTAAATTTGAAATCACTGGTCCAGCCTAACTCATAGCATACTGATAATAAACCACACGGTCAGTCAGGAAACAATGTATTTCCCTTTGCTGAATAAATGTAAACATTTGTACATTCTTCCAACAAACATGCATTAAAGGAGAAGTTCGGTGTGATATTGACCTAAAGTGTGTTGAAACATGATACCGAGTGTGAACTTTTGTCTCATAGCTCATCACGGCTTGTCCCCTGCACTCCGAAATCTGGCGCTAGTTAGCCGATGCTATCAACAGGTTTTCAAAGGGGGTGCCTCGGGCTAGCCATGCAAACAAATCACTGTTTTACACCATTTACGAGGCTCAAAGTAGCTCCACACTTCATTGGTAGACTTCCGAGGGCCCTGAAATTTTAAAACGAGACATTGAGAACTTTGAAAAAGCACTGGTAGTTTATGGTGAAACCATCAAAAAAAGTTTTCCCACCCCTGCTGTAACTGCTTCTGGCATACATCTAGCTTTGGCTCTAACAAACCCAGTACGTTCACAGTAGGCCATTGCACAGAAAATCTGATTTTTTTTTTACCAAAATTGTTACACGTTTAAAAATAACTACAACCTCATGTTGTGTTGATCATGTTTAGACACCAATTCAGAAACTTTCATCTGTCAAAGGTTTTCAGAACTGGTTCTGTTTCCTTCATTTTTTCACATCTGTATGTCAGTGAATGAGGTTTGCTAATGAAGAGTTCTTTATTTGCCAGATTAAAAAAAATACAGAGGGCAAAGGTCTTAAACTGGTACATTAAGTACAACGCCCCATCTGAGGACAAAAGAGTGAGGTTCAGCAGTTAATCTCTGACCAGCCTGTCTGAATAACACTCACAGTTTCAGTGTTGCTGGACTCCGGAACATTTTCAGGTCTGCCATCATCTTCAAGGATGTCATCACTCCTCTCCTGAGTCTAAAAAAAAGAACATTTGAAAACAGTGAGATCTTAAAGGTATATTTATCTTAAAAAAAAAAAAAACGCAAAATATGGCAGTATACATTGAGTAGTAGTATGGAGATCCTGACTCAACCTACCTGGGAAGCCTGAGGTTCTGTTTCTTTAGCAACTGAATCACGAACACTCCACGTCCTCTCCACACAGGGGAAAACTGGTGCACGGGAGTCCGATACCGGTAATGAGCCCACTGCAATGCTTACTGTGACTCTAGGGTCAGTTTGCCCAGCTGATTGGTCTCTGTTGGGACTGCACTCTGTGAAGTCAGTCTCCATCTTAATTTGCATCGCAACACATTCCCTCTTTCCACTGTCCATGGAGCCTCCATCATTTTCACCCTGTGCATCAAGTTCCTGCTTTAAAGATGCAATGATTGAAGTGTCCTCCAAAGCTACCTCAGGTCTCTGCTCTCCTGAATTTTGGAGCTCTCCAGGATTATCAGGAGTTAATTCTGCTGAAAAGTGAACAGAAATCTATGTTAACTATGCATAACACAGGTGAATTAAATCTAAAATGGACAGCATCAGGTCATGGATTTTATGTAAATTTTGATTTTTTTAACAATGTGTCCAAATACATTTTGAATAGGAGCCTTGCTATTAAGACTAATTGGCCACAATATAATACATCATTAAACACTGCAACTAGAGGTCTGCGCAGGACTGATTTTTCAGTCCTGCGCCCGCCCGCTCCTGCAATATTCTGTCCCGCTCACGCATTAATGTGTCATTTTTAGTCCCGCTCCCACCCGCATCTGTAACATGATGTCCCGCTCCCTCCCGCTAAAGCCCGCATGCAGGAGGGATAGCCTATTCAGTTTTTCTTTCTGTCTCACGAAAGGAGCACACACACCTGAGAAAGACTCCAGATGCCTGATTTTAAGTTTCTTGGTTCTGAATGTAGGCTAACAACTGAAGTAGGCCTAGTCTGGTGCCCTCTTCCTCTGTCATGCTTTCGATTTCGAGTTGACAATGAGCAGCAGGAACAAATTGAACCCACATAAACGACAATATAGGCTATAGGCCTGCTATCCGTCAGTTATGCTTAAACCCCGTTTTTTAATGCTGCCTAACAGAACATCCAGCTGAACTATAGTTATGAACACTACTTTAATCATTTCCCCATTTAATTTTACGCACATATTTAATTTGCGGGAGTGCAGTGAATCATCGGTTTGTCCCGCACCCGCGAATGCACCTCTCTCATCCCGCCCGCTCCCACAAAGAGCTTTCAAAAGTTGTCCCGTGCCGCACTCTTTTGCGCGGGAGTGCAGACCTCTAACTGCAACATTGTCATAAACATTGTGCTTTAGTTATTATTATCTTCCAAATCAGCCTTGACCACTTGGCTGACTAAACAAGGCATGTTCAGGGAAGGAGAGTAGCAGGTTACATGCAAAGGAGTTATTTAATTAAATTAAATTTAAAAAATTTAATTCTAATCAGTTACAGCTACAGAGGAAAAATATGTAATCAATTTAGTGGCCAATTAAGATCTTTGTGATCAGGGTTGGAGTTGCATCTAAATACATACCTGTCTGTAAGAAGCTTTATAGCTTATGTAGACTATAATTTAAGTTTCATTCATGTTAGAGCCTGACCGATATGGGATTCGATAGACCCATACTGATTTTGATATCTGAGTATTTCAAAAGCTGATAACCGATATATCTGCCAACAGTCTACCCTTTTTTAACAAGCAAAAATGTAAAAATAAAGTTTGGCTCAATGTGAGACTTTATGTGCTTAAATAGGCCTAAATATCTGGTATCCTAATGAAAGGTACAGTAACATATTAAAGCAACACCAAAGAACTTTCCCTCTGTCGCACGCACGCTATTTGTTTATCCAGCACCGGCTTTGCAAATAACGATGTCCACAGACAAGGTAGAATATTTTGCATGTTATAAAAGTATGATGTTTTGCGACATCAGATGGAAGTCAAATTTGTAGTTTCTTATGTCTCATTCCATTGAACTACAGATCCGCTACCGATCTGGCAAACTTACATAGTGCGGTTATAGCCGATAGAGGGCCGCAATAGCGAATGCAGAATTGCCGTTCACCCTGTTACGAGTTGATGAACCACTGAAACGATTTTGGAAACATTATTTTAAGGTACAAAAAAACTCTTTGGTGTTGCTTTAACTATTATGAAATAATTATTGTCAGGTATTTGATCTTTGATAACCATTTTTTTTGCAAATAGAACTTTTCTGAAGGATGCATCGTAGTCAAGCAGGCCCGTATTGAGACAATGAGGTTTCATTGGCCATCATTGCAAGAAGTCGCAAATTTGTCGCTAGTTGCGAGATTACATTTTTCTGTCACTAAGGATGGCCAAAAGTCGCTAAATCTAGAAAAATACAAAGACTCTGTCCATTTTGGATTCATTTTCTGTACCGTTATAAAAAGTTTGCGCGTACTTGTGGACCAACTCAACTCTGACAGATTGAGGAGGAGGAGTGATAGTGGTCATGTAATCTTGATTTATTTATAATTTAGGTTTATTAATATTATTGTGAAATTAGTGTTCATAAACGAGTAATGTAGTATAGTATAGTATAGTATAGTATATATACTCTTTTGATCCCGTGAGGGAAATCTGGGGCCAGTTCCCCAAAACGTTCTTATCGCTAAGTAGTTCTTAACCTATTCCTTAACCTCTCTCATAACGTTATGGCACGATTCCCGACACGTTCGTACGCTAAGTATATCTTCTGTAAGTCACACGTTCGTAAGGTTGGTCTGGACCATTCTTAAAGGAGAATTCCAGTGTGATATTGACCTAAAGTGTGTTGAAACATGATACCGAGAGTGAACGTATGTCTCATAGCCCATCTCGGCTTGTCCCCTGCACTCCAAAATCTGGCGCTAGTTAGCCGATGCTACCAACAGCTTTTTCAATGGTGGTGCTTCGGCATCGGGCTAGGCATGCAAATGAATCACTGTTTTACACCATTTACGAGGCTCAATGTATCTCCACACATCATTGGTAGACTTCCGAGGGCCCTGACATTTAAAACGAGACATTGAGAACTTTGAAAAAGCACTGGTAGTTTACTTACAAGACGATTTATGCAGACAGTATCTTCACGAAGTTTAGCGTTTGCAGCCATCTTGAATTTAGTCACGATAAGTCGAGCGACAAGTAAGAATGAACAGGTATGATAAGGGATCAGATTCCAAAAATAATTCAGTGGAAATGCATGGATTCCAGTTTCTTCCAGTAGCAGCAACTGGAATCCATGCATTTCCACGGAATTATTTTTGGAATCTGATCCTTTATCATACCTGTTCATTCTTACTCGTCGCTCGACTTATCCTGTAAGCGACCAACTAGGCCTATGGCAGCGATCCAACGTGTCTTTGTTTTGAATCAAAAACGCAGTGTAGTCCATGTCGCTCCATAGCTCTTTTTTGTTGCTGTTGCACAAGTTATTCCGAAAGCTGGAAAACGGTGTCACCTTGTGCAAGCTCACCTCGTCCAGCAAAACTTCAAGTTCCTCCGACGAGAAGCTTGGTGCCCTTTTTTTACGTTGCTTCCCCACCATACTGTATCTAACTCTCTCTCTGTTCATTGTAGATAGGTTGCTTTTTATTGAAAACATTAACCAATGGCAATCATTTTTTTATTTGAACCTTGAATTTCCACTGGGGATCAATAAAGTATATATCTATCTAGTAACTGCAGCTGCTTGCCAATCAATTATAATTGTAAGATACCTTACCATTAATATAAAAGTGTATTACCTAATTTTAAGAAGTTGTTAAACCCATGTCAAGAAGCGGCACAAGTGGCACAACGGGATAAGGAGGGTGGATGATTAGCGAGGGATAGGCCTACCCGGTTAGTCTACCCGATATTACTGACAATGATAATTTAGTTAATAGTTTATATTTTACTTAACTTAAACTATCTTAAAATAAATGTTACTGGAATAATTTGAGAAATGTTTCATTTGCATAGAACGTGTTGTGTTTCTTAACGCCGTCATGCAACTTCACGTGAAGTAGAAAATCGATTCCTGAGCAATCGATGCCAACTAATTCAGCACCTTCACTTAGGACAGCGGCTTTGTAACGTCGAACGTAAGAGGCAGCGTGTTAAGAAGCTTCCTAAGGGACACTTCGGGGAACACACTTAGGAACATAAACAACTTTGGTAAGATATATCTTTTGAGTCTTCTTAGCGCGCTAAGAGTGAGCGTTATCGTGCACACAGTGTACACACAGTGAGGTGAAGCACACACTAATCCTGGCACAGTGAGCTGCCTGCATCAACAGCGGCGCTCGGGGAGCAGTGAGGGGTTAGGTGCCTTGCTCAAGGGCACTTCAGCCGTGCCTACTGGTCGGGGTTCGAACCGGCAACCCTCTGGTTACAGGTCCGAAGTGCTAACCAGTAGGCCACGGCTGCCCCACATGTATGGTCTTTCAACAACTTCAAGTGAATAATGTAACAATTTACGAAACATATTTTTAAAGCTTGTGTCATGTGGTGCCCTCCCCACTGGCTGTGAATGGTTGGTGCCCCTGGGCACTGGCCCTTATGGATAATCCGGCCCTGTAGTCAAGGCATCTATGCCCTGCTGCTATGCTCTAACGTAGGGGCCGTGCACACGATGCCGGTTTTTGTGAAACCGGTGAGGTTTTGTTAACGGTTACGCCTTGCATGTACACGACGCCGGCAGTTTAGGATACTGAAACCGATAGCTTTTGAAACCGGCTTCCGAAGTGGGAACTTTTGAAACCGCCGGCTAACTTTCGCCGTGTAGACGCCTGTAGGTGCGAAGCCGGCAACTTTATGACGACATAGCCCCACCTCTCAACTCAGCCACGGCACTCGACCTGACATGTTGCTTGTCAAAACAAACCAAACCATTTATTTATCATATTAAAATGTTTTTCTTTCCCCTGTCATGATTTATGTGCACAATGTAGCCTTTAGTGGCTAAGTTAGAAGCACACGTTAGCTTAACTTAGTTAAACATTAGCTTAGGCTACTGCATGTTAGTGTTTTCTCCAGTGGTACTCAGACCTAATGCAATGCGTAGGCTAAGCATCTGAAATTTCACATAGCAGTCACATACCTTGAAAATGAACTTTATTAGTTTAACAGTTGAATTGAAAACCGAATTGTCTGTAGTCTCCTTATTTCATGCGACAGCTTAACCAGAGCACTTATTAGACATTCTCTGGCTTAACAAACTGTTTTAACAATGTTTTCTTCTATGCGATTCACGCGAAATTATTGTGAAGCTTCTGCACAGCGGCGCCATCGACTGGTCTGGCATATGCACTACAGCACATTTAGCCGGTTACACCTCTGTGTGTACACGCAAGGTTTTTTCTTGCCGGAGTCGTTAAAGGTGTGAAAGCGGTAAGAGAAAATCCACCCGGCGGTGTCATGTAAACGGCCTCAACGTAGTTATAGGAACAGTCCACTTCTAAAGAGTTCTACTAACTACTCTCCCCAAAAAACGGTTTTGCATTTGCATTCGCACTGGCCAAGTGGCCATAGGAACTGGTTGCACATTCAATTTCAAATTGTCCATTCAACTTGGGTTGACAGTGGGCGTGACTTATAATTTGGACCAATCAATGTAGACCTAGGTAACTAAGGGTTCCTATGCGGGAAAGGGAAAAGAGAAAAGTCCCTGTCCTGAAGTAGGAGCTGAAAGAGTTACAGGAACTGCGGTCAGAGGAACTTAATAATCCCCAAATTGGTCCGGTCGGAACACAAGAAAAAAAGGGTTCTAGGAACGTTATGTTCTAGGAACTGCAGAAATCCCGTTGGTGGGAATACACCTTTAGTTACCATTATGGTAGCCTAAGATGTGCCAGAAGTGCACACTAGTTATAAGAAACCTGTCCTTTCATTAAACAAAATATTATGACCCTTGAGCCAGCACCTATATGTGATCTCAATAGGTGCATCTCATCCCTCATGCAGCCTCTCTCCTCGGGCGGGCCTCCAACTCGTGCCCTGGAAGTAGTTCAAAGCTCAACGTCATCGAGGATGTCTCATACCAGATGAGGATGCAACCAGATGAGGATGCAACCAGAGGAGATGAGAACGAGGAGAGAGGAGAAAGGGCAGAAATGCAAGGAAACACAAGAACATTCTATGCAGAAGTGTGCGATCATTGGTCCAAGCTGTCAAGAGGCCCTTTCACACTGGCGAAATTGCCGCAATTGTATGTACCAGAATCGCGGAACAACTGTCCCTTTCACATAGACCGAGGCGGAACGGCGGGACAAAGTGTCTCGCCAAATTTACTACCAAGCCCCCTAGACATTTTGCAGAGTTTTTTCGTTCCGGCACCAGTGTGAATGGGTCAAGGCGGAAAGGGGAATCTGGGCGGGCATTTCGATGCTATGTCCAGCCCACCAAAGGAGATTGCAAATAAATCTAACTGATCAAAAGCAGCAATAGCATAGACAGCACATTATGTCAATCTATAAATTCACAAAGTCTGCAATCAGTTGCCATAATAGGCTATCCTAAAATCCAGCGAAAAAACAAAGCATGAACTCATGAGCGTCTGTCTGCCCTATATGTATATCCTCTGATTGTAATGCTTACAGATATCTAGGCGATATTTGTAACATTTGTTTTGTATTTGGCCTGTTATAAAATCATGTAGACCTATTGAACAATTTAAACACGTTAGGAACCGCAAAGTTGGAGACATATGCATAAAGTTGGAGATGCATAAAGACATTGCTGCAAATTTAAAACCGGATTACTCTGGAATGGCTAACTGTACAGGGGCATGCTTTACACCTTTGTGTTCGGTAAGGTCTGCTGTTTATTCTGATATATGTTTGTCATGTGTTGAGGTAAAGTTTGCGATCTATTTCACCAAGATGAATGGGTAGGGAGACGGGCGCAAAAAAATATGATTAAGTCAAGTCAAAGTCAAAGTCAAAGTCAGCTTTATTGTCAATTTCTTCACATGTTCCAGACATACAAAGAGATCGAAATTACGTTTCTCACTATCCCACGGTGGAGACAAGACATATTTTACCAATTTTAAGTCCACAGACAAACATAACATTCAAGTAAACAAAAAGTAAGTAAATAAGTAAATAAGAGGGCACATATAATGAAAAAATAAGAGCAGCAAAAAATGGTTGAAATTGTGCATAGACAGTCAATAAAATAAAATACTAGTGCAAAGTCAGGCCAATAAGAGGCTGAGGTAGTTCTGTTTGACCTAAGTAAGAAATAAAGTGGCATAGTGGTGCAAGTTATGTAAGAGCAGCAGAAGTGTTGTGTTTTCAGGACAACAACAACAAGTTGCAAAGTGTACAAGTGTGCAAGTGGAGTGGTGCAGGCGGCCATTGTGGGTCCAATGTCCAGGATGTTATGTAGCTGAGGGTGGAGGGGGGAGAGGAGGGAGAGAGTTCAGCATCCTAACAGCTTGGTGTATGAAGCTGATGGTGTATGATTAAATTAAAGTTGCTAAGTTATGATTTAATTAAAGTTTTCTCGCAAACCGTTTACCACAACAACTAACCACTAACATCGTTTAAAAGCTGAGAAAAAGCTTTTCGTGTGATACATGTGATGTCTGTGATAATAGGCTACTTCGCAAGTAGTTCAGCAAATTTGGGTGGGACAGAATACTTACAGAGCAGCAGCTCTGGCCATATCGGCTCTGGCTCACATGATGTACTGCTTTAAATGCATTATCACTTCACTACCCAACACGCGAACAAGAAAGAAAAGAAAAAAGAAACCAATGTGCTTATGTTGCGATTTCCGATAGGCCCAGGCCTAGAGAAAAGACAGCTATGGTAACCTAACAATTAGGATTTGCTTTGCCAACACTGCTGTTTGGTTGTCCCAAACTTTGAGACGATCCATACTCGCATTAACTGAATCTTATCAACCCGAACTGCGATGTTCCAAACAGAGTGACAGGATGCAATGCCTGATAATCTCACTGCCTTCGGCATAACTGCTAACAGTGCGCCTAGACCTACTGTTAAACATCTGAAAAATATTAAGCTGCTGTTTTCTTTTCATGACTAGCACTAGGCCTACGCTTAAATGATTTATGACTGAATGGAACGTTGGGTTTTTAAGCGCCAGAACTGCTTATCACGTCGTGTGACAAAGTTTACACCAATCATCTTCTTCTAATGTATCCTTATGTTGAGATGTCCATTCTCTTTGCCCTATGCTATCATTTGTGCGCGAAGCATGTTTCAATTAAGGCAATACACAAGCTATTTTTTATTGTTGTAATATTGAATGATTTCATTAATAAATTGTACGCACAGTGCGTACAGGATTACGGCTGGCGGCGCCACTGACCAAGGCCACAGTGTGAACCTCTGATTTTCAAAGGGGAATCAGGGCGAACGCAAGGGCAACTCTTCTCTTCAATTTCCCTTCCAAATTACTTTTTATGCAAATGCAAGCAAATGCAAGCTAACCAAAGTGCAGTCGGTTCTCCCGCCATGGTTTTTGAAATCACACACCTGCTGTATCTAGCTTACGCATAATAAGGCCTACGACTATCACTCTACACGCCCCCTGTTGCACGTCACAATTTAATTTACTATAGCTGATCCTGCCTCCTTGCTCCCCAAAATGCCGCTTCATGTGAACAGATCAGCAGGCAGGCAAATTTTCACTTCACACAAAAAGACGGCAAAAAGACGTCTCCTCTTCCCGCAAATTTAGCGGGATCTCTGTAGGCCCTTTCACACAGAGATTACGCAAAATTTGCGGGAAGAGGAGACGTCTTTTTGCCGCAACGTATGTCTGAAAATGAGGTGAAAATTTGCCGGCCTGCTGATCTGTTCACAAGTCCCGGCGATTTGGGGAGCCAGGAGACAGGACCTATGGGTGGGACCAGCTAGCAAATTTAAACGTGACGTGCAATAGGGGGCGTGTAGACTGATATACGTGGGCCTTATGCACCCTTCAGATGCAGCAGGTGTGTAATTTTCAAAGCCATGGCGGGAGAACCGACAACACTTTGGCTAGCTGCTGCCCACATCTTTAGTAGGCCTACCTTGCAGATGCAATTGAAGTTGCTTTGCATCATCGTGCAGTGCTATGCTTCGATAGAATCGGATTCATCTTGCGAGCAACGTCTTCGGACAATAAAAAGTAATTTGGATGAGAAATTGAAGAGAAGCAGGGAGCAGTTGCATTAAGCATTACAATACCTACTCTTGTTCAAGAGCATTATCGCCTGTCCTCGAACAATACAGCAGGCATTCCTAGCATTAAAGTCCACAATATTCTAAACAGGTGCAGTTACCAAACCAATCCAAAGAAGTGTGATTTCACCGATTAGACGTCCACATTTGAATAACCGCGGACTTAGGCTGTATTTGTGAAGTCTGGCGAATGTAAATGAGTGAAGTACACAGGAAGATTAAACTATAAATGTTTTAATAGAAAGAAATGTGCTTGAACTATTTACAAGTGCAAAATGAAACATCCAACAGTGCAATGTAGGCATATTATAGCCTAACTATTTACAAACATTAACTATTTACAAGTGCAAAATGAAACATCAGTGCAACAGTGTATTATAACTATTTACAAACATACAAAAAAGACCATCCATACCAAAAATAGAGCCCTATAACTGCAAAATATGCAGTGCTAAAAAATGTTTTAAAAAAATCGCAAAATTAAAAACAACAATATGATCAGTCCAGCTGCTGATAAGACGCAGACGGCCCGTTGTGTGACTCATCCATGTGGAAGCTGGGGAATGGTGGCGGAGGAGAGTGGTAGGATGCTGCAGCAGGTGCACGGTAGTGGCGTGGGGTGCTGTGCTCTGGTACAGGAGCTGGTATTCTTGCAATCATGTCCCGCATAAGGGAAGACTGCGACTGCATGTCCCTTTGGATACTTAGTCGGGTTGTTTCATAGGCAAACAAATCGGTGAAACACACAGGGGAATGTTATGGCCTGCAATTGCGAAAATGAGTAGGCCTACGAATTTACCTGGTTGGTTATCGGTGGCTGATTGTTGGCTTTCGGTGTTGGAATCGCTGGTGCTGGTGTCGGCGCCAGAACAGACACTGGGTGCTGGGGATGCAGGTGTCGCCTCCATGCTGCTCTGAAGAGCGACAGGGTTGGCCGAGTGGCTGCTCCCCCAAATCGCACAACAGAGGTGGAAATATGGCCAATCCAGTCTCCCCCTGCCACTTCTGCCGTTGTGGTCATTGACGCTGTTGAATTTTTTGCAGGCTTTTTAATTTGCTGGTGACCTGCATCTTGTCCCGTGCATAGCCGAGGTCGTGGAGTTTTCCGGCCAGTCTTTCCAATAGACCATCCTTTACTGTCCCGTTCATGTGGCGCCTCACCTCATCTTCTCCCCTAAGGGCAAGGAGCGTCCGGATTTCTTGGTCTCCCCAGTGTGCCATGTTTTCTTTCTCCTTGTTGTTGTTCTTCTTCTTCGTTCTGATCAGCTGTGTGTGTTTTTAAATCTCCCGGTGGTGGGTTGCATAGCGTCACTAGACACCCCCGCCCACGTCCCCTTCCCACGCCCACGTTCCCCCTTTCCGCCTTGACCCATTCACACTGGTGGAGGAACGAAAAAACTCGGCAAAATGTCTAGGGGGCTTGGTAGTAAATTTGGCGAGACCCTTTGTCCCGCCGTTCC
The DNA here is from genome assembly GCF_046254945.1 of Alosa pseudoharengus. Taxonomy (NCBI): domain Eukaryota; kingdom Metazoa; phylum Chordata; class Actinopteri; order Clupeiformes; family Clupeidae; genus Alosa; species Alosa pseudoharengus. The sequence continues at coordinate 29,807,932 of NW_027468565.1, read as the reverse complement.
GCCTCGTCTATGTGAAAGGGACACTCGTTCCGCGATTCTGGTACATAAAATCGCGGCAATTTTGCCAGTGTGAAAGGGCCTTGTGTGAAAAGGCCTAAGGTGTAAAGTTCCTCCCATGTCTATCAACTTTCTGTTTCCAAAAAGTTCGTAGGGATTTATTAGCGACAATAAATGAGTAGATAGACCTAAAAAAGATCTTTATATGTTGGAATTATCATGAACTATCATGCAAAGTATTCATTCATGTCTAGAGAACTATCAAACATTTCCTCATTATCAGGGTCAATAAGTGTGAATAGTCTATGTTCAATATGATATTTTTAAGCTTTGGTATCAGTTCATATTCCCTGCAATTTGCGTGTCTGTTTATTCTAGCCTAGTCACGTGCCACATAATTAGTAATTGACATCACTTAAAAGTAATGCGTAAGTGAGCAGGACATCTCATGTCTCATATCTGTCTTTCCTTCATTCCTCCGTCTATCATTCCATCCTCGTTTCCTTTACAAAAATAATTAGGAGGGATAAGGACAGGAGGAAGGAGGGAGGGAGACAAAAATACCAATTTGATTTAGTTGTATTATTTGATTTAGTTTTATTTAGTATATTTAGTATTTGTTTTATCTTCTACCGTCTTAATGGTTTAGTGGTGTTTTTTGTTATACTTATTACTTTTTCTGCTGTAAGTGCATGTTGTGTGTGTGATGTCTGTATGCTACTGAGACCTTGAATTTCCCCTTGGGGATCAGGAAGGAAGGAAGAAAAAAAAGAAAGAAATAAAGAAAGAAAGAACGAAAGAAAGAAAGGAAGAAAGCAAGTATCTATCTATATGATCTGCACCCCTCATTTCTAACATCTCTCTCCTTCATTCCTCCACCATCCTATCGTTCCTTCCTCGTTTCCTTCACAAAATTAATGAGGAGGGAGGGGTTAGGACAGGAGGAAGGAAATAAGGAAGGAAGGAAAGGAGGGTGGATGAACAACTTGACAGAATGATCTGCACCCAGATTGTTTGTAGCCTACCTCCAACAGCATGGCATACCTGTTGCCGCCCACAAATGCCCGTATGTTGCCAAAAAAGGCCTAATCCCAAATTCGTTTGCATTTAAAAACTACCATTCTGATTACAACCACACCAACTCAGAAGCTATCATAGCGTCGGTATAATTGTTGACATTTACAACTTAGTCTGACAAAGTTTAACATGGAGTGGAGATAACATAGTGTGTGTGAAAAGCAAAACGGATATTACGGCCAGTGTAAGCCCGCGAAATGTCTACTACTAACGTTAGGTATTTCTGGTGGTCTTCGATACTAAATTGAAAATGTTACAGTAAGCGTATAATATTATCGAAATAGGCTGTCTATGTGCCTCATAAATATCGTTCTGAACAACATACCATTGCTGCTGTTTGAACCAGCCTCCCGTAGTTTCGTTTTAAGTTTGGCGTTCTCTAGCTTCACCACCTTTACTTCTTCTTGAAGCTCCGAAATGGTTTCCTCCACGTCCTTAAAAATCTCTTGGGCTGCCAAAGTCAACCGCTGGGAAAGGAGAACACTCAAGTAGCGCAGCTTGGTCATTTTGTGCAGTTGAGTTGTAGCAACATACAATGTTTACCGTTGTTTACATTATTAGCTACATCTCTTGTGCAACAGCTGTGTTTTGGTCTACCACATGCGTTTACCAGAGAATCTTGAGAATCTGGCCTATCCTTTTCCTGTTTGACTATTTCTCCCTTTTCTCTTTGTCTGTACACATCTCTTTAGAAGTACTAGCGCCATCTACTGGTGAGGAGGAACATAATTTATAGCAGCTCTAGCTGTTGGCTGCAGCAACCCGTCAGATTTGTTTTAGCTTCTTTCACCTTTGAGCTCTGCTTTTTTCTGCAACAGCCAAGCTTAAATCAAAGCCCATTAGATATCAAGGCTAACTGTTAAAAACACTGCATGTGCCTGAATTCAGGCGTGGGGCGAGATTCGAAAGTAGGCAATTAGCCTATAATATGCGCAAATAGCTGACACCAGACATAATTTCACTGCATTTCTTACTTCCAGTAACTATATGCATGTGACAATAAACTTCCTTGTAATCCTTGTAATAGATCTTCAAATGTTCAAAACTTCAGGCAAATGTCCTTGCTTCAAGCCCTGTATGGCTACATACTTGGAAAAGGCAGTTAGATAGCGTTGGATATGAAAATGTTGCCTATCAACTCATAATAGCTCTATTATACAGGGGAGACACTGATTCATACAATCAAACATAAGGTAATGAGATTGACCCTTGCCTTGATTAAGATTAGACCTGCAACCTCCAAAAAAAACAAGGATCATGAGACAAACTGAAAAGATAAGTGTAACTGTAACACCCCTTCATCAATCAAAAGCTTAAATATGAATGTTGGCATCCATTTGTTTCTTGTGTCTTTGATGAGTTTGTTATAAGCCTTTCTGGAATAGTGAAATGAAAATCAGAGACGCACAGAGAGGAGACAGACAGACTCGATATGAGTGATTATGCATGCACTCAGGTTATGCTACGTTATGCATGCACTCAGGTTATGTTACGTTATGTATGTGTTTGGTTTGTTTTTGCATATGATCAGTGTGTGTGTGTGTGTGTGTGTGTGTGTGTGTGTGTGTGTGTGTGTGTGTGCACGTGCGTGCATGTGTGTTTGTGCTTGTGTTTGTGTTAGTGTGTGTTCACGAGGATGTAGTCAGCTGCCTGTTGGTGTGCAGAAATTGGCTTCACATGAGCATCTAATGGCTGTTATTCTATTTCCAATCAGCAGGAGCCATAGCGCACGTCTCGTGTCTCCACTCCCACTTTCTGTCTTCTCTCTCTTTTCCTCCCCTCCTCTCTTTCTTTCTTCTTCTTCTCTCTATCTCTTACTCTAACCCTGCCCCACAACCACTCCCATTTATTCAGTCACTCTCTGTTTTGGTTTTCTCTCTGCACTCCTTCTTTTCCCTCTTCTCACTTGCACATATTGACTCTCTCTCTCTCATGCTCCCTCCCTCCCTTTCTCTTTCACTATCTATCTCTCCCTTTTCCTGTCTCATTCACACACTCCCTCCCTCTCTCTCTCTCTCTCTCTCTCTCTCTCTCTCTCGCTCTAACTCATAAGGGTCTAGGAGTAGGCCTATCAGAGTTCACTCGTGGTTAGGAGTTTGTCCTGCACTCTATGTGGACCTAATGGCTCCTGACAAGGAAAGCAATGGACTGGACAACTTTGCCTTTGCAGTGAGTAGGAAAACCATTCATTACGACATGTATGACAAGGCCTTAAAATGGCAATCCTCAAGACATTCGACTGTTAAAGAACCAAAGTGTACATTCATTTGGATGATAAAGGTGATTTATATTTGAGAGTCTGTAAGCTGAACGCTGCTTGGCTGGTGAGCTCTGTTAAAAGCACTTAGCTTTACTTGTTGTCAGAGGAACGTGAGTGTTCTAGAGAGCTCTTGTCCAGTATTAGGGGGTTTAGGAGGGGTGTTTTTGAAAGCTGCAGTAAAATCTGGAGTGTGTTTCAAATCGATTGTTTCACTAAAAAGGCTAACATAAAGGAGACTTAGTAAAAATGATGCCCTTTACCCATGTGATCAGCCCGAGAACTTTTGTTTTGGTAGCAGCAACAGACCTCCTTACCTGGCACTGAGTCATTCAGTGAACAACTGTTCCTTTTTTTAAAACTACACTCTTGTTTTATTATGTCTATGTCTTCCTCAATCTCTCTCATGTATCTCTATTTATTTAATTTTTGATTTTTTTTGTTCTACTGCATTTAATCATAAAAGCCCTTCTAGTCTAGGGACATGTGTTGAAAATTAGCATTAGCTATAAACACATGCATCAGATAACTGTTTTCAGTTTGTCTATGTATACTGTATTTGTCCCTATTAAATAAATATATTTTATTAGTAGTAAATAATAAAGTATAGATTATGAATATGTTTAATATCAATAGTTGCACTTCAGAATATATGTGAACTGTTTGAGTATGAAAGTATTTTTTCACATTAAAATTCAATTGAGTCATGGGTCACTTGTATAATTAGTATGATCTTCAGTGACCATCTACTTGTTGAAACAGGTGTAAATGTGTTGTAATCACACACTTGCAATAAAACCACAGTGTTGTGGGTATGTCTTGTCAGTAAATTAACTGGTCTTTGAGAGCATTATAATAACTGTATGGCTACCCATCTGTTTATAAATCATTTCCGCTTGAGTTACCTCTTCTGAAGAGTTTGGTAAAAGGACCCACAGGCTGTTAATGGTGGCAATAAGGAGTTATGAAATCATTCTTATCTCTCATTCTTCACACTAGACAGTAAAACACACTGACCCTCACAATCTTTCACTGATCCTCACTCTCCATTTATCGCTGCACATGTGTGTGTGTGTGTGTGTGTGTGTGTGTGTGTGAATGTATTGGTTTGTTTGTGTGTGTGTGTGTGTGTGTGTGTGTGGAATTCTTTGTTTGTGCAATGCTTGGATGTACCTTATGCCCAGATGTAGCTGTCTGAGGTCACCATCATTCCATTTTTATGTAGGGCTTGTAATAGAAACTATTAGGTGAAATTCTCACCAGACAAAGCAGTAGCTGTGCACTGACAAGCTAAAGGCTTGTGTGGTGTTAGATTGTAGGCCTCCACTGTAGGATCTGTACAGAGTTCTATCTATTCTTTTGTCACTCTTGAGGAAAAAAACCCTAAGTTCTCAACTCTGATGCTAGAAATTGAACAATTAAAACATCCTCCAGGACAGGGACACCCTGACTGAAAGCAACACAAAGACATTGACACGCATACCTTCACTGCATAATGGTGTGATATGTTTTGACCCCTGAGGGTCACCTAGGGTGTGTCCACTATGTGGGAACAGCGGTGTGAGTGAGACGGCGAGTGCGAGGGTCGACCAGCTACTGGTTGGGCTGGTGTTACATCACAAGTTATCATGAGTTGTCATGTGATGTCATCTGACATCGTCCGGGGTTCGCCTCACAGCCATCTACCCGGCTGCTGCTTGCTAGTGCATCTCATTCTTGGGGGCTCAAGCAAAAAGGCTTGCACGCATACATTGTATCTGTTATCTGAAAACTCTGGACATTTAACTGACCATCTTTGTTCAACAGCGGTTTAAATACCCTGGCCACCTGAACTTTGGATTGCTATGGAACATCATTATAAGGATGGGTGGCAAATTGCAAAGTGGAAAATCACGCTAGTTAGTGTTACTACTGTTTGGTATTGTAATTGTATTGCTCAGTTTTTTTTTTGTGTGTGATTTAATTTGAACACCTTTATGTGCATTTCTCTCTCTCACTGTGTGCAGAATTACAGTGTGTTGGTTATTGAGTGTTGTTCTAAAGTTCTGAAATCTCTTTCCTGCACTACAGGTGGATGGAGCAGAACATTTCTATGAAATCCCAGAAGGCAAAGCTCTGTCTGGGGAGAACGACAGGAACAAGCTCGTCTACTGTGTGACGGACGTCCCTCCGTGGTACCTCTGCATTATCCTGGGAATTCAGGTACGAGGCATCGGGGAGCCATAGCATTTTTGGTACACACCATGGTACACACCATGTGCGTGCCTTGAGACCCAGAAATGGCAAAGGGTCCACAGGGTGACTAATTGATTAGATTTGTGAATGAGTAATTGATTAGATTGAAGCAACTAGCCCACAAATATGCTCCACATCTCTCAAAGAAAATCCTGACCTGGGGAATTATTACTGCTGTATGCGATGATATAAAAATGGATTTAATGTTACATTAGTTAATATCATTGGGTATTTTTTCCCAATTTATTTATTGAGGACATGCAAGGCCTCTGCTCTTAAGATTCAGTCTGAAACCTCCATAAAGGACACATTCAGTAATTTTAGTTGTGTATTAGCCGGGTAGATCTGCTTTTGTCCTGCAGCATACTGTGGTCTTTGTTTTTTGTTTGTTTTTGTTTTGCCTCTAAACATACAGTATATTTGCTTCTTCCTTGTGCTCTTTCTCTCTCTCCCTAAATCTCTGTTCTATCTCCATCTCTCCTTCTCTCCCTTCCTCTTTCTCTCCTTTCCTCCCTCCCTTCCTCTCTCTTGTTCTCTCCTTCAGCATTGCCTGACTGCGTTTGGAGGGATCATAGCCATCCCGCTGATCCTGTCACAGGGCCTGTGCCTTCAGCATGACGGTCTGACCCAGAGCCACCTCATCAGCACCATCTTCTTCGTCTCAGGGCTTTGCACACTACTCCAGGTCATATTTGGAATCAGGTGATACAGACACGCACGCACACACACACACACAAGCATGCACGCAAACACACACATGCACACACAGAAAGGTCTTCTTTTATCTTTAGAGATGTCTGAAATGTACATGAATTGTGAGGATTAGTCAGGTGTGTGTGTGTGTGTGTGTGTGTGTGTGTGTAAGGATGAGGTCGGCTGAGACTTTGATGTTGTATACTGATAATTAATCAGTAATTTATTGACAGAATTATACAATAAGCCTTTGCATGACTACCCTGATGATTAGTAGTGTAAAGATAGAAGACATGCGTGAACAAGCCCATTCAGAGATGCTTGGCTCATTACAACAGTAAAGCGGGGATCACACTGACCAGCGGCAAGCACAAGGGTTTTTTTGTTTGTAATACCACGGCAGCTGAATGGTTGACACCACCAGCGTTGCGCTCGTGATATAGGAGCTGATCGTTGAACTTAAAGACTTGTAATTTCAGGCAATCAATGTCAGTTTGATGTATCCTAGGAACGTTTCAGGCATTCTGACCAATCAAAGCAGTAAAATGTTTTATGGGAGTGAAACGTTTTTTTTCCGCTGTACAGAAATTAGTACTTAAAAGATAAGACAATCGTTTAATTATCTCACAATGGAGAAACGTGGATTGTTTCAGCAGCAAACATGACAGCAAATATATAATTTACAAGTAGGGCATGTACCTGTACCTGCACATGAACAACAACAACAACAACAACAACAACAACACACAACACATCATCAGGGTAGCCACTACTGCACACTACTTGGACATGTATTTGGCCATGTACATGGTCACGTATATGTTCATGTACAACAACAACAACATCAACAACAGGGGTTTCACTACTGCCCACAGGTATTGCACATATGTAAGGATAAGGAGGGAAATACGAAAAAGGTTAATTTAACGTCTAAAGTACAAATAAACTTGCCACTTCAACATTTCCAGTGTGATTCCTTATGCCAGTACCTGCATTCATGATGATAGCAGCTTGTAGCTGCTGGTATTGAACTCCGAAAGACAGCAGCATCTATTCAAAGGTCAAATACAGTTTATGAATAGAAAGTAAATTTTGTGAGACTAATCCTCTTGTGATTGGAGGTGAAAATAACTTTTTGTCCAAATACCAGAACTGTGTGTATTTGCACTGAACAGTCTTATCTGTCAAAAGACAGTGAATTAATTTTTGTCAGTTGAGTAGATAAGTGAGATGAGCACAATCACATTCATGGTCAGACTGTCCAGGGGTTTGACCTCAGAAAACCACTGTCCAGAAACTTCAAAAATGTAGGTCAAGTATATTCTACAGCATGGTCCTCCTTTTTCAATAAGCCCCATGTTATGATAAGCTAAACCCAATTGTGTGTGTGTGTGTGTGTGTGTGTGCATATGTGTGATGTTTGTCCCAGTGACCTTAAAAAAATGCGTATATACACATATAAGACCCATATGTGTTTAAAAGAGGCAAACTCTAACAAGTTTGCCAGTTCCACAAACACAGACATGTCCAGCAACGTGACAGTTCTCATTTTTGTTCAAAACACACAACACTAATAATTTTAGGAGACTTTTATAGTAAATCAAGAACATACAGAATATTAACATTCACAGAGCAGCACTGTTTTCAGTTTTGCGGTCCCTGTACAAGTCTTTATCGGCAGGCCAAAGAAATTTTGTATCCAGTGTACCAACAACTCAGTTTGGGCACAGAAAGCTACAAAACTCAAAGTGCCTGCATCAGTCAGATGCTTGAACATTGAGATTGAACTCGTTGTGCAGTACTGTATTGCAGAGGCCCCAGCAGAGGTCTACCCTTGCATTGGCTGGAGTCTTAAATAGGATTAGGGTGGAATTTTGAACCTTATTAGAGCAGAATCTTGTGCCTTGTAATTCCAAATTCCGTAAGCTTGTCCTGAGTGGGTTTGTGTTCCGTTGTGACAATGTGGAGATGGTGGCAGTGTAAACAGTGAGGTAGCTGTAGTCGGAAAAGGGCATGTTGGTTTTTATCAGCTGATAGGAATTTCATATCAATATGAATACTGTGGATAGCGGGAAGATGGGTATGGATGGTGGGAGTATTTTAGATTTACATCAGTAATAAAGGAATAAGCAGAGAGCCATAACAAAGTGCAAAATAATGTAGAAATAATAGATAAAGTTGTTCTGTACACTAACCTTGCTCACAGCAAATCTTCATAATGGTTTGACCTAAAATAGATGTGTGCTGTGAAGTGCACATTATATAAAGAAGTTTACTTTTGGTCAAAACAATTGTAATATAGATTCCATATTAAAATGCAGGTCCTAAAAGGTGAATCATTGTGTTGGATTCCTTCTAGCTCTCCATCTGAAGCACTCAGGAGTGCCAGCACACTGCATTAACCTTTAGGAATCTTGATTGGACAGTAATGGCAGCTCACATCTCTTCACGGGATTTGAATCAGCTGGCTTCTTAGTGCTTTAAATCTGATCTCCAAAAACAATGTGGCCTGATTCACATGAGTGGGGTCAGGGACGGTCAGCCCACAGAGTTCACTATGCCTGCACTTTCTTCTTTCTCAAAGAACCCTTTTCATGTCAAAGTATCTAAAATGGACATGCATAGAAGGCTTGGCTGTTCAGTAGACTGGAGACCCTCACACCTTGAAGGGCTTGGATAAATTAGGCTCTGCTTGGTTCCATGTGATGCTGGCTCTGTGTTGGACATTTTAGGTCAAGCCATTTAAGGCCAGGATTTTAAAATGTTACCCATCTAAAGTTCATGAGCATGGCAGTCCACTAAGATGGTGAATTCTCCCTGAGTTTGTATCTTTAAAATGTTGCTTTTTTCAGTACAGCGACCAAATGAGAGCCTTTTGTAGAACACCTATTAAATCACAGGACAACCAGTGCTATACAGTGCTACATATGTGAAGCACATGCTACAAAAAACAATCTGTGCTATGGATGATTTACCAGCGTAGCAGCCCTGACAAGATGAGTTGTAGATATTATGTTTCACTTGCAAGTTTTCTGCTTTGATACAAGCACTCCATCTTATTTATTAAATGTGCTAATCCTTAACTGATTCCATTATTTTAGTCAGAGACACTGATGAATGTTGAATGTGATTATATGGTACCTGGTCCTGCACATGTGTGAGCGTCTCCATTAAGTTGATAACAGGAGGGTCCACCAACACTGCCTTCATGTAAAGATGCCTTGTGATTGGCTAATTCGGCTGTTCTGCCATTGTTCTGAAAGGTTGCCGATTCTGCAGGGCGGGACGTTCACTCTTCTGGCGCCTTCCATGGCCCTGCTGTCCATGCCAGAGTGGGCGTGCCCAGCCTGGACCCAGAATGCCACGCTGGTCAACACCTCGTCTCCCATCTTCATCCAAGTCTGGCAGAGCCGCATGCAAGTCGTAAGTATTCAAGCGTTAAAGTTCAAATTAAAGTTATTGGTTAAAGTTGACTGGTATTTAGCAGATGCTCTTCCCCTAAGCGACATTTACTTGTAAGAGCGGGTTTAGGAATTGAACCCGAGTTGACTGAGTGTAAGCGGATGACGTTACCACTGCTCCACCATGCATTAGGTCATTAGGTTTGTTGGTATGCAGACACCCATGTGTGGGTTGATGCTGCCAAACAAATAAAGACAAGTGAAAAGACATTAAATGGACAAAATAATATTAATTCTGATTGTAGACATTTGAAAGCCTTTATGCAACTTTAAAATGTTCCATGTAAACTATGAACCTGAGCTCGCATTTTTGCAATTAACCATTTCAACCCTTTGAAGAGTAGGACTACAATCACAAATGTTTGATGATGGTTCTTCTCAGAGAAACACAGCTTTACTAAGGTTTTATGTATTCCTGAGACAAAGACTTGATAATCAAATAACAGTAGACTTATAATTGCCCCTGATCCTAGTCAGGTGTAGATGGTAAATGGTGGTCTCACACTTACACTCACATTACTTACCTGCACATTCATCCAGAGCAATTTGGGGTTCCATGTCTTGCTCTCTCATCCAAAGTAAAGGGTCGATTCTTAGTGTGAGAAAATGTTAAAGATTAACTTCAGAAGTGCTAAAAACTAAATAGATGTGACTAGGCTCTGAACATAAAGAAAAAGCAGTAGCACATTCCTGGCAATGAGACAAAGTTAAAGAGGCACTAGGCCACTGGAGTAAAAAAAGAAACTTAGCTGCCGTGCTACACGGCATGGCACAACTGAAGCGTTCCATTTGCCAAGCGTAAACATGATTTTAGAAGACTCGAATGTCTGGTGTAGTGCTCCCATGGTGTAGCCAGTTCCACTTATTATAATGGAAGCCAATTGTTGCAGCATACGCTCTGCAAACAAAACACTTACGTTGTGCGCCCGGTTTAACCTGAGATTGTAACCCTAGAATCGTAACAGAGTCTGTGTTCTTCCAGTTTAATTTAACCACTGTTTAATACCTCATTCAGTAGATCACCTAAACTGATGGAACTATGCATTAATAATTTTTTATAACGATCAAAAACACTAAACATATTGCATGCAAACAAAATTGGGTTTGGCTGAATTGTAGTGTCTGCTAAATTAATAAATATAAATATCTACTAGGCTTAACATAGCTTTTATCTTAGCTTTCAATTTACATGAGACAGAAAAAGCATTGAGGAAGACAAATAATATAAGAATGAAATTAAATGAAACAACACTGGCTCTTTAGAATATGTGGATGGTGTGGTGTTAATCAGTATTAGACATTTCTAATAGAATAATCAAATGTGTGTGTGTTGTCTGTCTGTGTGTGTCTGGGTCTGTGTGTGTGTTGTCTGTCTGTGTGTGTGTGTGTGTGTGTGTGTGTGTGTGTGTGTGTGTGTGTTCTCCCCCAGCTGCAGGGCTCCATCATGGTGGGCTCCCTCTTCCAGGTCGTGGTGGGCTTCTCAGGCCTCATCGGGCTCTTCATGCGTTTCATCGGGCCCCTCACCATCGCTCCCACTATCTCTCTCATCGGCCTCTCGCTCTACGACTCGGCCGGCATGAACGCAGGCAACCACTGGGGCATCGCAGCCATGTAGGTAACACATTATAGCAGCTTTTTTTGTTTCCATGCAACATAGTACCTCATTTGTTTTCATGCAAAAAAAAACCTTAGTTGGGTGTCTTATTTTGGCCCTTATAAGAACCCTTAAATGTCCTATTTCCATGTCACAAAATAAACTGTAAAGACCACTTTGTAGATCAAGGTTAGATTTATTTCAAAGTTATCATAATGTAAGGAACTTGTACTTTTTTAGCTGACTCATGGAGAACCTTTTATCCATGTACTCAACTGTTAAGTTGCAAGTTGCTTTGGGTTGGGAAAATTAAATAACTTATAAAGTGTTAAGACGTCACTTTACAAACCACTGGCACAACTGGTAGTGGTGGAAGGTGTCTGTGTTTGCGTCTCTTCACGTGTTGCTGAAGTATAACAATTTCTGAAAGAATGCTTTCGCAGAAAAATCTAATTAATCTCACTCAATTTATTTTAGAAAGATATCCAGCATTAATCGCTGCCATGTTCATGCAACATTACTATAAGTAGTAGGCCCACGGTCTCAGACATATCTTTGGAACCCTACAGCTTGTTTAAGACAAATGCCTTACTAACCATTTATTACTGGTCCAAGAATCTAAAAGTAGTGTCTGGACTGGATTTCACCACGGCTGGTCTAGATTCAGGCATGCGCCACATATACAACTAGTTACTAGTCGTTACGTCCCTCCATTGCCCTGTGGTGGCACTGTTTCCTATTGTCTACCTTTGGTTGCTGTATCCTAATTGTCTGCAGGTGAGCCCTTTTGCGGGTTGGCACAGCCAGCCCTTTTAAAGCACGCCAGCCCTTGACTTCAGGGGGAGACTGGTTTTGGACAGATCAAAGTTCAGAATCAAGAAAAGAACCAAAAATCAGTGATTCAAAGTCCACTGACATTTGTAATTACCGGTAGCTTGCAGCTTTATCTAATAATTCTGATCAGCAGGAATCCATGAATCAGAGTAATACCATTTAAGCCCTTTTGTTTTAGAAACTGAGTAACAAGACTTAGAGAACCTTTAAGGTTAGGGAATAAAGACCCGATAGACAACAAGGGTAATACTATTTAACACCCCTTTTCTTTGTTCCCTTAAAGGACTACCTGCATGATCGTCCTGTTCTCTCAGTACCTCCGACACATTCCAGTGCCGTTTCCCACCTACAGCAAAACCAAGAAGTTTCACACATCCAAGATGTACATTTTTCAGATTCTTCCTGTAAGTCAGTAATTAAAGATCACATTCACTCTCCCTTCTCATTCAAAGAGAAGTGTACATTCCTAGTGTGAGAAAATGTTAAATATTAACTTCAGAAGTGCTAAAAACTAAACAGATATGACTAAGCTCTGAACATAAAGAAGAGGCAGTAGCACATTCCTGGAAAAAAAACAAAGCTAAAGGTAGTAAAAGGAAGTAGAATTCTACAGAACAGACTGTGTTCTAATCTTATTAACTGAGTGGCACTGTTTGAATACCTCCCTTCACACAGATTATTTAAAGCTGACGGAACTAGCCAGAAGTACAAATACTGAACTGACAGAGGATTTCAGATAGATCATTTGAATACCTATATAATACTCATTACATCTATTCCTAAAAAAGGTTTAGAAGGGCTGTCAGATTTGTATACAATCTGAACTGATAATGGCATTACTTAGAGAACAAAAGCAGCTGTCATTAAAGTGTAACTCCGGAGTAAAAACAACCTAGGGTCAACTTTGCATTTGCATTATCAGAGTGATGCTAACAGGGAAAGGTGGCACATTGCTATTTTTTACCACTAACAATACTCAAAATAAGAAGTATTGTAAACTTTGAAAGTGCAGAGAGATTATAAGACTCATATTTGTAGAAGACAATTCCATGGCTTCCTGGTCTGGTATTGTAAAATCAGCAGGGACATTCAGTCAAATCAGTGCTGTGCAGATCTGGCTAAACCTATGGCATGTTTATATTGAAAGATTCAGCCAGATCTGCACAGTGCTGCAAGATCAAACGTGCCCACTGATTTGACGATACCAAACCAGGAAGCCATGGAATTTTCTTCCTAATGATACAGGTTTTGTTATAACCTCTCTGTATACTTTCAAAGTTTATAATACTTCAGTTTGTAGAAGCCCTCAAAACACTACCACAGAAGTGTAATTATATTTTGAGCATTGTTAGTGGTATAGCGACGTGGCACCTTGCCCTGTTGGCATCACTGTAAGCCCATTCAGTGATGCAAATAAACGGTCTTGCTTAAAACACCACCAATTAACGTAAAACAAAAGTTTGAAGTTGTTAACTACTATAAATAGACCCTAGGTTGTTTTTACTCCGGAGTTACACTTTAAATACATCATGGTCTATTGGCACAATTTGCTTTGCACACTTCACATGCTATAAATACAGATTAAATCTCCAAATTAGTACCTCACTGTAGCATTTAATCTTCTGAAGTAAAGCTATTTCATGTGGGTGTGCATCTTTAATATCCTGTAGGTGCTCCTTGGCATCACGCTCTCCTGGCTGATCTGCTACATTCTCACCGTCACCAACGTCCTGCCCTCTGACTCCTCCCAATACGGCTACTTGGCACGCACCGACATCAAGGGAGACGTCATAGGCCGGGCACCTTGGTTCACCTTTCCATACCCAGGTACTGATGCCAGCGAACAATCAACCCTCAGGACGAGTTGTTAACAGCCTTGATTAGTTTGTAGTAATCACTCTCACATGTGCTTGAGGAAATGGATTATTATATGTTTGATCAGCATTTATTGATGCTTTAACGCTTTTTGATACTGTTTAACCGATTTGTATAAATACAGAGGTTCTTTCACAGATTTGTGGATGGATACAAAGGCACATGCTCTGCTAATGATAGATGCATTGTTCTTTGGCCAAAAAAAATGAATAATTACAATAGCGTTTTAAATCCTCTGATATAATCCTCATTCTTTCCTCAGGGCAGTGGGGGCTGCCAACTGTGAGCTTGGCTGGTGTGTTTGGGATCCTAGCAGGGGTGATATCCTCCATGATTGAATCTGTGGGCGACTACCATGCATGTGCCCGCCTCTCTGGGGCCCCTCCTCCACCTAAACATGCCATCAACCGGGGCATTGGCATGGAGGGCTTAGGGTGCCTGCTGGCTGGGGCCTGGGGAACAGGCAACGGAACCACGTCCTACAGCGAGAACGTGGGGGCCCTCGGCATCACCAAGGTGTGAGACTGAAAGAGGGTTGAGCCGGCTATACTGACTAAGATTATTAATATGGGACGGTGGGGTGTTTCTCATTCTCTTTAAATGTTGACAGCATTTATGAAGCTCATTTCCCAGACAATGAGATAAGACTTTGTCAGATTTTCTCAGAACTTTGAGTTAGACAAAGCACTATTGCATAACTCAGCATAATGCTTTAGAATGGGTTGAACCATGATCTTCTAATGTATATGAATAACATGGAGTTGTCATTTTTGTCCAGGTGGGCAGTAGGAGTGTGATCATTGCCAGTGGTTTCCTAATGATCATCATGGGCGTCTTTGGGAAAATCGGAGCCATATTTACTACGATCCCCACGCCTGTAATCGGAGGCATGTTCCTGGTCATGTTCGGAGTCATAGCCGCTGCGGGAGTGTCCAACCTCCAGGTGAGCTGCCCTCAGCTGAAATCATGGCAATGTTACGCATAATGAAGACTAGTTCGCTTTCATGCAGATCATGCAGCAGGGTCTATTCATGACAATAATGGGAAATTCTGTTTTATTAAGAGTAATGGGAGAGGTATGGTGGTCATGTGCCTGTGGTCATGTGTTTCTTACAGTACGCTGATATGAACTCCTCGCGCAACATTTTCATCTTCGGCTTCTCCATGTTCACTGGACTGGTCATTCCCAACTGGATATTCAAAAACCCCACAGCCATCGCGACAGGTAAAAATTTTGATCGTGATTATTTTTCCTGCATTGCAGCTTACTTTTCAATTTTTAAGGAAATACTGTCCTAGACGCTAGAACATGAACAAGTAGAGGTGTATGTTGTATGCATGTTTAGGGCTTAGGGCAATTAAGGCTGTTACTATAAAACCAGGAATATCTTTATGCGGATGATAAGAAAGTGCACACAAGTGAAAACGCTTCTGTGTCCACTGCAGGGATAGTTGTGATTGACCAGGTGCTGCTGGTGCTGCTGACCACCAGTATGTTTGTTGGGGGTTTCTTTGGGTTCATCCTGGACAACACCATTCCAGGTAAGTCTCCTTAAAGCCACTGTGTAGTTTTAGACCTATCCAATAAGCATGATCTGCAATGTGAATACCTTCTCTTGATGGCATTTTGTAGCTGAATAACCAATTCATTGGATTATGGGATTCCTTAGAATCCTTTAAAACAACATTATACTGTACATTTTTCATTTGTCCCTCCCTTCCTGCCTGTCCCACACAGGGACCAAACGTGAGCGGGGCATCATCGCATGGAACAAAGCTCACGAGGAGGACTCGAATGTCACCATTGAAAGCGACGAGGTGTACGGCCTGCCCTTTAACCTTAGTGCCCGCCTGTCCTCCATGTCCTTTATGCGCTTCATCCCCTTCTGCCCATACCACAGCCCATCTGCGTGCACCCCTGAGAGCTCGGACACGCTGGACGTCCTCAAGGAAGCTGCCAAGAAGGACTCCACACATATCATTGCTTCAGTGGGCCTATAATGGCTATGGCTCCCCCCTGTGTGGGCTGCTATGGCAACTCAGGCAGCTGACTGGGAAGTTCAATTCTGCTTGAAAGGATCCCTGGTCCAATGTGTTTAACTTAGTATCGATGGCATATTTTGTACTGCTTTTAGAGTTTTTTTTATCCTTCATGGACAATTGCCAAGTTTGTGTCCTGGCATTATAGAATGTTGTTTTGAATGTAAAGTGAAAGTGAATTTCCCATTCAATTTACTTTTTGTCTTTCCTCAGCATAAAAATATATACTATACTGTACCTTTTTTATTTAAAGTTACTTCTACACTATACAAATCATTTGGTTTTAGTGCTTTAAAATAGCCAGAATTTTAACATAACCTACAGTATCTGACACCTTGGAAATAATTTCCTAAAGCAAGATTCAGGATATGTCACTAATGCAATGAAATGTGAAGTATATTGTATAGTTATATAAACATGTATGTGTTGTCTTTTATAGACTTTCGGAGTAAAGCTGATTCTTTATGATAAACATGTTTTTTTAAAAACAGTTAATTGAAAATATTATGAACTACTATGTCATACATTTTTTTTTATATGTATGTGTGTATGTCACAAAAAAATATATATTGCCATTTATATGCACATTCTATGGATATATGGATTTTAAAGCCCTAAAACAAGGTCTCTTGAGTTGGTTCACACTCAAGTAACCTGGCATTAAACACAGGTTATCACCTTTAGTCATGTAGCTGCAAGGTCTCTTTTAATAGCCCTGGGCCCCATTTCCTGGATGCATCGTAAGCCTAAGTAGTGGTGTAGTACTCGGGTCTGGTCTTGAGGCAGTTTTTTGCTTTCTCGGTCTCCTATCAGAATTAAAAGCAAAAATACTCTGCATTGACTTGGTCTCGGCCTACATTGGAAGGAGGCAGACTTGTAATTTTAGAGTGAGACCACGATACCCTCCCCCCCCATTTTTTTAAATTGTTTATATTTCATGGTATATTCTAAAATATCCACTATTACAAATATGTTTAGTTTGATAAAGATTATAATATTGATTGCCGTTAAATATATATTCCATGGTGCTATGCTACGCAAAGGTTTTGACAGGTACAGGTACTTCTCACTGAGGTCAGCAGGACATACGGGGAAATTTCAACTAGGAATATAATTATTAAGTTATGAAACGAGACATGGCAGAATAGTTTCTGATTCTCTTTGTCTAATTGCAGGCTATCTTTTATTAGGCCTATAAGGTAAGAGCAGAGTAAGAAACATGTGGATTAGCCTGCGCTGTGTCAAAATCTAAGCCTATTTAAGCCTAAACATTTCTTCACTATCTTACTCGACCTCTTCCTCATCTTCAAACGTCTTCTTCAGTGACACCCCAAAACACTATTGCACAGGCAGAACACAGTGGGACACTCACAAGTAGCAAAGAACAGGCATGACAGATGTACTGAGTAGGCTAAGCCTAATATGTTCATTCATCATATGTTCATTCATCATGCAGCAAACATGAAAACGGTGCAACAATCTAATCTTAAACTAGATGTACCGCAGAGCGGTACAAAATATGACCGCTGCCCAGTCCAGCATATTTTTCCCAGAAAAATAAGTCAAGCTTCCTACTTTGTTCCTTTTTTGTGTGTTTGTAATTGAGTGTCTGCAGAGTGTGTGGTTGTTTTTGTGTATATGTGTTTGTGCGTGTCGTGTGTGTGAATGTATGTGTGTGTGTATGTGTGTTTGTGTGTGTGCGCATGTGTGTGTGTCTTCATGTATGTGTACATAAATAAAGCAAATCAGGGAACCACCTACTCTTTGCGATAAGTGCCATTGGATCTTTAACAACTATGGTGAGTCAGGACCTCAATTTAACATTCATGCAAAAGAAAACATCTCCTGCAGTACAGTGTCCCTGTCACTGCAATAGGACATTGGGATTGATATGTGTTTGGTGGCTTTTGGCCAATGGGAAGAGTGCCACCTACTGGCCAGCCACCAACACCGCTTCCAGCAGGAACCTACTCTTCCCAGGAGGTTTCTTATCCAAGTACTAATTAAGCCTGCTTAGCTTCAGTAATTCAGCAAAGTTAGGGTATCTGCTGGTCTGGCTGCTGGCTAAAAACAAAAGGTGAAAGGCATATATGATTCTAACTGTCTCACTGAATTGCATTATGCACACTCAATTCTCACTGGTATCTGCTGGACAACAAGTACCAAAACATGATTAGTTCATAGATTTCACATAAAAAATACATTTTATACAACCCCATCCCCATCTTGCCTGTTCATAATTCTTGAATTGTGTGCATGTGTGCGTGTACGTGTTTATGTTTGTGTGTGTGTGCGTGCTTGTGTGTGTGCATGTGCATGCATGCGTACATATGTCTACTGTGTGTGTATGTGTCATACGTATGATTACTGTGAATGTATGTGTGTGTGTAAATATCTGTTTATGCACATGTGTGCATATGGAATGGGTTAACTTGACTCCTGGAGGCAAACTGACACAAAAATGGTCATCCTAGGCCCTACGGTTCTTAAGATATTCACAGAAAACTCTGTTGGTGTACGGTCACTAAACGTACACATAAATGAATTTATTATATGGCCCCACATGAACGAAAGTCCACAAAACTTGGCATGCATTCGGAGGGTGTCAATGATCCTACACTTTCAATTCCGTGCAGTTTTGACCATGACCCACCTTTCGGAGGGTCCAGTCCAGCGGGGGGGCTACAGATCAAAACGAAAAACAATGGTTCCATGCTATCCATGTGGGGCTACACGCCCACCAAGTTTAGTGTACCCCAGTCTTTCAGTGTCCCGGGAATCCTTGACGGAAAATTGGCCATGCGGAAAAAAAATAAAATAAATCTGACTAAACCTATATAACCGCCGCTTTGCTGCGCGGTGGTCATAATAATAAGTTACATTTATAAGGCGCCTTTCTCAAACCGAAGGTCGCTTTACATAGTGGAAAAGAAAAAATATTTTCTAAGTCTAAGATCTTTTGAGGAGGAGAAAGCAGCCAGACTTTGCATGAAGGGCACTCTCCATGAACAAGACTCTTAGAAGTCAGATATTTATCATCTGGCATCATCCAGGATAAATGTACATTTGTCAATCAGACGAAAATTGAACAGACATGACAGGTTGTTAGAAGGAAGCCCCTGCTCTCAAGAAAGAATACAATGGTACAATTCAACTTGGACATACCTTTCACATGGTGGTAGCGCAGATGTGAAAGACCATGACCAATGACAAAACACAAACAGTGAGTGGGTAGAGGAAAGGGGCTAGCAGCGTGGCCACCTACTTTAGCAATGTTAGTGTTGGAAGTGCTGAGCTCTAGCGGGCTGCTGAGGAGGGGACGTGCGCTTATCGCCTGGTAAAGCACAACCAAAGCTTCAGGTCCATGGACTGCACCGCGGGTTTTTATGATGAGCGCTTGCCTTGTGCACGAACCAAGGCTGAAGCAATCGTGGCCAATGTCATTGCCATGCCATGGATCTGGTGAAGGCTGACCTAGAAATAGTTCAGCACGTCTCTGTGGCTGTCAATGCTTCCAACCATAAGGCTGTGAAGCTGATTCCCATTGTAATCCGCTACGTCAAGGATGCAGAGGGGGTACAGGTGAAAATCCTGGATTTCACATCCATTCCAGGTGAGAGGTCTGATATTTTAGTTGGAGAAGTCAGTCACAATTCATTCAATTTGATGGAAAAAAGTAGTTGGGTTTTGTGCTGACAACACTAACACCAACTTTGGCGGAAGAGCAAGGGCAGAGGTGAATAACATCTTCTACAAGTTGAATCAGGCCACTGTCAATGACCTGGTGGGAGTAGGCTGCACCGAACACATCGCTCTCCAAACTGTCGCAGATACCCTTCCCTGCGACATTGAAAGCTTCATTGTGAAAGTGTTCTGACATTTCCACATCTTTACTGTCGACACTGAGCAGCTGAAAGAGTTCTGTGAGTTTGTCGAACTGCAGTATGCCACTCTCCTGAGGACGAGTAGGACCCGGTGGCTGTCACTAGGCCCGGTTGTCGAGTGGGTGCTGAAGCTGTACCCAGCTTTACGGTACGTGTCTATTATTGCGGCGCAGACGCTTGCAGACGCCTAGCCCATCTCGCGTTAGCCGCTTGTTGGCATGTATTGGCTGAAATCAGTTGCCGCTTGTGGGCGTGTAGTTTAAACTATTGAATTCCGGCACCGCATAGCCAGGTATTTCGGCTAAACTCATAGAAACATAGGCTAGCCTATTATATAACCAATGGGCTACAAGCAAATGCAACATTTTATTTTATCAAAAATCGTAGGCTACACACACACAAAAACATCCGAGGTATAAGAGGTAGCCAATGCAAACAAGTTCAACATATTTCCATGAAATATGCAATGCTATCTTAAAAACCAACATAAATCTGTGTTGGTTTAAGTTGTCACCAAGGTCGTGTTTTTTGAGATTTGCCAATAGCTTCTTATTTATCATTCTAAACCAACCAAAATTCTTCCCGCTTTTGTGTGATATCTCATTAATCATAAACAGAAGGCAGAGGATTATTGTTGTTGCTGCGCTGTATTTGCGGAGGAGAAAACGCCGCCGAAGCAACTGGGTTGACCCGATCCGTCTTGCCCGGCAGCAACAGGGCGAATACCACAACCTGATCCAGGAGATCTGCGTGAATGAAGTGCTGTTTCACCAGTACTTTCGGATGTCTATGGGACAATTTGATGACCTCTTGGCTTTAGTAGGACCTCAAATAACGAAGGGGAACACCCAATTTCGCCAGGCAATTTGTCCCGCTCAGCGCCTGGCTATGTCTACGGTAGGCTATTTCAATCTTCATTAACACAATTACGCATTTATAATTGTAATTTGTAATTACGCTATGGTTAGACTATGAATAGCCCATATAAATTGATTGGCAATATTGTTTTGGTTTATAATGCAAATAGTGCAAGATGGTTCAATACATTTTTTCATAATAGGACCACTACTCAAAAAAAGATCTCTTCTCTAGTCTTTTTTAAAATGCATTTGAAATAACATGTAATTGAATGCTTTAGCAGTATGTTCCATTTCAATAAAGTGACATGCTAACGGGTATGTGTCGTTTCTACATCTAATTGTGCTCCTATACTCCGCTATGCGTTGTTTAAGCTGGCGTGTCGTTTTCCCTATATAAACTTTCCCACATGGACATGTGATTAGATAAATCACTCCAGTGGTTGAACATGTTATGATGCCCTTTATTGGGATCTTTTCCCCTGACCTTGGATGTTTAAAGTCATGGCATTTATAAGTGCCGTTACATTGCGCACATGAGTTACATTTATAGTTTCCAGGCCGTATTGGAGCCAGTCGGCCTGTTTGAACATTTTTGATTGGAATTAAATCTGAATGGACCAACTGGTCCTTTAGATTTCTTCCTCTTGAATAGACTACGGGGTCTGTAAATACACTACTTAGTTGTTCGTCAGTTTGGAGGATGTGCCAATGTTTCCGTAGCACAGGTTTAATCTCCTCTGCGCATTTTGAGTACTGAGTAATCAGTGCCGGCGCACGTCTTCTATTTTGTCGATTTCTGTTTTTTAGCATCTCAGTTCTATCTTTTCTTTCGAGTTTTGAGGACGCGTTTTTAATTTGTGCAACTTTGTAGCCCCTCTCTTTGAATTTCTTAGTCATGATTTGCATATTTCGCTCAAAATCATCAGATTTATTACATATACGTTTCACCCGGCAGAACTGACTGTATGGCAAGCTATTCTTCAAAGGGTAGGGGTGGCAACTGTTTGCATGTAGAAGGCTATTGTGGTCGGTATTTTTCCTGTATAGATTAGTGTGTAGACGGCAGTTTTCCCGCACAATAAGGAGATCCAGGAAATTAATCTCTTGTTTGTCAAAGGTCATGGTAAATTTCAAATGGTCTGAGCTAGAATTAAGATATTCAAAAAATGACTGTAAAGAACTCTCTGGACCACGAAATAGAACTAAAATGTCGTCAATGTATCTCTTCCATAAAATTATATTGGAAAAGAATGGGTTCACATTAGGATTTAAGGTCTCATTCCTCTCCAATATTCCAACATATAGGTTGGCGAAATTAGGGGCCATTGGTGAGCCCATTGCCGTCCCTTTTGTTTGGAGAAAGAAGTCATTTTCAAATCGAAAGTAGTTAAGAGACAAGACTTTTTCAGCCAATGTTAAAATACATGATTTTGAGGGCCGTGCATCTGACTCTCGCTGTTCAAGAAATTGCGCTACTGCGTCAAGACCCCCTTCGTGCGGGTCATTAGTGTAAAGCGATTCCACATCGAAAGTGGCTAAGAGAACGTCATTTTCAATTGGTCCTAGATGTTCAATCAGTAAAATTGTATCTTTTACAAAGGAAGGTAAGTTTTCAGCATAAGGTCTAATAAAATGATCCACAAACTTGGATAAGGGAGCAGTCAGTGAGTCTATGCCCGAGACAATTGGTCGTCCGGGTGGGTTCAATGGGTCTTTATGCACCTTTGGTAAAGTATAGAAAGTCGGGATTCTTGGACCCCGTTTACACGAAGGGAAAACGCAGATATTCCCCTGCGGTTTGGCCTCTCGTTTACACCAAAACCCCGTTTTTATCACAGAAAACGATTATTTCTTAAACCTCCGGCCAAAGTGGAGATTTCTGATAACGCCGGTTATGTGCTGCCGTGTCAACAGGGATAAACGGCGTTTTAGCTTCTTAAACGTCACATTATGCGCCAGAAAATCCTTAACGTCATGTGAGAGCCTGATGTTTACAGTTTCTTTGGCTACTGATCAGGATTATCATGGATGCTGTTAAGGTGCTACTAATTTTTACTTTTGTGCAAACGCTTCTGGCCTGTTTGCATTTGCAACAACTGCTCTACATGGAGGAGCAGAGGCGAAGGATCGCACGGAGGTCAACATTTTTACTGCTTGTGTTAGTCGTTGGTGTCGATTCTGAGGATTTTGATTGGCCAGCATGGCTTTATTCCTTTCCCTACACTGCCACCCATAGGTTTGGCATAGTTATTATGGCGCTTGACAGCGTAAATGCGGGTTGATGTAAATGACAAGTTTTTTGAAAACAATGTTGTGTGCACGATGTTATTATTGAAAACGGAGGGGGGGAATATTTGTTTCTCTAAATACCCGGCTATGTGTAAATGTGGCCTTGGATGTTGTATATTCAAAAATTCGTATTCTTTTTTCGTTATTTCTCCTGTGTCTAAAAACATCTTTATCAATTCTGTAATCTCTTTTTTGAACTTGGGGGTTAGGTCTCCCTTCAATTTTTTATAAAAACAGTGATTACTAAGTTGTTTTTGACATTCTCTTGTGTAGTTATCTCTATCTAGGATAACTATTGCCCCTCCTTTGTCCGCGGCCTTAATCACAATTTCATTATCTCTTTGCAGATCATCTTAAGCGGTCTTCTCTTCCTTTGTAATGTTACGCCAATGTTTAAAGTCATGTTTCTTCTGTAACAATTTATCCACATCTTGTTGAACACGTCTGCAATATGTCTCTATCGATGCATTTCGATTCATGGGAGGGACAAAGTAACTCTTTCCTCGGAATTGAGGTCTAGGGTCATTTAAACGTCCATCTAACCCAGGGGTGGGCAAACTTTTTGGCTCAAGGGCCACATTGGGTTTTGAAAATTGGCCGGCGGGCCGCACAACCCACCCCCCCCCCACGCGTATTTTTTTTTTTATAGCCTATAATTTAGTATGAAAAGTATGTTTTAAAATACTGCTAATTTGTTTTAAAAATACTGCTAATTTTATGCTGTTTAACAAATGTATAAATTGTGCACTGTCGCTTTAAGACAGTCGCTTTAATTCACGTTTATTTGTCTTATGCCTGCTCCGCTATGGCTAGTGCTGTACCTACGGCTGGGCCCTCTCACAGTTTTTAAATGGTCAGTAGTGGGAACTACTGTTGCCTTCATGATTTCCTTTTAAAACTTTCTTATAAGAAGGAGATTATCAATTATCAACAATCACAAGCCAGCTGGAACCTGCGGCTCTCTCTCCCTCTCGTAAGTGCAGACGCGTTCCCAATTAAATGGATTGCATAATGTTCACGTTAGATCTGCTGCAAAGGAGATAACTAAGAGTTAACTTAGAGATAACATCATGTAAAACTATTTAACATGATGTTTTGACATCGACATTGTAAACGTTATCTAAGGAGAGTGAAAAGCAGTTTGCAGTAAAGCTAACCAACATCTCTATCGCAGGAAAAAAATAGCGAGCAGCCTGATAACTAAATGAAATGCTCGGCGGGCCGGATCCGGCCCGCGGGCCGCAGTTTGCCCACCCCTGATCTAACCCATCCTGTCTCAGTTCATCTTCACTTTTTGATGTTACGTGAAAGAATTGGGGTTCACTCTTTATTATGACATCCCGTTATTACGACAACCCTCTATTACGACATACCGTTATTACGACATGCCTCTATTTAGACATGCCCCTACTCCGACTTTTTTTAGTACCGGTATTCCGACATCACCAATCCTCGTTTTCAATTTATCTCAGTTCCTGTATCCTATCAAATTCCAGCATCCTAGATGCATGGATGAGCTGTAGTCATGTCATCTGCACCTGCAGCTACATCAACAATCCACCCGCCATCCACTCCAAACAATGTTTTTCCCAATAATTGATATCGGCACACATTTCAGTCAAAACCTTAGGTGATTTTGAACTGGCCATGTGAATAAATGTTACACATTATATGTAAAACACAGGTAGCTCTCCTCATTTTATTCTCTAAGCTCTCAGGGGAAAATGGTCGGAAACTCCATGCATCAAACAAACTCTGTGCGTGCAGGCCACCTATATTAATTAATTAATGGCCGTCAATCAATGGCCAATTGCGCAAAGACGGGCGGAATTCTTGCTCCAGTAGCCTAAACCACTTCAATGAACGTTCAAATAACCCCCAGAGTTCAGTGTCCATCAGGGTGTTCAAACTGGGTGTGCGATATATTCAAGTTGCTTATATTGCATTTTAGAGGACAATGATAAAGCCATGTGCAACGCATTTTGGCTTGCCAGCAGGTTGGATAAACTCAATTTACTACACAATAATGTAGGCTAGGAATATATCTGTTATATGTCATGCGTGCAGTTGTTGAATTGCACATAACATGTCTGCATATTTATTTAGTCTTCTTTCTCTCGACTCTAGGCTAGCGCATGCATTATCATGGCCCTATAATTGTGCAAAGACAGGCAGGATATCCAACGCTCCTTTTACAGTAAACCACTTCACAACGAACGTTCAAATAACCCCCAGAGTTCAGTGTCCATCAGTCCCAACATTTAGAAACATAATCGAAAAGTCCAATTGGGTGTGTTTTTTTGATTTTGAGAGACTGGAGAAGGGCCGTATGTCTCATAGCAACTGCGATAACCTTGTTTCTTGAAGGCTATCCTAACCTCCAAATATCCACATCTAATGAGGGTCGGCGACTATCCAATACTATTTGCAATACCCTCAATATTATTGGAAAGTTTAGTTTATGGCCGTTCGTGTGAGTACAATAACTTAATTTTGTACATTTTACCAAAACGACTGGTTTCGCCTTGCAGGGTCACATTTCATTTGTTGTCTTATCTTTTTTTATTCAAAACAATTCGTATCCATCCAATCCATACTCAAGTCTAATTACCACCAGACACAAATAATCATCACCTAGATTAAATCTTCTTTCCCTCTCCAAAATCTCTTCCTCTGAGATGCATGCACTATAGGCTATAATTTAGACTACCCGACATTTCAAATGTGACTCTCTAATCAACTTGTTTTAGCTCTTAAACACGGAAAATACAATGTTCAACGGAGCTGGTGTGTGTGAGGCGCACTCTTAAAGATGCGACTAACCTTTTGGTTTCATTCGGTTAAAGTTCTTGTGCATAGGCTATTATAGAATCCAATCCTGTCGATGCCCCTGCTATTTATCAATGTAGCCTTTTATTGTTTTTTTGCCATGAATCGTCTGAGCTGTGATGAAATCGTGTGTTGTTTAAAGTTGAGACGATTACTGTAGGCCTAGGCTATACTGCCCATATTGGAATAAAAAAAATTAAGGCCCACCCTAGGCCTATACTTTGCAAAAGTCCACTCGTTTGAAAGAAGGTCAAGTGCCGCTACCCCGACAATGAAAAAAAAAATGTCGCAGTAGTGGGACGCCTGAAAATTAATGTTAATGCCGCCACTTCGACAATTAGACGCCAATGTCTAAGTAGCGGCATGTCGGAATAGCAGCATGTAACCGAAAGAATTCTCTCAGTCTGATGTCTCTAAAAAAGCGGAATAAGTCCACAGTCACTTTGTAATCATTTGATTGAGTTGTGGGTACAAAGCTTAACCCTTTGTCAAGTAGTGACGTGTGTGTGGGGGAAAGTATCTTACTTGACAGGTTCATCAAATTCAATCCAGGTTCTTGTGGCGAGCTCGAGTCCTCGGTGGTGTCTGGTCCACTTGCCATACTCTTCTTCTTCCCCCTCCGCGTTCGTTTTTTCGACCTCGTTGCGGTCTGGCCATTTCTCCCATGGATAAAAAATCCCCAGAAGCACAGGAGGACATGCTGTTGGAAGACAAGCCCGATAATCCAGGTTGATTTGTCGGCCTATTGTATCGGGACTGCCGGGGTTGTTGTTTGAGCTGTTCTTCCGGGATTCGCCAGTTGTAGATTCTTCCAGCTTCGGTATCCCTTTTATCCAAATTGAACTTCTTGATCTTCCTCTCTTTTATTTCCATGGCCAGTTTTTCTTGGAGCTCTTGATTAGTTTTTAAGATTGTATTAAATCGTCTAGAAGTGTATCTTTTAATTCCAATTACATCTTACAAAGTTGTTTGTTTGTCAAGATTGGTTATATCTTTTTGTAGCTGATCCACCAATAGGGTCATCAAGTCTATGGAACATTTATTTAAGATGGCACACCATCTGTCACAAAACTCATCCGTACGTTGTCCAAGGGATGGTTCCTTCTGCCATCTAAGCCCTTTAGGGATGATTCCTTGGCGGATGTAGTCGCTTAAGGTTATCATATGGAGGTGCAGTCTTGTTTTACGCTTGGACAGGTCCATAAACTCTCTGGCCATATCCGTGTTTTGCGTTGCGTTGCGTTGAGTGACTTTGTAGATATAATCCGATCTCGTGGAGTATTTTCGGTTGATCACTTGATCCCATATTATCTCCATCTTGCGGCATCTTAGAAAGTTCTTCAGGGTGCTGTTTACTTGGTAGGCCTTACCTGTTACGTATTTGTTTGATGATGGTAAACGGCCTACAACACGCTATTTGAAATCAATAGGCTATCAATTCTTAACAATTCTTATAGGCCACACATACAGTCGCACACTTATGCTCTCCCATTCCCTCAAATTAGCTGTGTGAAACAGGTGAAATATATTTCAGCAAACACCTGCTGGTTGTAGATGATCTACACCATAGCCTATTTAAACCCTTGTGCAGTGAGCGAAGATCCTTTGAAACGCATCATGGCAAGAAAGCCGAATTTCACGCCACAAGAGCTGTCTGTGTTGGTCGACCTCGTAGACCAACACAGACAAGTATTATTCAGTAAATTTAAACATGCCAAAAGCAATGCTGCCAAAAAGAGCAGTGGCAGCACATCACTGACCGAGTCAATGCGGTGGGACTCGGTTACCGGCGCACAGTAGAGGACATCAGGGTGAAATGGAGAGACTACTCCAGCGTCACCAAAAGAAAGGCTGCAACCCTCAGAAGAGAGAGGGAGCGGACTGGTGGTGGGAGGACCAGTCTGCCTCCCCTCACTGCTGAGGAGGAGAGGGTTGTAGCCATTCTAGGGCTGGAGGCATCGACATGTTTGCCCGTAGGTGTACGAGCGCACCTGGATCCCCACCGTGCCAGTCACAGGACCCCTCCACTTCCACCTCCATCCCGCCACAGGACCCCTCCACTTCCACCTCCATCCTGCCACAGGGCCCCTCCACTCCTACCTTCATCCCATCACAGGACCCCTCCACTCCCACCGTCACCCCCCCCCCCCCCAGAAGACCCCTCCACTCCTACCTTCACCCTGGGACCCTCCACTGCTACCTTCACCCCCTCACAAGACTCTAGGCCCTCACCACCCCTCCGTCGTCGACGTTCCCTCAGGGCTGCGGTGTCTCCTGCTTCCCCAGAACGGCATTGTTCTGAAAGCCCTCCGACTCCCCCCGGCCGACCCTCACCTCTCCAACGCAATCGCTGCGATTGCAGCGCGGAGCTCCTGAGGTCGGAGGAGCAGAAGATCGCCATTCTGAGGGGCATCAAGGATGAGCTGACAGCCCTGAGGGAGCAACAAGAGCGTCACCACCAGGAGACAATGGAGTAATACATGGGCCATTTCCTGTTACTCATAATAGGTGTGGCAACATGTGAGGCCCTTAGACTCAATGGCAGCTCTACAACGTATTGTGGAGCTGAATCAGCGTCGTAGCGACGTAGTATACGTGAATGCTTACATTCGCATAACATTCAGCCCCTTAGACATCCTTTCGGATGAGGCAATCCTCCGAAAGTACCGTCTAACAAGGGCCAAAATTGAAGAGCTGGAGCTATTCACCCAGCGACACCTGGTGAGGGCCACCAGCCGCAACTTCGCCTTGTCGCCTAGGGTGCAACTGCTGGCGGCACTGCGCTTTTACACCACTGGCAGTTTTATGGAGGTATTGGGGGATGGCCTTGGCTTGAGCAAGTCATCGGTCAGCAGGGCTGTGACAGCTGTCACACAGGCCCTGTTGGAGCTCCCTGACAGGATGACCTTCCCCACTACACCAGACATCATCACCCAAGTCAGCGGTGGGTTTTATGCCATTGCTGGCATCCCACGGGTGATCGGCGCCTTAGATGGGACCCTCATCCGCACCAGGGGCCCAAGCGACAATGAGGCGAGTTACATCTGCCGCAAGGGCTATCCAGCCCTCAACGTCCAGGTGGTGTGTGACTCCCGTGGAGTCTTCCTGGACATCGTGGCGAAGTGGCCAGGGAGCACGCACGACCCCTTCGTGTGGGCCAACTCCGCACTCTGCCAGGTGGCAGAAGGTGGTGGCTTTGGGGGATGCTGGCTCCTTGGAGACAGTGGCTACCCCTTGCGCCCCTACATTCTGACCCCCATCCAGGAGCCCAACAGCGAGGCAGAGGCGCGCTACAACAACGCCCATGGCCAAACCCGCGTTGTTGTGAAGAGGGCCCTGGGAATGTGGAAGCAGCGCTTCAGATGTGTCAGCAACTCTGCTGTAGGCCTGAAGCTCCATCCTGCCAAGGCGTGCTGTGTAGTGGTGACAGCGCTTCTACACAACATGGCCCTTCAAGATCACATCCCACTGCCGGCTGATGAGGAGCTGCTGGTGGAGGAGGTGGAAGAGGTCGTTCCAGCAGCTGCTGCACACCTTCCTGCTGGCCTGGAAGCACACCGGGAATTAGTTGCACACATGTTTGGCCCCTAAACACCCACTCCCCACAATTCCCTGCCACATTCCCTACCTTTTTTTGCTCTTTTGTTTTTTCCCCCTTTTGCTTTTGCTTTGCTTGTGTTTGTTTATTTTCCCCCTTTTTGTTTCTGTTTTTTGTATTTCTTTTAGTTTGTTCTTTTGTGTTTTTTTTAATACTTAACTTTCCCACCATCACTTTCTCCATGATCCCTCCCACACACACACACACGTTTCCCATGAGCCATGACATCAAAATACATACACAGATTGAAAAGTCACAAAGCAAAGGCAACTTACCATTTTTTGCCTCCCATGACATGACGCATACCTGGGCTATGAAGCACAAGTTAAATCAGTGAAAATCATGTCACGCTTTGACACTAACCACAGCACTCTGCATGCTCACTTATCCACCACGTCCCAGAGGTGTCAAAGTTCTACAAGCGAGAGGCTACTCAACTTCACCACAGCATTCTCCAATTTCATTGTACCAACATAATTCAGCTATGTGTTCAAAAATCAACATCGTATAATACTTAAGAGTAGCCTAACTGATACACCCGCTTAACATTCCTTATGATCAGACAAGATATAACATCAACCCCATTCCACAGGCATACTCGCCTTGCAACTATCGAGTGTAGAACCTGTAACCACTACCATGTAAAGCACACAAGCTACCGTCTCTGCCACAGCACAGTCACTTTATGGGCTAGGCTACATGAATTCCAGGAACCGTTAGCTATGTGTATGATTAGCAGATGCTTCATCCAAACACACTTAACATATGACTACAATGTAACGTTATCCTTTCATAATAAATACAATGCTAGCCTCACATAACAATACCGTTTGCATTCAAAAGGTTTAGCACCAGATAACGTAACGGGTGTTCGAAAGAATCCGTGCTGACACATTAGCATTAGGCTACATGTAAATTCACGAATAATAACAACACAGATGATTGCAGTCACCATAATACTTCACCACGGACTGCTCTGTTGTAGGCTAACTCCACAACACTTCACTTTCCACTGTACCACATAACGTTGTCCTATAATGTGCGATCGTTGCTTCCAGCAATGCTATGGTATCGTATCCCACAGCAATGTAATGGGATCGTTTAATGGCTTCCTCTCCTCCATCTGTCCGCTGCGTGTTCCGTAATCAGGGTTATGTCGTCTCCAGCAACTATGCTTCTTACTACTTACTACAGGTCTAGAGGTGTAGCTGTAACTACACAACTTTACGATAGTGGTTGCGAACGTTAGTTGCTACTATGGTTTTGGGAAACACTGACGTAGTGTAACGATGCATCGTACTATGTAAGTTCCACCACCATAGTTCAAACTATCGTTTTAGGAAACAGTTGTGTCGTACTTACATAGTTTCAACCATGTTAGTTGCTAACGATGCTTTTGGGAAATGCACCCCGGTGTGTGAAGCATAGATGTGGTTCCTGCACAACCAGCTGTAACTATTCAATGACACCATCAAAATGGAGAAGCAGATGAACACAGCTGCTCATTCAGCCTGCCAACTTCACACTCTCAAAGTTAAGCTTCTGGAGAGGAAGTCTGCTTAATTCACTAGCCTCAAGGTAGGTCTCATACTCAAAATTCGCACTGGAGTCTGACATCAAAATGAAGTTTTTCTTGCTCATGTTTAGCAGGTAGACCTTCTCTGTCTGCTATTTCCAATAGCACCTGCCAGTGCTAATGAAGGGGGTGGGGCATAGGCAATTAATCAATCTGGCACCAGTGGAGTGTTACTTAAGAGGGGCAGCAGCCAGTAGCAATGTAGGCTCAAGAGTGTTTTGTTGATGTTATTCAATAAGATATGGATAGAGGGGGTTGTTGCACCTAGTGAATCAGCACGTTACAATGTAAAAGGATTTTGCGTTTGTTAAAATTGTTATTATTGGGCAAACCCTTCCTTCAGTGACAACTACAACACGAACGCTCCACTGGAAATAAATGAGCTCCTGAACATAGCCTCCGTGCATAGACATTGGTAGACAGTGCTTGCCATTCCTGAATGAGGCAGGGGAGTGTTTGCAGAGATCGCTTTCTTAAAATGAGACTTTTTATTGGAATATAAAGGAGAACTGATAAATGCCGAAGAAAGTCAACAACGAAGACGGATATACCACAATGCCCTCCAGGGATTCATGTTTGATTTCATCTGGGATGGGTAGTTTTGGACTATTGATGCAGCAAGGGACGATGGCAATCTGGCGAGAATGGTGAACGACAACCATATAAGCCCAAACAGCCGCATAAAACGAATAATGGTGGGGGGGAAGCCCCATTTGTGCCTGTTTTTCGACCAGAGACATAATGCCTGGAGAGGAGATCACCTATAATTACGTTGATGCGGATTGTCCCTGGAGGACCAAAGTTACTACACCAGTTATGATGGCAGACGACAATCATATGAAGTCACTCTGTGCCACTGAAACTGACGACTACAGCACGCTGCCTTCAGATCAGGAGTTTACTGTCCTCAAATTGGTTACTACACCAGTTATGATAGAAGACGACACTCATATAAAGTCAATTTATGCGACTGAAACGGCTGACCACATCACCTTGCGAGGAGAACACTGATCTGAAAGTGCTTGATGATTGCTGCTCAATAAGTTCTATGGAAAACAGTGAGGATGGGACCTCGGACAGTAGCTCTGATGATGCGATCAAGTGATTTCAAAACAGCAAGCCAAGATCAAGATGAAAAAATGTCCTGTACATGGTTGTAAGAGTAGTCAGTCCAGTGCCCTTGAAGCCAGTGACACCACTTTCTCACCTCAAGGGATGTGTCTGTCTGCAGGAATTTGCAACAGCATGTGGTGCTCCCCACTTTATATATGCATATTTTTTATTTTGTCCAATGCCAAGTTCAGTGGTTTATACACATATAACAGCCACATGGGTTGTCTTCAGTTCAAGTGAGGAAATAAAACGGACATTTGAAAAAAAAAAAAAAAAAAGATATGGATAGAGGGAGTGATTCCCCAGGGATGGAAAGAATCCTTAATTGTGCCAATTAGGAAACCTGGTAAGGACCCGGCAGCTATAGGCCAATAGCATTAACGTGGGCAAGACTATGGAGAAAATGATAAATGACAGGTTGACTTACTGGGTGGAGTCTAAAAAGCTGCTACAGAGCTACCAGAGTGGATTTAGAAGAGGAAGGGGTACTATGGACCCTATAGTATGTTTGGAAGATGCTATAAGAAGAGCCCAAGAGTAAATAAGGAATCAGTGGTTGCTGTCTTTTTTGATATTGAAAAAGCATATGACATGCTGTGGTCAAAGGGTCTGATGATTAAACTGAATCAGATGGGGCTTGGGGGTAGAATATTCCAGTGGATTAAAGCATTTTTGTCTGATAGGAGGTTAAGGGTTAAAATTTAGAATGAGGTTAGTACCAGCTATACAGCGGAGAATGGAACCCCTCAGGGAAGCATTGTCAGTCCCTTGTTATTTGATATAATGATAGATCAGATTTTTTAAAATGTGCAGGGTCCTGGAGTAGCCTTGCTTGCAGACGATGGAGCCATATGGAAAAAGGGGAGGAATCTGTGGTTTATTGTATCAAAAATGCAGAATGCAGTGAATGAAGTCCAGAAATGGGCAGTACAGTGGGGATTTAGGATTTCAGTTGAAAAAATGAAGGTAATGTTTTCTCTAGGGGGAACATTGGTCCTGAATTTAAAATTCAGTTGTTAGGCAGGGAATTGGAACTAGTTGAGGTTTTTAAATATTTGGGAGTGTGGTTTGATAAGAGGTTGACTTGGGCATTCCACATAGAAGATGGTGGGGAAGTGTAACGGCTCCCACACATAGCTGCGTGCATCGCGTTGCTGGAGACGCATCCCATTCACTTTAAATGGGCTCACGTGATCCGTTGCCGAACTGAATTGTGGGTCCGTCGCGTCGCGTTTCTCCCGCCGCTCGCGTTGAGTTCAGCTGTTGCTGCACCGACAGACGGCACCGGCCAATCAAGCCAATCTACGGACGGCACCAACCAATCACATTACGGTTTTACTTCAAGTAATTTGCATAGCTACCGTCGGGAACACCCACTGGCATGCGTTGTCGGAACGCAGCTGTGTGTGGGAGCCGTGAGGGTGGGAAGTGTAAGAGAATTTTACATGTAATGAGGTGCCTGTGTGGAGTCGAGTGGGGTGCATCTGGGTCAGCATTGAGAACAATTTTGTTTCTAGCATCTTTGGCTTCTTGCGTCAGGTCTTCGAAGATTTTTATTTAATTTTCTGACAGCACGGTGGATGTCCGAGCAGCATTCCATACCTTGTCTGTGTGGGAACGTGAGATGAATTGCACAACGATGTGATGGGTTCGCTTCTCTTCCTGTGGTCCAACTCTTTGTACAATGTCTATGGTGTTAGGCAAAAGTTCAGCCATGTCCGGAAAGTGATGGGACAACCGACTCACTCTTTACGCAAGTCGGTTCAACCGGACGGTCGTTGGTTGGCCTACCAAGTTAATAGATTTGGTCACCGGTTCGCGTGCCGGCGGGGGGGCGGGGGCTCCAAGACATGTAGCCTCAAGCTGCAATTGTCCTGCTCTCCATGTCTCTGAAATTACCTGAAATACACACTCATATTGACCGACACTAGACTCAAGCACTGGCCACGGTTACTCAGTCTTGTTCAGTAGTCAGCTGTGCGCGGTCTTCTCGTGAGCCAACCTACCAATAGCCTATTCACTTCTAACATTTAACTTAACTACCAAGATAACATAGCCTATGTCATATAATATTTCCCCCTTTGTAATTTAGCCTATGAATTTCCATGAAAAATTCTAAGATGCACGAAACATAAAGGCTTTTGGGATCAGTTGATAACTTACTTATTAACTACTTACTAACTCAACTTACCAAGAACCTAGCCACCCGTTTGATTGCTCATGCATTAGCACGGTTACAGTCTCGTGCAGTAACAGCACAGTCTCCTCGTGACAGCCTACCAACAAACATTTCATTTAACATAACTACCAAGATAACATGACGTTTATTTGTATTTGTATTTTATATCCATCGGTAATGTAGCCTATGAATTTCTATGTATGATACACAATCACTAAGATGCACGAGAAATAAATAGGTTTCTGCGATTGGTTGATAACTCAAACTTGCGATAACACCCGTTTGATTAGACTCAGTCTACCCTCGGTTACGGTCTCGTTCAGTAGCCTGGCGCGCGGTCACTTCGTGTACCTAGCCTATGAAGCCAGCAACATTCACCTCTCTAACATTTGACTTTATAACTACAAAGATAACATAACGTGTATTTGTAGGCTGTGATTAACTTCCCCATCGATATGTGAATGGCCATGAACACAATCATCTACGATGCACTAAAAACAAGGCATGGTTAATAACTTGCCGCAAACCTAGACAACCGTTGACTCATAGCTACCTCAGTTACGGTCTCGTTCAGTAAGTAGCCTGATGCGCAGTCTCTTTGTGACAAACGAAGCCAGTAACATTAACTTCTCTAACATTTAACTTTAACTTCCAAGATAACGTGTATTTGTAGCCTATGTGATGTAGGCTACTTCCCCATCAATAATGTGTGAATTGCCATGAACACAATCATCTACGATATTACGTAGAATAAGGCTTGGTTAATAACTAACTTGCCGAGAACCCTCGACTCACCCTCGGTTATGGTCTTCGTGACTAGGCTACTATGAAGCCAGCAACATTCACTTCTATAACATTTAACTTTATAACTTTAAGATAATATGACGTGTAGGCTAGTATGAGATGTAGGCCTACTTCCCCATCGATAATGTGTGAATTGCTATGAACAAATCATCTAGGCTACGATGCACTAACAAGGCTGGTTATAATGAATCAAACTTGCCTAGAACCAAGACACGATAAAGGGTACAGCTGTTGCACGTTACATTCGGTCTCATTCTGTCTCCTCGTGACAGCCTGCAGCCTACAGTCATTCACTTCTAAGCATTTATTTAACGTAGGCTAACTACCAAGATAACATTAGGCCTATGTGTATTTGTAGGTATGTGATATAATACTTTCCCATCGATAAAATTTTCATGAACATTAATCATCTAGTTTATGCACTAGAAAGGCTTATGTGATCGGTTGATTACTGGAACTTGCTGAGAACCTAGCGGATGGTTTGACTCGTGTGGCAGCCACGGTTACGAGGCCCGGAGAACCTAGCGAACTGTTTGACTCGTTTGGCAGCCATGAGGCCCAGAGCCATACAGGCTCATCATAGTTTGACTGATTATACTACCACTGCAGTACAGGTGCTAATACGTGATAAGATGAAAGGGTAGCGACGAGAACACTCAAGCACAGCCAATCAAGCCCGTGTTGCTCTGTATGTGAAAACGAATGATGTAGGAACACTGAGTCGGCTTATTGACATTTGGCACTCGATTCTCCCGGCTCAGTGACACGAACCGGGTTAATTAACCGACACATCGGTCAGTTCGTCAACACTAATGTCCGGAGACACTTTGGCAAAGAGGTTGATGATGGTGTTTTTGACATTTTCACCCGTTTTCTCTTTGATTCCAGCAACATGTAGATTCCATCGACGTTTGTTAAGAGTCCATCTCCGAGCATTTCTGACGCAGCCATTCGTTTTCTTTCTCTAGCCCATCCACTTTGGTTTGCATTATTTTCACTTTCCCATCAATGTCCTCAACCTGCATGCTCATGAATTTCAAAGAAGTTGTGAGCTCCTTTATCGATTGCGTGTTTTTCACGGCATCTTCCACAGATTGCAATTTTGCAAGCGATTCTTCTTGCATTTTTCCAACTTTATGTATTACAGCCAGCAGCACGGAGTTGGACACATGTGAGCTGTCAGATGGTCTGGGCTTCTTAGCATGCGTCTGGGGCTCGGGAGTTGCAGGCAAAGAGGCTAGTCCTGCTGGGAGCGTACCTATGTTCCCCGGGTCCTATGTTCCCCGCTTTGTATGGGACCAGGGAACATAGGACCCTTTTTTAAAACCCTAACCATAACCCTAACCCCGAGAGGGGCACATAGGATCCGGGGAACATAGGGATGCCCCGTCCTGCTGCCGCTTCAAAGTCATTTTCAGTTGCTGGACTCATTTTCCTGGATTTACGTTAAATGCTTATGTAAGGGATAATGGACGACACGGTGGTCTGTTCACAGAAGTTAATGCACGGTCAAGGTTGTAAAACGGCCCCGACGCGAAGCGGAGGGCCGTTTAAACCTCGTAGTGCATTAACTTCTGTTAATAGACCACCATGGAGTCCATTATCCTGCTTATTCCACTGTTGCCACTTGCGTTGTGTTCATTTCCTGTTACAATTTAAACGTTTTAATCGCTAAAACTGTCTTGTTTGTAGAACTAATTTCTTCCGACACATATCAACTAATTTCTCAACTCACAGGACAAACTGCCGTTACTAGTTCTCAGTGGTGTGCACAGACAATTTGGGGGGCAGGTGCTCAGAAGGGGGGGTGGCGGCACTTTTTAGCGCACGTGGAACACTTAATTATAAAAAAAATACACGCACATGTTGAATGAAATTTGACTTGTGCTGCAATTAGTAAATCAATATACAATCTAGACAATAAAGACACCAAAATGTGTTAATTTATGTTGCCTAACAAAACCTATACAACAGAAAACGTTCGTCTTAACACATAGATTTGCAATTGCAAACTCTACCGAAATTATTTGTAGCCTATGTGGTCGTCCTCACGTTATCTGTCATTGACCTGGGCTACAGCGTAAAACTTTATCAGGTGACCAGTCGGCTAAAAAATGCTTAGTTGTTTGATGCTGTATGAGCATTTTACTGCACAACAAAAAATGATTACACGTTGGGCTTAGAGGGCAAACGGTACGATTTTACTTGATCTGTAAGACAATAAAGAGACCAAACAGTACGATAAGGAGTTATAGTGGGCTACTGACTGTTGTCATTACATGAATGCAGATGGGTATTTTTCACAGGTAATGGGGAACTTCCCGTTTCTTCTGTCACAAATGAATGTGTTAATACATGTTGCCTAACAAAACATATACAACAGAAAACGTTCTTCTTAACACATAAATTGGCAAAATCTACCGAAATTGTATGCTACCGAAATTTGTATGTGGCCGTCACGTTATCTGTCATTGATTTGGGCTACAGCGTAAAACTTTATCTAACTAGTTTATCAGGTGACCAGTTGGCAAAAATGCTTGTTTGGTGCTGAATGAGAGATTTTACTGCACAACAAAATTATTACATGTTGGGCTTAGAGGGCAAACTGTAAGATTTTGCTTGATCTGTATGTTACCTGGCTGATGGGGCACGGGAGAGCAGCCTGTCAGCGACCATGCCTGCGATGCCTGCTATCTGAAGACGCTTACTGAACTGCTATGGTGCTGCGCATCTGGCGTGCCCTGCGCGCGATCGCGCGGGTTCACGTGACAAAGGAAGAGAGATAGGCTGGTCGGGTGTGCGCAAGGAGGTGGCTCATTTCGGGGCATTGTTTCAGTCGTTTTTAATGGCTCAGGTTTTTCAAAACCGACCTCAGTAAAATCTTAATAATATTAATAATAAAAAAAAAAAACAAGTTTCAAAAGACCAAACTTCCTAGTGTCTATGTATGCACGCCTATGCTAGTTCTAAATGGATGGTTGCTACGGCCAAAGGCCAGTCGTTAGTTCTATCTCTCTCGTTGTCAAGCGGGCGTATCTCAAGATTCTGATGAACTTTAGCTTTGAAACATCGCTTTTACTTAGCCTGCTGTCATCCATCTAGCTAAAAGCCACCTCCGTCATATGCTACAATGTTGCAATGTTCTGAACGTCTGCATTTTACAGCTCGGATGCAACGTGACAGTTCATTTAAACTTCACAACGAGTTCGGCGAATTAATATACAAGTGTGATACGGCCAAAAAAATGGATCTACTTCATAGGTGTGCAGATAACATACGGTTAATGGTCGTTCTAAATTACGTAGGACAATGGGAAATTCAACCAAGCAGTGGAATAACAAGCAGCTAATCACTTAGTAAACAGGTCGCTGGCAGCCAAATGTCGCAAATAATGAGAAAAAATGGCCTTAAAAGTATCACTAACTGCCTGTTCTTAATTATGACGACTAAAATAAAAATGATATTTTCTAACCCGCACAGAGCATATTAGACTTACTTAAATTATTTAATGCTCGAAAGTTTCTACAGAGCTTACATTTCACTTACCAACTCAGTGTTGTGTGTGAACGAGTTCAAAAGAACGCGTTCATTGAACACGCTCATTTATTCGTCAACGTTGAACTGAACGCAACACATTTTTTAATAAAGAACTTGAACGTGAATTAGTTCACATTATGTGTCATGAACGGCAGACATCACTGTAAATGAACGTTGGAATTTGTTTTCCATTGAAAACTGAGTGACATCTGTTTTCTCTTTTGAAACGCAACGAGAGAAAGTTCCTCCCTCCTGTATTCTCGCTGGTGCCGCTTAAATCATGTATCACCAGACAGAAATGGTTTTGACATTGTGTGCGCAATGCATTGCGGGCAACGTAGTGTCCGGCTGAGAATAGTTGAATAGCATACTGGCTTCCGCACAACGTTACCCGTGATGAATTGCAGCAGAGCGGGGTAGGCATAGCAATGCCGCGTAGCAGGCAACGACGAGAGCGCGGAGGGCTGGAGGAGCGAGAGAGAGAGAGAGACAGACCAATGACGAGAGTGAGAGAAAGCGCTGCAATTTTTAAAAAAAAAATGGCTAGTGGAAGTGATGGCACGGAGACTGGTCTACCTTGTCTGTACTGCTGCAAGTTTCATCTCCTGGTAAGAAACCGAGTGTCATGAGCAAATGTCTACAATGAGCAACTTCAAAGAACGTATAGTGATTTCTAGCTCGTAGTGTGAAAAAAGTATTTATTTGAATATCTCACGAAAAAAGTAAAATGAACTGAACTTTGAACTAGTTCAGAATTAAAATTGTGAACTTTGAACGTCCTTAAGATCCAGATGGCACACACGGGCATTCTCAATTGACAGTATGGCAAGTCCAGAGAGACGACTCTGTCCCATTGAGCTCCTGAGATAGCTTTTTATCAGTTTCAGTTTTGGGAGAAAAAACTAGCTCTGCAGAGGCCACTGTCACTGGGATGATCAGAAAAAGCATGCAAACCTCCCCGAAATTCACAATGATGCCGCTGTTGTCGACGATCATCATCTTCGTCAGCTGTTGCACTGTTTTCATTTGTGAGATATGGTCTTTCAAGCATGCACAGAATGACAAGTTCCATGGGAAATCCGTAGTAATGTAATCTGTAAATCTCCACCTGGTTTGCTTGCACAACTGTCACTGTGCAAAGGGTTTCAGGCTGTAGAACTTTGAAAATGACAACTGTTAATTGTAAACCGATGAATGACTCTTTAATCGTCACATCAATGGCAACACCGAGAGCATCTCGTTTAACTATGACATAACTGACGATCTGGCTCATGTCATCGACTTTAGTCACATCTCGACGCTATTGTAAAGCAATTTACAAAAGATTCACTGAAAAAAAAATGCTGATGTGGTACATGAAAATGTAGCTTAAAATGTGGAGAATGCAATGCAATCAAACATTTTGGACGATGTGGAGAGACAAGCCGGCAGCAGATTAAATGCTCGAGAGAGAAAAAGATGCTGTTTTAAAAGGAAGCTGCAGCAAGCAGGTGATATTTGACATTTAGGCCTACTTCACAAAATCCAAGACTAAGAACAGAGATGTAACTGGACACATTGAGGCCAAAAATATTGAGAAGGGAATGTTGAAGACGAAGGAGTGAATAGTGGCAAGAGGCAAGCCGAAGGCTGCTGACAAGGGCCCGACGCTATTGTAAAGCAATTTACAAAATATTCACTGAACAAAAATGCTGCTGTGGTACATGAAAATGTAGCTAAAAATGTGGAGAATGCAATGCAATCAAACATTTTGGATGATATATTGGCACAAGCTGGCAGAATAGGCAACAGGCCGATGTGCGTTTTATTTGAAGACTGTTTTGCAAGACAGAGACTGAGTTTGCTGCTGATATTCTGGGGATAGGCTACAACATAGCCAATGTAGGACTTTAGCCTTTTAATTAGGGCTGTCAATCGATTAAAAAAAAATCTAATTAATTACATACTCTGTGATTAATTAATCTAAATTAATCGCATATAATTTTTGCTGTGAAAGTATTTTAAATATTTAAATTCAAATGAATCATTGAATAATCAGCATTAGTGACATTAAAGTTCAAAAACTCTTTTATTATTATTTTCACTGTTCAA
The DNA here is from genome assembly GCF_046254945.1 of Alosa pseudoharengus. Taxonomy (NCBI): domain Eukaryota; kingdom Metazoa; phylum Chordata; class Actinopteri; order Clupeiformes; family Clupeidae; genus Alosa; species Alosa pseudoharengus. The sequence continues at coordinate 29,767,109 of NW_027468565.1, read as the reverse complement.
ATAATCGTCATAATAATCTATGATATGACCTAATATGCTGAGGAAATAAATTCAAAAGTGCTTCGGGAAGAAGTTTTTTTTTCTCACATACAAGGCATTTCAGGCCACAGATATAACCTAGGGGACACAATGAAAATAAATTAACATTCCCCTCAATGTCAACACTTATTTCTTTGCATTGATGTGCGACTATAGAGTTGATGAACTCCGTTGATATGCAAATTCCTTGCTGCAGACATTGCAGAGGACTTTATTTTCAACACTTTATGTTTTAGGCCGTTTTTAAAAAGTAAATGTTCCAATCAATGATCCAGGCAGCACGTTTTCTTCTCTCTCCTTCATTTTACAGTCTAATTTTTACTGATTAGAATGGCTCGGGGTCAAAGTCATACGGAATCGATTAATCTGCACACATTTTTTAATCAGTTATTTTTTCTCAAATGAATTCATCGAAATGAATCAGTTATTTTGACAGCCCTACTTTTAATATATTTGCTGCATAGTCTTTCTAGAACAGGCAAGAGCTTTCTAGCCTAACGTCAGCAGCGCTGCATCACCCATATACAGTACATTAAAACAACCAGCGGATGGCGGGCGGGTGCGGTTTTGAAAATTGGTCAAAAAACTTTGGTGCGGATGGATGGCGGATTGATAAGTTTTGCTATGCAGTTATGGTTGAAATAATAGCCAATCAGCGCATCTCTAGTGTGTGTGCGCCTCTCTCTCGCTCAGAGGGGAGGGTGAGGCTGAGGGGTCGATCAAGCATGGATTCTAAACTCTGTGGTGGATAGGATCTACAATTAGGTGTTAATTAATATTACTACGCTCGGTCAAGTACTCCCAAGTGCTATTGCGCCACATTGTAGTTCTCCTGTGTATTCGTCACATTTCATGTTGTGTGACCTTACACATTTTTATCAACTACTCATGCAACTGTATTTAAGTAGGGAAAACGTGGATGTGTTTGATTAATGCTATCTTTCTCCTTCTACGGCTACGTCTGGGCCCGCTAGCATAGCAACATGCTAACACATTTGCGCCGCAAGCCAGAGCGTTTGAGTGCACGTACCGACACCGGAGAGGTATGACTCAACTCGTGAAAGTTAAGGTAAGAACATATATTAATACTGACATTGGGTGGCGTGTTCCTTTAACACATGAACGGCATGCAGTTACAACTACAGACGAGAGCAAACTGTGCCTGAGATGGGACCGATGTGGTCTCATAATGAATCCACCTCGGCTAAAAACAAGTGCAACGGGCACTGAAGACGTCGGCAGTTTCATGGCCAGCATGTGGATTTGAGGGAGACAGGTCTTGGTGTTTGCCCTGAAGTGAAAAGCATTCTCGATGCCGTTGTGTGTTTTTTACATAAAAACATAAAAAAAATGTGTTGATCTCGAGGACTCGGTCTGAAATTACGAGTCCTTCTCCTCAAACTGTGGTCCGAGACGAGTCCAAGAAAGTAGAAATCGGTCTCGAGTCCGGTACTACATCACTACAGCCATGTCCTCGGTATCTCCAAACCAGACTTGGTTTTGCAAACGTAATATGCCAGAGTAAAGAAAGTAATCCTGTGTGGGATACCGTGGGATTGGGAAAGGACCATTAGGTTTGCATAACCCCACTATGTTACATTTGACATTTGAGTCTAGATACTCAGGAAATGCCCCATGTTGATTGGATACTAATGCAAAGAGGATATATTAGCAGTGATGGGCATATAATCTACCTTGTTTTCCTCGATGCTGTTGATGACCCACTGGTGTTAGCACAGGCCACTGAGCTCGCTGCGGTTGCCTCACTCCCTTCCTCCTCAACATTTTTGCCTTCTGCATCAATGTTGCTTGATCTGCTGGTGCTAGCATTAGCCAGGGAGCTGCTACTGCCAACAGTAGCTTCACATACTTTCTCTCTGGAATTGCATATTGGTTGTCTTCATTGTCATAATCATCATCAAACGTGTCATCTCCATCTTCTGGCTGTGGTATATTTCTTTGCTGGCACAGGTTGTAAAGAAACACACCGAGGAGCACATCATGCTTGACGAATTCCCGGACCGTCCTACTGCTATGGCTCTCCTATTCGGACTGATTTATGCTTTGAACACAAAGTATCCAAAGGAACTGAAGAACACGTTTGGAACGGTTTCTAACTTTTCAGTCTTTTAGAAACAAGTTACTGAACTGCTGAGGAGAGTAAATATGTGCATTAATTGACATTGTATGCTGTGCGAGTCTCTAAAAGATGGGGGTAAGGTCATGAGGGAGTTCAGTGATGTTGAGAATGTTCCAAAGGATTACAGAATTGTCTTTGACAAGGCTCACATTAGCCCCAACCGGATGTGGTTAAATTTGTTACCTTAAGATCATTTTAAAAGGCTCCAGAGTGATAACTTTATGTATGTGTAGTCCTGAATAAGTTGATACTGAAGTTCAAAACAGCACCCAATTCATTGCAACCTCAGTTCACTTCATGACAGTTATAGGCTACTGGTAGTGAGTGTTTGTAATGGGGTTACGCTTTGTGCCTAGGGGTCATTCCACGCTAACTCAGCCACCCATGTACATGACACCTCTCAGATTTTGCTAAAAAACAGTGAAAATATGCCTTATGTTACCAAACAAAGGAATCTAAAGTTTCAGGTCAATATCTCAAAAGGTTTGCCCGTGGTGTCCATTTGAATTTCTAGTGCCACACCCCACCACATCCTGTTAATTCTAAACAGGATTATTTGTTATATTTGGAAACTTTGCTCTTGCCAAAATTAATTTGAGGGTTATGGTACCACTGGTGCGGGTTTTATGGGGGTCCAAAAACCCTTTCGGGCAGAGGTGACTCTTTTGGAACCCCATATTTGGACCCCCAAATGACCATGTGGGCACTTGATGATCCTAATGGGATTTATACCAGATAAAGATACATATTTGTTCTTTCTTTTAATGAAATAAAACCTTTGACTATGAAGCTCCATAATATGGGAATTGAAGATTTTTATTCTTCATAATGCACCATTTTGGATTTTTCCAGATGTCTGAAATGTAGATCAGGGAGAATTTAGTGATAAAGCATGAACATAGTGGAAATAACTTAGTATTATGCTCAGTGATGGCAAACAATTAAACACTGAGGGCCAGATGTACGTACATTTGCGAACGTAACGTTATCAGCGCCATGGACAAACCGCAGACTGCGAACGCTGACAGACCCAAGTTTCCGTCGTATTTATCAATCGTTCAATCCTTGGTGTAAACTGCGCCTTTCTCTGCCTCTCTCCGCCCATAAACGCAATTTACGAACGTCCACAACTGAATGGCAGAGCCTACAAGCGCAGTTGAATGAAGTTAACTGATGACAACATTAAAAAGAATCAAACGTTTAGCGATCATGAAATAATACCATAGATGATAAGATGTCAACGAGCAGGGAGATAATGAAGATCAGTAGTTCTACTCAAACTACTTGTGAACGTAGGCTATGGAAAATGGGTCAAATCTAGCAAGTAGGAAAGTTTAAGTGAATGACGTGAAAGTGAAAGTAAGACATTCGAAAGGCCAACAAAAGTTAATGTTGCTTTTGATAGTAGCCTACAAAGACTTGCAAAACTGGTGCTCTAAATAGCGATTCTGTTGTCTATGAAAGGTTCTCTTATTGAAGCATTGAACTTCAATTTGGATTAACACCTGCTTTTACAAGGCAAGTATTTAGGCGCAGAATAGACGTGCGCTTTCAGGACCAGTTTTTGTACATACCGCGGAATACATAATTAGGCGCTCTTTACTCTTCCCCTCCCATCTTTTTACGCTAAACTCCCACTTTCCCCTGGATCCTCCCATGAATGCATATGCATGACATGACAATCGCAATCTGCCACTTTCAGCTCCCGCGACAGGCAGTTTGCGCTTTTACATCATTGCGGGCTGTTTGTACATACCTCGCAATGATTTTACACGCACGTTGCGAAACAAATACGCCTGAAGTGGGCGCAAAAGCGTTAGTACATCTGGCCCTGAGACTGTCACAAATTACTTTTTAAAATATGCTGATTTCCTTCTCATCATTTGCCTGTTTTCAGGCCTTCTTGTTGTTATTGGATTTATTGTATTTACAAAGACTTATCAATACTTTTCTGTTTATTTGGAGAGTGAAGGGGGAAGGAAAAACTCCCTTCTATTTGTAGTATTCTTACACTATGTAACATTCTTGTTATTTAGTTCTTTAAAAGTTTGATGGCGGGTCTCTTTCATAGGGGATAAGGGGGTAAGTACTGTAACGTTTGATCGCATACGACACCAAGCGTTGAGCTCTCCCGCTGCAGCTACCGTCTTCGGCGTCCCTCCTCGTGTTGCCATCTTGCAGAGCCGTCCTGCTCTGCTCCCGGCCCGTTCCACTCCTTTGCGGCCTCGGCGAAGGCACGAGATGGTCATGCTATCTAACTCCACACAACAAACTTTTTTTTTTTTTTAAAGACACCGGCCAACAGGCCAACTAGAACTAGCGCCTAGCACAGCACGGTGCCCCTCACACGCACCCAAAAGTTAAAACCCACACACAAAAACAGTCACACACTAGAGGGCCCCCACCCTCTCCCCTACCCAAAAGTCCCCGCACTCTTCGTGGCTCCAAAATGGCGCGAAGCAGGCGCGGCCGGCCAGGCTCCCGATTCTCCTCGCCGCCTCCAACTCTCCCGCGACGAACGGGCTCCGTCTCTGGCAGGCCAACAGTCGGCCCGTCGAGGAGGGCCGGAGGTGAGCCGCCAGCTCGCGCTGTCTCTCCCCCGGCGGGGGCAGCCGATCCGGGCCCACCTTGACTGGTATTGCTGGGGGCCCGTCTTCTCCGCTGCTCGCGCTCTCACTCCCGCTCTCGCCGCCGCTCAGTTCCTCGCTCGCTACTGGCGCGAACTCCACCGCCAGCAGGCCCGAGCATCTTCTCAGGAACTCGCTCTTGTCCTCCTCCTCTCCTCGCAGCTCGAGTAGGCGGCCCCCCTCTTCTCCCAAGCAGAGGTCCCCTGGCGCTTCATCTGCAGCGCGGAGCCAGGCCTTGATTATGGCGCCTCTTCTCCTCTCCCTCCGTCGGCGAGCCTTGGTGCGAGCCTTGGGAGTCTTATAAGGGCTGGCAAGAGCTCTAACGGCCCCCACCCCGGGGTCAGGTCGCCTGCCCTCACGAAAACTCCCGGGGCAGGGGCAGCTCCGCCACGCGTTCCAGCATTGGAGGCTTCCATTGTTCACTTCTGTCACCAGTGTAACGTTTGATCGCACACGACACCAAGCGTTGTTCAATGTAAGCTTTAATGGCTCGAGAACGAGGGCAGGGACACAGACACAGACCACAATGCACACAGAGCAGGTCAAGAAATCACACACACTACACCAACAGGGGAGGTCCAGCCCCCCACACGAAAAGGAACACACATGAGGGATAACTAAAAGGGAAACATGTTACGATAAAGACACCAACTTTACACATATAACTTAGGAGAATAACGACATAAACCCCCCGATTGTTCGCTCTCGCATCCCAGCATGCTTTTCGCAGGAGAACGCTAACACAGTCTTTTTACGCCGACGCTACAGTACTTACTTTTGCGTAATGTTTTGTGCTGGCGATACGGGTCACAGCAAGCTTCCTGCAAACTTTCATATCTTGTCAGGAAAGCCTTTTCATGGTAAAAAACATATGGTATCCCCATTTTTCAATGATACACCACTTCGCCACTCCAGGAGTCTCTTTTCATCAGGAGACAAACTTTCTACAAGTACCTTTTTTTTGGCAATAAGTGCTCTTATGACAAAGTGCTCTTATGACAAACTTCATTCAGAAAAATGCCAACAGTGCATTTGGACTGACTTCTTTCAGTCTAGAAGATCTACTAAAAGCCTAAATTGAATCTGTGGCTCGTTTCAAATACAGGTGTGAACAATGACCAAAATGGCTTGGAGTCTGATTGCTGAAACCACTTAAGGGGCTCTATCTTGCACTCCAGCGCAATTGACTTTGTGTACTCGTGCTTTTGTCTTTCCTATTTTGCAGTCAGGGCATATTGGAGTTTTCCCTCCACAGGTCCATATCCGTAAATTAGGAAATTCAATTGCGCCCACGGGGGCGGTTCAGCGAAAAGAGGGGGCGTGTTTTGGCACAAACGTTCCCTGTTGATATTTTGCAGTTTCAGAAAACAATTCCACCACAGACCAGTGGGGTATACTACGAAGCACGTTAGACATATCTAGGCTATGTAGACATATCGAGGCTTGACAAAGCCTTGACTCAGAGGTATATGTTAAGTGATCCTACGATAGCAGTTATGTGATATATTTGTCAAACTAGGCTTTCAGCTCAGATCTGTGCGCGTTCTCGGTGTTCGGATGACGTTGGCAATTCGTGAAATGTGGAGACGCACAAGACCGCCTCTATTTAAAAACAATTACTTCCGCATTCATGAGCGATAGCTTAATCTACACTGCGGTCATTTTTTGTGTCTAACCTATAACATCAAATAAATCATGTCATCAGTTGTTGTATGGTATGCACGTCCATAGTGGGATATTTGCACGCACAGCACTATTAAAGCGCATTCGAGATCCAAAATGTTAGTAGAGGCAGAGCTCCTGTAAGATATATGACAGAATCCTAACACGTGAGATAACTTCGTTTTTTAAGACAAATGATTGGTCAGTGTGCGGTAGATTACACAATTTGAGCTATAATTTAGCACATAACCTCCTCCCGACCATGTTTGGTTGACAGCATAAGATACCATGGTGATATAGCGACACTAAAACATATCCACTTTCGTATCACAGCATACTCTGGCTTTGAGCGCAACATACCTCGCTAACCCACTAATCGAGATTCGTAGTATACCCCACTGGGGGGTATTCCATCAACCTCGCTAAAGGCCAAACCTGGCTTATTTCGATAAGTCTCGCTAATTTTAGTGAGAATTCCGTTCCATTAATGAGGTTAACGTGAATCCCACCATGGGAATTTATGCCACAGAACTAACCTGTTCCGTAGCAGGTTAACTTTCAAGCTAAATTAAGCTGTGTTGCAAAAAAAAAACAATCAGTCGGAAAACGAGTCCAAAAAGATGGTTCCGTCAACCTGTGCTCACGTCACCTGTAGCCTACAACTTCAAAAATAGAAGTAGGCCTATAGAAATGTTTTTTCCGACACTGCACCAAGCATGGATTTACACATTCACTAGCTCCAAAGAATGTATGAAGATTATACGATTAAAAATGTTTTAACTTCACATGCGTGTGGTTCTAGGAATCGTGCTACTCTGCGTCACTTACATTCGGTGGTGGTGTAACGTGCAGCGAGACGGCATAGGAAAGGAATTACATTCTTGCGTGTTCGCAGGTTCGCTTCCCATACAAAGTATTAAGGCTACATTGTTTATCACCTTGATAATGGCATTTTTAGTTATAATCTTTGATGAAAGACATGTGTCTACTGCTGATAAAGGGTCATGCACATTTGGTAGGCTGTTCAGTGACAGCTTTGCCAGTGGGCTATATTATATCTGATGCAAGCCAAAGGATAATTATTCTGTAGCCTAGGGCTAGGCAGCTAATAATTAAAACTGCTTCATGTGTCGACGATTGTTTATGAATGTCAAATCAACTGTGTGCTACACAGATTAAATACTAGGCATACATTGAATTGAAAGCCATTGCATTTCAGATAATTTTATTTCAAACACTTTGGGACTTATGGGAGACAATAGGCTATTATGTTGATACTAATTTATTTTATGACCACCTACACCTAGACAATCATTTGGAGTGAACTCTTTTAATATAAGAACGTATAGTACAGCGGCTAAGCACCGGAATCGTTCAGTTTTTGCAGAAAGCATGAAACTTGGCACAGTTATACTACTACCCCTAGTGATCAAAAATTGAAATGGACCCCAACACATAACGCTCCCTAGTGGCCGCCATCTTGAATTCAAATATGGCCACCATTCTTAATAGAATTGTTGATACAACTTCAAAATTAAGCAAGATAAAAATGTCTTTTAAGTTCTAACACTTAACTTTTAGGGTCAAGGAAGCTATTGACATGATTTACAAACAAACCTGATGTTGGCCATTTTGAAATCCAATATGGCGGATACCAAATGTGAAAATATAGACCATCTCTATTGTTATTCATGATAGAAATATCATTCAAAAACAATTTCAAAGTTTGAAAAGTCATTTTATCACAACCTCAATAATATACGAGGCATCAAGTATAATCTGGTAAGATTCCAATATGGCCACCGTGTAAGAAAATAAGCCAGAAATTCTATATTTTCATCACTTCATCACATCACATCAATAAATTCTTATTCTACCTTCTCTTTCTGAGCAAATTGCTGAAAAAATTATACACTTTAAAAAATAAAACACATCAGATCTCAATGGGGAAAAAACATCATGCTGGTCATCTACATTACATTACATTTGGCTGACGCATTTTTAACCAAAGCGACTTACAACCTGGTAAACAGTTTAAAGCTTTTAAAACAATTCTCTCAACAATTGTAGAACAATTTAAAACAATTCAAAAAGGTAGAGAACAATAGGAAAAAGTGCATCAGTGAGTGCTGTTTTTATACAGTCAAGTGTCAGTTTTAGTCAGGTGGTAAGTGCTAGAATTAGCTAGTTGTAAATTGTGCTACGAGAGGAGATATTCTCTGAAGAGTTGGGTCTTCAGGAGTTTTTTTGAAGATGGAGAGGGATGCCCTTGCTCTAGTAGGAACTGGTAAAAGTTTGGATTGACCTTAGCGTGGCGCGTCATTTGTCTGAGGAGTGCAACAGATGGGAGGTATGCCTGTCTGAGGGCATTTGAATAGGTGGGAGCAGAACTGGAGACTACTTTGTAGTAGGGCTGTAACGATACACCAACCTCACGATTCGGTTTGTATCACGATTTTTGACTCACGGTTCGATACAAACCTCGATTTTTCTTTCTTTTTTTTTGGAGTGGGGGGGGGGGGGGGGGGGCTAGACATTTTATTAAATAACATTAAAAGATCAGAGGATTACAATAATATATAGTAGGCTAATATATATCTGTATTATTTTATATCCTGATATAAAAAGATTTTACTGAATGTCTGATATTTATGACAGCACACTTTATGCAGATTAGCCTATAGCCTAGGCCTACTATTTTTATTACAACTCTACCTCTTTAATTCAGTTGTCTGGTTGAAGCCTGGAAATATTATAAACAAAGTAGCATAGTTGGCTAGCTTATCATAGTCTACTTATTGGACTGTTCAGTTTCCCCATGTGTGTTTAAGTTTCAAGGTAGCCTAATACTTGTTTCTCAAGTTAGAGACTTGAATTTGATGTGGGCGGCCATAGTAGCCAGTGTAGCTGGATGAGCAGGGGGGTAAACGTGCCCTTTTGGGTTGGTTGTAGACCAGACGCGCCGGCGTGTTCTGGATCATCTGAAGGGGTTTCACTGTGACTTGCCTGTGCCAGGAGTTGGGTAGCATCTTGAGTCAAGTCCTGATTTTCCATATGTTGTAGAGTGTGAAACGGCATGACCGGGCGACCGAGGCAACATGATCAAAGAAGGTTAGTTGGTTGTCGAGAACGACTCCTAAATTTCTTGGTAGGTGCAACAGACAGAGAGTCAATTTTGAGGTTTATCTGGGAGGACCAGCAGTTCGGTTTTTGAGAGGTTTAGCTGGAGGTGGTGTGTCTTCATCCATGTAGATATGTCTGAGAGGCAATCCGAGATCTGTGCCGAGACCAAGGGGTCATCAAGTGGAAAGAACAAAGAGCTGTGTTTCGTCTGCATAGCAGTGGTATGAGAAGCTGTGCGAACGGATAATCTGTCCCAAAGAATTGGTGTGGATAGCAAAGAGAAGGGGGCCCAGTACTGAGCCCTGGGGGACCCCTGTGGTGAGATGGTGAGGTGCGGACAGCTGTCCAAGCCATGATACGTTAAACACGCGTCCTGTGAGGTAAGATTTAAACTGATATGGACTGGGTAATATGTTAGGAACGAAAGGATGTCACTTCGTTATTTGGGAATGAAAATTACCAATCCACAGAGGACTGAATTCAAAGACCCCTAAGTGAAAAAATGATCCGGCAAGCTAGTCCATTTTGCTTGAATTTTATGGGAGCAACTCATGATGGTACTCAGTAGTTCGTATGGCCCCGACATGCTTGATGGCATCGGGGCATGCTCCTAATGAAACGGCGGATGGTGTCCTGGGGGAATCTGCTCCCAGATGTGGACACAGCCATCACTGCGTTCCTTCACAGTCTGTGGTGCAACCTTGCGGTGTTGGATGGACCAAAACATAATGTCCCGGAGGTGTTCAATCGGATTTCAATCAATGCCTTCATCCTCCAGGAACTGCCTGCACACTCTCGCTACATGTGTCCATCATTGTTGTGCACCAGGAGGAACCCAGGGCCCACTGCACAAATACAGGATCAGACAATGGGTCTGAAGTTTTCATCCTGATGCCCAAGAGCAGTGAGGGTGCCGTTGTCTTGCCTGTCTCTGCGTCCTTCCAAGGATATCCCTCCCCTGATAGCACAGGGGCGTTGAATCCACGTTGAATCAACCTCCGCCGCTTCAAACAAACGTGGATACAACGCCCCTCAACGCCCCTTTGCTATCTGGGTCCCCAGACCATCAGTGGCCCACCACCAAACAAGTCATGCTGAATGATGTTGCAGGCAGCATTGCATTCTCCAAGACATCTTCAGACGTCACGTGCTCAGGGTGAACCTGGTCTCATTTGTGAAAAGCACAGGGTGTCAGTGGCGAACCTGCCAATTTTGTATTCTATGGCAAATGCTAATTGAGCTGCACGGTGCTGGGCAGTGAGCATAGGTCCTTCCAGAGGCCATCAGGCCCTCAGGCCACCTTCATAAAGTCTGTTTCTGACAGTGTGGTCTCACACCAGCGGCCTGGAAGAGGTCATTTTGTAGGGCTCTGGCAGGGCTCCTACTGTTTGTTGTTGCACAAAGGAGCAGATACTGGTCCTGCTGTTGGGTTAGGGACCCTCTACCATCCTGCCCAGCTCTCCTAGAGCAACTGTCTCCTGGAATCTCCTCCATGGTCTTGAGACTGCTCTGGGAAACACAGCAATCCTTCTGGCAATGGAACGTATTGGTGTGCCATACTGAAGGAGTTGGACTACCTGTGCAACCTTTGTAGGCTCCAGGTACTGGCTTATGCTACCAGTAGTGACACTGAACCTAGCCAAATGTGAAACTAGTGAAAAATCAGTCAAGAAGGATAAAGATGGAATATGTATCATTTGACACCACCTCTAAAATCATTCCTGTTTTTACAGTCCTATCTCCCTTCTTCCTTTCTTGTCAAAGTTTTTGGAGAAAGTGGTCTTCAAGTAAGTCTTGGACTTACTACATCATAACAACCTGCTAGACCCTATGCAGTCTGTTTTCAAGTCATTCTACTGAAACTGCTTTTCTGTCTGTGACGGAAGCATTGAGAGTAGCTAAGTCCTCATCTAAGTTGCTAAGTCATTAGTATTCATTCATTCTTTGATGCTATTAACCATGACATTCTCCTTTCTACTATCTGAACTGGGATAGTAGCATATGTTTCTTTAAGAGACTTGACAGACGCTAGGGTTTTATCCATGGGTTTTTAGCCTCCTTGCTAGTATGCTAGCCTCTAGGGGGCAAATTAGAATGATTGAGCCCAGGCAAGTGCAGGGTTTAGTCACACAGTTAAAACTTCACACATAGCCTAAATGCACCACAGTTTTTGACTCTGTGTCAGAATTTATGGTTACTTCCTTAAAATCCAACATGTCTGCCATTTTAATTATGCATGATTGTCACATTATGTATTTCATAATGCTGAAAGATGGCTATAGACATGTCATATTATGTGTTAAAAGCGGCATAGCATTATAAATGTAGAAAAAAGGGCATATTTTGGTGGCCATATTAGAAGTCAAAATAGGGGCCAGTAGGGGGCGCTATGTGTTGGGGTCCATTTCAATTTTTGATCACTAGGGGTAGTACTATAACTGTACCAAGTTTCGTGCTTTCTGCAAAAACTGAACGATTCAGGTAAAAATCTGGCCTTAGCCGCTGGCTATAGATAGTTTTGAATATATGGCAAAGTTGTTTTTGAGTTTATACTATTTATTCATTCACTTGTTTTGTTCAGGTATAGACTGTAGGCCAGGGGTCGGCAATTACGTTTGGACCCGGGCCAATTTTTTTTCAGACAATGGCATCGCGGGCCATAGCTTTTGTAATGGGGGGGGGGGGGGGGGGGTTATAGGCCTACTATTTAAATTATTAATTATTATATTATATTAAAATAAACATCATCTAACTTTTAAAATGCATTTAATTTAATTCCATTAAAAACGTTTATTTGCTTATGTGCGCTGTTTTTATGCCGCCTGCTGCATCTCCTGTCGTCTCTCATGAAACAGGCGACTTGCCTAGCAACTTGCCGTAACTAATGTGTAGGCTACAAATATTATTCTTTTGGATGACGTGTAAATGATTAGCTGAACATTGCTATATGCTAGTTATCGATGCAAAATGTCGTTGTCAAAAGCCTTGAAAAGAAAAATTGATTCAGAATGCAGGACCTACAAAGAAGAATGGAAGCAGAGGTATGTGTTGAGCCTGCCTGCATTTCTTAATGCCAAGCCTATTAATTTAACGAAACATAGGCTATTTTTGACCTTGCCCACTGGAAGAGGGAGACAGGACACTGTTGTTGTTTTTTTGCACAAGATTACGCGCACTCGCGTGCCAATACCGTTCCGACCTGTGCGTCATGGATAACTGCAAGGATGTTCCACCTGTTTTGTCACTTTAGTAGGACTATCATCTATACCTCAATAAATGTTTTGAAATTGATGGGATTGCTGTAGGCCTTTTTTTCTTTTTAAAAACATGGGGTTAAAAAAAAAATTCATTCAACAGCAAATTAACGTCATCTCGCGGGCCAGATAGAATAGATGGCGGGCCAAAATTGGCCCGCGGGCCACTATTTGCCGACCCCTGCTGTAGGCTATATGTGTTCAAGAGTGAAGCCAATCAAACTCGCAATTGATTTCAAACCATTAGCATTGTTGTTTTAAATGTATGCTTTCATTATTCTCTACGGTGGCGCATTGCATTCACATCACAAAAAAAAAAAATCAGGTTATCTCTTAATTACGAGATAATTATGATTTATGACACATTTCCAATTTTGCCCCCACTTGTGTGTGGCAATGACATGGTCTAGCTAGCAACATTAGAGAAGATAGACCATACATGGGCAACATACGGCCCGCGGGCCACATCCGGCCCGTTGGCTTTCCCTGACCGGCCCGCGTAAGGTCCGTGAAAGAGCCTAGCATAGAGATAATGCATGCAAATCAATATCGTTGTTTTTATTTTGAAAGCGACTGCTATTTGTATGCCCATACATTTGTGCGTGGATGCATACGACGTAAACACCCTCACTGATGTGCTGGTGAATAGAATTTATGCTTCTGCGTCGACACAATGCAGTTGCCTTTACGTCGGCGTAAACCTTTCAAAGTTTTGTGTCTCCTATGTCTGCGTCGCTCACCACCGCAAAGGTTGTTAGAACGAACTCCTACTGCTGCTCGTTGGCGATACGAAGTGTTCATTTCAAAACGTTACTGGCAGATAGACAGTTTACAATCGGATAACCCCGTAATTGTAACCAAAATATGTCTGAGTTTATTTGCAAAGCTTATGTTAGCGAACTAGTATGATGCTACTCACAGGTTGCTTGAAGCAGCCGGCTCAACACACAGAGCGAGTTGACCAATCACAGTTATGTGCATAAAGTTAAAGCAAAAACATAGCCTACATTTTTAAAATAGTTTTCTTTGTGCATGTTGATTAACTAATGACAGCCTACTGTCTGCTTCACATTTAATGATGAAATATTGCTGAGTGTTGATGAAATGGTGGCACAGGCCTATCGGTTGTACTGACTCCTTCACATTTTCATGACCTAGCCTAATTATATAGATATTGTAGTACTTTTTTATATCAGTCTTTGAAAACTGAAAAAAATGTCAATGTCAAAAAATAATTTTCGAGAATGAGGATTAAATACTGGACATAGACTAAATATTGCTGTGTCTCCCTCACATTTTCATCTGTTCTTACGACTAGTAAACAAAACCATATGATTTACTTAATGTTATACAAGAACAGAATAGAATTGAACAGAATTGAGTTCAGACTTGAGTTCGGTATTTTGGGTCCGGCCCTCCTCAACAGTCCCAGTTTGTCATGTGGCCCCTTGGGGAAATTAGTTGCCCACCCCTGAGATAGACCTATCAGCTTCCCAAGAGAAAGTCTGAAGCTGAAGTTCCTTTCAAACCTTTACTTAGGATTCACTGTAAAACTAAGCAGACCAACAGAGTACATCTCAGTTATTTCCTTCGATGTTTTGTTTAAGAGCAATCATGTAGACTAGCATTTCAAGTTACAGAATATAAACGAATGTGTTAGCTTATGGCTAATGTATATGAGAAATCTCATAGAGATGCTAACGGTTAGCATAATCAATAAAAGTAGATATTTAGAGCCAACTTCAGTCCATTTACGAAAGGGTTACATAAGAAGAGTTCTTTGTTTACAACTGACTATTTTCTCTCAATATAATATGTGTAGGAAAAATGTGACTGTTTAACTCATCAATGCCACTTGAACAAGTAGCCTAGCTGCACAAAATAAACAATAGGCGTGCATCTGACAACGTGGATGGAGGTAGCCCTATGCGTAGTAGTACCTCCACCTACTGGTAGGACTGTCAACGTGCAACATTGTATTGCCTTTGGGCAAAGAGTAGCCTTTAGAAGATTCTATTCTCTTTGCTTTGGGGTTGTTGGCGATTTGACAGGCTTATGTTTCATGCCACTTAAAGACATGTTAATCTTAAAGTCATTCAAAGCAGGAAATCAGTAGGAAATATGTGCTTGCTTTTATTGAAAGGCTGTTTACATCCTCAGCACGGATCCTATCCTTATCTCATAATTACGTAATTATGAGATAATTATCTCGTAATTATGAGATAGTTTTCTCGTAATTACGAGATAATTATCTCGTAATTATGAGATAATGTCATAATTATGAGATACTATCTTGTAATTATGAGATAATTATCTCATAATTATGAGAACCTGATTTTTTTTTTTTTGTGATGTGAATGCAGTGCGCCACCGTAATTCTCCAATTTCTGTAGGCAATCTATTTTTTTCTCTCGATGTTAAATTTGATGACTTAAATGAAAATCCTGTAGATGGCGCTTGCCTATCGAACAGAAATCGTCTAGTATTGTCTTAATTTTACGACATATATCGTCTTTTCGTCAATCTACTGTTTTGGTCTGCTTTTCTACCTCGTGCACGAGCAGAGATGAAGCTGAACTAAACCTCGCTTGAATAAACGAGGCCAAGATGCCGCTAACTTCAGTTAATGGAACGGCTTCAGCCCCAAGTGAAAGTCTACGCTAGTTCAAGCCAGGCTATTTCTGTTAAGTGCCGCCTTCATTAGCGAGGTTGATGGAATACCCCAGGGACCTCCTGGTCTAAAGTCAGTCGCGCAAATTCAGATGCTATTTTAAGGGTGCATGCATGGCCACAAGGCCTGCAGGAATTAATGCTATGCACACCGATCTACAGACACCCCCGTGCACAGACGGAAACATTCAAAGCCTTGATAATATTTGTCCGTTTCCCGGTTTTATTCGTGCATTGGTCACCTGAAAATTTAGTAGCTTAACATCTACATGCAATATCTTTACATCAACGCCTAATTACGACCTACCCTGGAAATCCAGAGTTTTCGCGAGAGCACAATGGAATTGTCTCTGCGAGACACTCTGTCAAAGAGCAATGATGCTCGTTACTTTTACCCCACATTCCGGGGAACCAGCTAAACTGATGAAGACAGCGCTGCAACGTTGGAGGACGGTACACATTGGTCGTAGTGTTATCCGATTGCGTCGAAGTCCGAAATCATTCAGAGTAAACATGGTCTAGTGTCATCCAATTGCGTGCAGTGAGATTTTTAAATGCATGCTTGTTGCCACCGCTCGTTCAATGCTGCCACACTGCCAGACAATTCTCTGCCCGCCCCTTGGATTAAGCGAGGTGAATGGGTCGATTCCAGACTATACATTTAAATGATATAGGATGGCCCGCCAGGCTAAGAGGTACCATGTACATGATACCCTGATATTGGCTATTTTCACATGTAATGACCCCTAGGCTGAAGTGCCAGTAGAGAAATCATACAAAATACCTGACAGTCAGAAACATTTCATCCCAATCTTTGAGGGACTGGTTCTTTCTCAGTATCTGATTCCTTCGCTCCTCGTCAGAAATCTTATCGGAGATTTGTCCCTCAAATCGGAGATTTGTCTCCCTTCCTGTATATCTGGCGGCACAACCCCAAACACAACACGTTTTCGTTATCGTTTTAACGTTTTTAACTATGTAAGGTCAGTGGAAGCCGCTTGAGTTCTGCCACCCGGAAGTATCTTGGAGCCTATTGTTTACAAACATTCTGAAATGCCGTCGAAGAATTTTTTTGTTGTAACGTCATGGTAAATTCTCAGGGACAGCAGAACTTCTAAACGGTGCTTAGCAATGACACCACGAGCATACGTCAAATAAATTACAATGACATTTAAACAAGTCATAAAAGAAGCAGTATCCTTAATTCTTCTGCCAAGTTTTTATCTGTAGATCGTTTGATTCACAAATCACTTATGTTACTAGGCAACCCTAAACAAAATGCTACATGGTCTGTTTAAGATTTCTCTAGTATTATTGTATCGTATTTCGTTCCAAAGGTCCTCTGTTCAGCCCCGATTTGGCCGTGTGGTGTGGTTCTGAAAATATAACAGGAAATAAGATATACTGTAAACCACTAGGCCTATTCAGAGCAATGTTACATGCATAATGACCGTTATCTGAAGAAATGTGCATTGTACACTTGTACACCAAGCACGCAAGCAAGCACAGCAAAAGGTAGCCTAAACGTGAATTAGCTAAAATCCATTCCCTAGCTTGCATATATTAAACTCTTCACTCAAAACGTAACTACTACATAATTCCCATATCTGCAATGATCTTACTTTGTTCATAGACACACAACTGTATGATGCCGTAGAACTACAGTAGTAGCCTAGACCAGTGGTTCTCAACCTTTTTTCAGTGATGTAGGCCTACCCCTTGTGAAATATTTTTTCAGCCAAGTACCCCCTAACCAGCGCAAAGCATTTTTAGTTGAGAAAAAAAGACTTAAAAAAGAGCAATAAAACATATTCTTCAAGATACAGCCGGAATTTTGCCAGCTCTAGTTTGGCCTTCTTTGCCACTTGTCTCTCCGTGTTTTCACAAGAATTACCGCTATGCTTCAACCACGACTCCATCGTTTGAGTTTTGACAGTGATTGACAGGTGATGGCGGGTGGCATGTGACCGGTTGGGTTGAACCATCCTGGTATGGGGGGGACTCTGGGTTTTTAGGATAATGAAATTGAATAGCCTACTGAAATGTAAAATTCATTTTATGAACATATATTTTCCTGAAATATTTATTATGTAAAATATTTATTACATAATTGTTTTTAAAGTATTTTTGCAAGGAATATTTTAAAATCTCACGTACCCCCTGGAGTGCCTTCACGTACCCCCATTTGAGAACCACTGGCCTAGACTAAGGTAGGCTAATGAGCTGCTAACCTGCTAAAGCTGCTAAAGGTGAGCTAGCATAGTTTGACTGCTACATTAAGTTAACATTTGACAACTTTTCATTAGGTTTCATTCAGTTATTGAAAACTTTATCGGCTACATACACAGCCAGACATGTTACTTACTTTCTTTGGTGGCCATCGGTGGTGTACTTCCGAATGCTGTAGCTAGTCAACCGTGAGCTGAACTAATGATGTGTATCGTGAGGTCGCAGATGTGTATGTGTGGATATCCCCGCCCGTCCTGCAGGCTGCAGCCAGAATACTCTCAACTTGCCTCGTGTGCACTTAGCAAACAATATATAACAGTATAACGTTATTGTCGGGCACACACAAGGTTGTCCTTGGGATGTTTTTGGGATGACCCAATGCGGACGACACTGAGGGACTTAACAGGGACGTCCCCAAAATGACACCGGACATCACACAAGGACCAAAAGGAGAACTTGTTCCGGACGTCAATAACGTTCTGGTGATCAATTGGGGACGTTGTGAATGTCCGCTTAATGTCCGTGAGGCCGTCCAGTGTTTGTCGGGTCTCTATCTCTTACTTTGTTCTGCCCCACAATCACTCCCATTTAGCGTAGCGGTCATATAGGAGTTTTTTTTCTTTTTCTTCAGTAATTTTGTGTTAACGATTCCCGAGACACTGAAAGACCCGGCTACACAAAATTTGGTGGGCATGTAGCCCTCCACCGGACTGGACCCCCCGAAAGGAGGGTAGGGCGGATACAGTTTTCCGTGAATATCTCAAGAACCGTAGGGCTTAGGGCCTAGGACCACATTTGTTTTGTACGTTGGGGCATCTCAACCCATCCCATAACCACTCATTTACGACATACTGTAGCGCCACATAGTTAAAAATGAAAAAGCAAAACACATAAACACATACACACTCACTCACATACACACATAAGCACACACACATAAGCACACCCACACATATACACACACAGGGGCAGGTGAATTTTCCAGGTAATATCGCAGGTTGTGGGTGGGTTGGGACAAATTCACTAGATAGCAACGTTCTGGGTTAACATTCATGTGCGTGTGTAGTAGGCTAAAGCGAAATACCGCATTGGAGGAGACAAAGCCTATCCATAGGCCTATAATAGAATTAAACAGTTGTTTGTAATTATCCAGATGGTAGTCTAAAGTAGCTTCTATTTCATAAAAAATCTGATGTAAGTCAAGGGATAACATTTAGGTCCTAACCACAATTATCTGGTAATGTGTAACGTCCCCAAAAACCCCAAGAAGTTGCTTGAGTTATTTCCATGCACGTTGCCACACTCTACTGACGTTTACACTAGCCTGTAGGCTAATTAAAGGAAAATTCCGGTATTTAGCACTTTGGGCCCTATCATGACAGTCAAAAGCGCATCGTCACTTGTCAAAAGCTTATTCAAATTTAGTAGGATGTCCAGTCCACATTGGGAGGGTTTTCGTCGAGCGCATGGCGCAACAAGGTGTTCCTAGGTTTTTTTTAATCAGTCTTGGGTGTGTTTGGGGCATAACATCATTTAAACCAATGAGAATGACATCTGTCATTGCCTTTAACGGCGCAAATCGCGATGTCAAATAAATGCATCGGTATTGACATTCAACGGCGCATTTGAAGGAGGCTGCTTGCGAGACCGTATGGAATAGTCATTCCACTACTTTACTAAAACCTAGCATAGCCTGCACGCATTTGCACTCCTCTATTATTTGAACTCATTGGCAAAGTGAAACTAACTTCACCATTGTGTCAGTCAACGACAAGACAGTTATATGCAGTTACTTTCACTATTGACTGACAATGGGTTATCATCGAAAACATAGGCTGGAAAAAGCAACACTTACCCTAATATTGCTCAAATGACTGAATAAAAAAAAAATTATCCTGCAGAGGAGTTGCTTATATCTCGGAGTTGCTTATATCGTGCTCCATACGTGTCTCTTGCCTCTCCCCTAATCACTTTTAACCGTCATTACCAATTTGCAAATGATGGTGAATAACTACTCATCATGAGATGTACAGTATTTCGTAATATCTTTATTCTAATTATGTTTCCCATTGTAATCGTGGAATTTGTAATGTTTTACATGGACGTGCGCTGGTGTGCGTTCATAAATGATAGAAGGATGGTGCGTGCACCTGCCAATATGACTGTTGACAGTGCGCTCTTAAAATAACATATAAACAACTCGCTGACCAGGTGTACAATAGCGATTTTTGCGACAATGCGTCAGGCCACTCCCTAGGTTGTTAATTGCCACACCCCTGGGCGCATTGTTTAAAAAATGAACATGCAAAATACCAAATTAAACTTGGCGCCGGGTGGAAAACGAGTTTTACGCCATGCGCCAGTGTGCAAAATACAGCCCTTTGAGTCCCTTTTCTGGTTTGTTTTGGATGAACGGTGGACACCGAAATTTTGACGATTGGTCCGTTTTGACTCGTTCTGACTCGTTTTGAATCGCCTTTGACTACTTCAGAGTGGCTGCAACAGGCATGCACAAACATGTCCTAAAACAACCCTTAAAGGAACCATATGTAAGATTGTGGCCAAAACTGGTACTGTGTATCCCCTCCCCCTCCCCCCTTACTCGAGGTTGCCAACCCAGATGCGAAACAGTACTGACTTTGTGATTATTAGATAGGTGGAGGGTGGCGCATCAGGCCAAAGCACAACATGACATGACAAAACACAACATCAACATCAGTTGAGGGCTGCAACTTCACTTTTTAAATGACAATATCCTGGCCGGACTACTGTTGTCAGTGATATTAGCATTTGAAATTAACATGATTTCTTAAGGTCTAGTGACATATCAGGGCCATTTTATGATTAATTGAAATACATTTCTTACATACGGTTCCTTTAATGTTCGTTTTCAAAACTGTGCAACTCACCGAATGGTTAGTGGTGTTCGTTGATGTTTCAAAACAAGTAGCATAGCGAAATACAGTTTCTGTCGTGTTTTATTTTGCATTTTGTAAGATCCCATTGATTTCTGTTGGAAGACTCATTGCACGTTGATATTACTGCGCCACCGTCTATGCTCAGGGTTGCCAGATTGGGCGGTTTCCCGCCCAATTGGGCGGTTTTGCAATCTATTTTGCGGGCAAAAATGGGTTTGGGCGGGTGTATAAAAATTGGGCTGGTTTCGGATCAGTTCGGCGGGTTTTTGTAGCCGAAACACATAGGCACTTCAGACCCTTCTTCCAGCGACCCTCAGCAGGCAGCAGTCTCTCACTCACTCACTCACACACCCTCTGGCTGACGTCCCTCCTAAACTCACAACAGACACTCTCAGCTCACGTCACCTGTATCGAAACATGCATTCTAGCTATAAATGGCATAGTGCATGGTATTTCCATAACCGCGAGATATGCGCTTCACAATGACAGCAATAAGTTGTTAGATATTCATAGCAGACAGTAAAGCCCAGCAGTAATTTATCTAAAATAACACATATTAAGTACCATTCATGATGTTGTCAAATATTGAAGTTGTGGGAAGTTTAAGCTGTATGTTTCTTTCGTCCCCCATGTCGTTTCATTTATCCCGGCCAGGAGGGACGAATGAAACAAAACGCACGTTCGATTTCTCCTTAAATAACTACTGAATGGTTTTGTTCAGACCTGAAAATGCAACTGTATTTGACAGAGGACAGATGTAGGTTGCTTGTGACAAAATATTAGCTTTCAGTGTTTTACGATGTCTTTGTAAATTACGTTTAATTAAAAAGTGTTTCAGTCTGGTTCTTCCCTACTGCGGCGCAGACCGCCCTTCAAACACACAGCTCGCGGGGTTTTCAAATTTAGCTAGCTGACTGACAATATCAATATGCCAAAGTGGGCAAAGATCATTTTCTCATTACAGTCAATCTCTTTATGAGGGTGCACACTGCTGAAAGATTACCTACGAGACAGGATGGACTTTCCCCTTCTTTCAGGGTTGATGGATGTGCGCACAGGTCTTGCGCGAATGGCTTGACATAGGACTACGGCCCACGTTCCGTCCAGCCCGACAGTTGTTGAGGAAGTTTGACAAAGCCTACTAGAACTTTTTAATTATTTTTAGGCCTAATAACAATTGCTCAAAGCAATTTTCACGAAGGGCCTAGGCCATAGGCCTATGTTTTTTGTGTAGAGATGGCCCGCCATGCATGAACGTTCTGCTTCTGCAGCGCACTGACACCCCTGTTCGTTCAACTCGACTTTCATGAAAACTCTAGGTTTAACTGTCAGGTAGGCCTACTAATTGTTCTAAATTACAGGTGTCAAACTCAAGTTTGCCTTTAGCCTATATCTGGCGTATGAAAATTTTTTTTTGCGTGTATAGAGTTGCCATGCATGAACGCACTGCTTCTGCAAAGAGCGCACTGACACTGTCCTAAATAGCCTATGTTCAGCGCGATTTTCATGAAAACTCTAGGCCTAACTGCCTGTCTCAAGGAATAGATAGCGCCTATGTATTAATTAATTGTTCTAAATCACAGGTGTCAGACTCAAGTTTAACTCAAGCCTTTAGCCTACATTTGGCGTAGGCCTATGAAAATATTTTTTGTGTAGCCTAGAGTTGGCCCACCAGTTGTGAACGCACTGCCTCTGCAAAGAGTCGACACCCCTGTTCTACAATCAATGCGATTTCATCTAATGTTATACATGAATATGCATGTCATGTTGCTATTATAAATAATTGAAATGTTGTGCGTTAGGCTATTTTGTATGTTCATATATCCACTCAATGTTTTTATGTTAGGCTAGCCTACTGAATGCTTTTGTTCCAAGCGTCTATTGACACAAACAGACTCATTGATAGTCTACGTTTATTGCATTATTTTTCGTAACATAAGCTTATAGAAGAATAGTCTGATTGAGGTCCTTGTAGCCTACTTTTGCGTTCATTTGATTGAATATTGTTTCTGAAATTGGATAGGCTAAGTCCAAAAATGGGTAATTTTAAAGCTTGTTAATGATTTCAATGTGTTTAAATGAGAAACAAGCAAAAGCAAATTTGGGCGGTTTTTTGTGCATTCTCGCGGTTTTTGACGAGGCTTTGGGCTGGAAAACCTTGCTGGCATCTGGCAACACTGTCTATGCTTCAGTCTCAAATGTTGAGCGGAAGTTTATACGCGGTTGTGAGGTGTCTGAAAAAATAGTTCCACAATAGCAAATAAGACGGCTGGAAATCATACATTGCGCCGATATATTTGATTTTAATAATCAACGAACACCACTAACCACTCGGTGAGTTGCACAGTTTTGAAAACGAATGTTAAGGGTTGTTTTAGGACATGTTTGTGCATGCCTGTTGCAGCCACTCTGAAGCAGTAAAGGCGATTCAAAACGAGTCAGAAAAGTTGAGACAGGACCAATCGTCAAAATTTCGGTGTCCACCACTCTAGTTCATTTAAAACAAACCAGAAAAGGGACTCAAAGTGCTAAATACCGGAATTTTCCTTTAAGTTTAGTTTAATTGGTCTATAGCATGGCCTAACATTGTGCCTAATATTGAAATTTGCGATTGCGTTTTATGAGAGTTGCGGTCGGTAGCCTACCGCTTAGGACAAGTTACACCATTGAAACGTATCTGATTGTCAGCAAGAAAAGTAATATCGGCATGCTGCATTGTGCAAGTTTACAGCACAGAACCTGAGGTAAGAAATGTGTTTGAGTGTGGGCACATGCCTGTGTGTGTGTGTGAGGGGGAGAGAGAGAGAGAGAGAGAGAGAGAGAGAATGAAGGGTTGCATAAGCTACTTTGTTTTTAAGTCCAGCCGTCTCCCCTTGTAATAGGCAGTTTAAGATAGCGTAGACCAGGGGTCTCAAACACCCGGCCCGCGTCCGGCCCAATTGTGGCCCGCGACGTATGTCAAAATAATAATGTAATCCGGCCCTTGAGACTATTTTTAATTGCGACAAACAACGATACTGATTAAAATAGACGATAGTTCCAAGTACGGTGACAAATCTCATTTGTACTCTGCTCCACTATGTGCTAGACATCCAGAGCTTCATTCAAATCCAAAATCGTTGCGCAACGTTTTCAGGAAATGTGTATTACACGCGAGAAACACAAAGACGTGCATTTGTAATGACGCGGAAGCGATGCAGACCATAGTGTTGCATAAATTGAAGCAGAAATTAAGCAGAAATATAGGCCTACACCAAATGTTGAAAAACGTTTACGTGTGATGAAGTCTTAGTTAGGCTATGTTATTCACCTATTCTGAAGGAGAATATCCTTTTGGAGATTATGATCGATCGTCTATTGAATGGAGGTGCCTCTGCGTGTATACGACGGTGTCCACTAAGCATACCATGCTTATTTCGACCCTCTGCAACATAGCTTGGAAGTTGCAGTGGTAATCGTGATGATAGTGTGAATGGACGTGGTACAGACAGCAGGGCTAGTAGAAATAGGGCTCTAAACTACAAAGTCACCCGCAATATGATGCGAACTTCTGGGTACTCAGATTACCCGCGATAGGAACTGATTTGACCAGAATACTTTATTGTAGGCCTTGTGGTTTAGAAACCATATACATCTTAGGTGTTGGTATACATCTTAGGTGTTTTCCTGTTAATTTGTTATGTGGGTAATATGAAAAAAGGAAAGTAAACCTGCTCAAATATGTTCATCCAGTATTTACTGAAAGGTGCATAATTTGAGGTGCTTGCCATCCAGTGGCAAATTAGATGGGTAAATTTACCCCCTTCATAAACTTTTGTTTTACTCAAAGATTTACAGTAGGACTTTATCTCTGACCACTTTCAAGCCATGGCCTTTTGAAATTTTGATATAAAAATCCAATGGTGTTGCTTTCTTAACCCTGACGCCTATAGTTTGCCAGGTTTAAAAAAGTTATGGGAGGAAAATATTTTTATTTGGTGTGACACACATACCTGTTTTTATGCTTTTCATTTGTTTTATAATTTGTATTAATATTTATTTTATCATTATTTTATTTATAAGCTAAGGTTGCTAGCAGAGGTGTCTAAAACTAGATAAAAACACTTGCACTTTCTGTTTGCAGTTTTGTGTGGTATTTGAAAAAAAGAACATTGTCAGAAATAGCCGGCCCTCCAATCAGATGACGTTGGCAGAATTGGCCCCCAGCTCATTTGAGTTTGAGACCCCTGGCGTAGACTGTTTTAGCCAAGGCTATTGACTGCATTTATTTATTTGTTAGCCTACATGAATGTCTTGTGAAGGAAAGTTACATTATAATGGCTTCATGATATTGATGCAACCACGTTAAGCCTATTGTTAAAATTAGGAATTTGCGGGTCATGTTTGGGTCGAGGTTGAAAATGTGTATGTGTGACTAATGTGTGTGTGGTGTTGAAAGCTGGGAAATATACACTTATTCCCAGGAAGATACGTGTTCTGTCTTATCCGACTCTTCAATGATTAGCCACAGATACTGTTGACTATGAAGTATTCATCAACAATTAGTAATATGTACTTCCAAAGAATTATCACTATCAAAGGCTTATCTGTTAATCATATAGGATTCAACCCAACACCTTTAACAGTTACTTAGTTCAGATGAAGTTTAAATTTCCTCGTTCAGTGACTCTCTGACAGTTTGCCTAGTTTTCCACTCAGAGGCTTGGTGCAATTTACTGAAAAGCTCAGGGGCTGCTCTAGTTTGATGAGTCCTCAAATATATGCGGTTTAATGTTACAGATTACCACTTAAAATAACAATTTATTGCAATGCCAGGAATAATCATACACTACAATCAATCAGTGTTTAAGACACAATCAACCATAAAGTTACCCTGGAAATCCAGAGTTGTCGCGAGAGCACAATGGAATTGTCTCTGCGAAACACTCTGGCAAAGAGCAATGATGCACGTTACTTTTACCCCAACATTCCGGGGAACCAGCTAAACTGATGAAGACAGCGCTGCACATTGGAGTACAGTCATAGTGTTATCTGATTGCGTCGAAGTACGAAATCATTCAGAGTAAACATGGTATAGTGTTATCCAATTGTGTGCAGTGAGATTTTTAAATGCATGCTTGTTGCCGCCCCTCAAGTTGGGCCATTACATTGTTTGTGGCCAGACCCTAATCTTTCTAGATTACCAGGGTATGGATTTTCCAGGCTACCATAAAGTATCAACAAGTCAAAATATAACATACCTGGCATATATTCAACTACACCTACGTGGGAGTTCTGAGAAGCAGATGACTCAGACTAAAGATATCACCACCCTTAAGTATCCAGCCAGAACAGGGGATTCTTGGGTTACATCCCAAAACACAAATTAACATAGAGATTTTCACATATGGAGACCACAAACCTACACAGGGCATCCTGTGTTCATTAGAACACAGACCTTCTTTTCCCAGACTACAGAAAAACATTACACTTATTTTACAATTCTACAACTGAACAAAACTACAACAGATAAATGATCATTTGTCATTTGACAGATACATGTCAGTTTTCAGTAGTTGAGTTCAGGAGGAGTTCCTGGTTGGAGAGAGGGGAGACTATGGGGGTCACTTAGCAGGGAGCCGGGAAACACGGCCAAATGGCAGGTAAGGCAATAGCAATAGCAGACAAATACACACAGGTATTACAGGAAGTAACTTGACTACAAAGGACATTCTGCAATTAGAATTCCTCTCCTGCCTCAGGAATGCAAAAAAGGCTAGCCTTTCCTGTACAGTGTTTGCAATGATGTGGATAGGTTAGGATAAAGGTAATATTTAACCACTGTCCCTGGCATCAAGACCTGCCGTCTGTCCCTGCTGCCCGATCTCTTTCTCTTTCTCGCTACCTTCCTCCCTCCCTTCCTTTCTCTTGCAGTATCTATCTCTCCCTTTTCCTGTCTCATTCACACTCTCGCTCTCTCTCTATCGCTCTAACTCATAAGGGTCTAGGAGTATCAGAGTTCACTCGTGATTAAGAGTTTGTCCAGCACTCTATGTAGACCTAATGGCTCCTGACAAGGAAAGCAATGGACTGGACAACGTTGCCTTTGAAGTAAGTAGGAAAAACATTTATTATGACATGCATGACAAGCCCTATGGGGATCCTCTAGACATTCGACTGTTAAAGAACCAAAGTGCACATTAAATTGGATGGTAAAGGTGATTTATGTGAGTCTGTAAACTGAACACTGCTTGGCTGGTGAGCTCTGTTAAAAGCACTTAGCTTTACTTGTTGTCAGAGGAACGTGAGTGTTGTGGAGAGCTCTTGTGCAGTATGAAAGGGTTGTTTGTGAAAGCAGCTGTAAAATTTGTGTATTTCAAACCATTTCACTAAGAAGCTAACATAAGGGAGACTTAGTAAAAAATGATGCCCTTTAACCATGTGACACTTTAGAAAATCAAAAATCCTTCTGGTATTTTTTGTGAGGCTTGGTCTGAAGCTCATCTACAGTATGTTAAGCTTTGTGTAGATCTGACAAAATTTGACCTGTGAAAAAAACGGTTCCGGTCAGACATTTTAGAGTTGGAATGGTGTTGATACTGTATCTCAAAAGCTCTACTAGGAGCTCTGTTGGCGAAACACCACTAGGCTACTTGAGATGGTAGTGCCTTTCTAAAGAAAGGTATCAGACATCTGCCAGTCTTTTTCAGTTGTGTGTGTCAAGTGCTCCTTCCTGCTAAACCCCACAGGAGGGATAGGCCTATTCCGTTTAGCAGGACATCATTTTACAACTCTGGTGCTAGCAACTGGATGATTAAAACATCCTCTGTGACATCCAGGACAGGGACATCCTAACTGAAAGCCAGACAAAGACATTGACACACATACCTTCACAGCATAACAGTGTGATATAATTTCACCCTGAGGTCTGTCAGGGAGAGTAAACTCTGTAGGCACAGCGGGGAGTGTGAGTGCGAGTGCAGGTTTGAACAGTTACTAGTTGGGCTCATGTTACTGTTTAATCATGAGTTGTCATGGGATTACCCCACTGGCATCGTCATGGGATCGCCTCACTGGCATCTACCCGGCTGCTGCTTGACAGTACATCTCATTCTTGGGGGCTCATGCAGAAAGGCTGGCACACATTTCCTGTATCTGTTAGCGGATTACTCTTGACATTTAAGCCATCTCTGTGCAATAGTAGCCTGAATACCTGGACCACCTAAGCTTCTATCGAATGTCATTATAAGGATGGGTGGCAGATTACAAAGTGGAAAATCACGCTAGTTAGTGCTACTACTGTTTGGTATTGTAATTGTATTACTCAGTTTTGATAGTGTGTGTGCATTTGTCTCTCCTATTGTGCGCAAAGTTACAGCAAATAGTGATCCCTGTGTAGGATCAGTAATGTTGGTTGTTGAGTGGTGATGTTCTGAAATCTCTTTCCTGCACTACAGGCGGATGGAGCAGAACATTTCTGTGAAATCCCAGAAAGCAAAGCCCTGTCTGGGGAGAACGACAGGGACAAGCTCGTCTACTGTGTGACGGACGTCCCTCCGTGGTACCTCTGCATAATCCTGGGAATTCAGGTACGAGGCATCGGGGAGCCATAGCATTTTTGGTACATACCATGTGCCTTGAGACCTTAATTTCTGTGGGTCATCATGATTAGATACCAGGAAGTACATCAAATATGGGCAAAACAATGAAAAAAGAACAATTTCAGAATTTCTTCAAAATCAGAGTTTCATCTCTACTTTTACATACTATGCTTCCCGTAATACTTATTATTAATTATACTGACTCACCCCTACCAACCCACCTCCCTTCTCCCAACTCACCCTACAATCCGCACACCTCTCCCAACTCACCCTACCATCCGCACACCTCTCCCACCCCCACCCTACCATCCGCACACCTCTCCCACCCCACCCCCGCACATTGCTGGTCCACATTCAAGACAGGACCCACATACACACACACAACCAAAAAAATAAAATAAAAAATAGTAAAGGGGATTCTGAAGACATGCTCTCAAGGGCATTGTAAATTAGGCTCCATCGGCTATCAGATTGTTTCTTTTTATTTTTGTCCTCTTGACATTGATCTTGACATTCATTAAGGCTTCATTAAAGCCTTCCAGTTTTCTATTGAAGGTGCTTCCTTATTTTTTCCAGTTTTGCAATATTAGTTTTTTAAAGTTAAGAGAGGAAAAATGTGTCTGCCAGCCAGTTCGATATCTTATATCTTAAAAAATACACATTCTAGCAGAGAATATGATTGTTCTGTTGGTACTGTATACTTAGATAACCAAATCTTTTTAATCCCTTTGTAGGACCAAAAGGCATGCATGAATGTTACATTTTAAACATCTATCTGATGATGTATCAAAATCTCTAGTATAGTATATTCTTGTCATTATCTTAAACTGTATTAGTAGCAGATTTTCATTAGTAGTTAGTTTGTATGTTAGTGACGTCAGTTAACGTCAACACCTAGGTCTTTGGTCCATTTATTTTATATACTTTGTAATAATGTATAACTGCTTTCCATGCTTATCAGCAAATTGTACATAGAGCCGATCAGCCTCCTCTTTTTGTTGCTTTGGCTTAAGATGTTAGACATTTCAGGGCTGATGTTCTTTCCCAAGTCAAAATTGCAAGTAACCCAGTTTTTCAGTTGCATGCAGGGTAGGAATTTCACGGCGGCCACGACGGCCATGGCCGTCGTAGCCCCTTGCGTTGGCCGTGAGGCCCCTTTGAAAATCAGAGGTTTACAGGCCACGGTGGCCTTGGTGCCCCCTTCTTTCAATATTCTGCTTTGCGTCCTACTAATAGCGATTTTTATTTAGCCTGTGGCCTGTCAAAATAATCTTAGCATTCACAGCGCGAATTAATTTAGTCTTTTACGCAGTGGAGAAAGTGACAGCGCAAGAAAGAAAGTGCGTCCAAATTCACCCATTCTCAGTTGAACTACTCGCGAAGTAGCCTATTCATCACACAGACATCACATGTATCACATGAAAGAGCTTTTTCTCAGCTTTTAAACGATGTTAGCCGATAATTGCTGTGTTGAACGGTTCGCGAGAAAAGTAAATAGGCCTAATATAATTCAATTTAATCACTACTGAAGGTTTTGCTGTAAAATTTCTGTAAATATTAGATGGTCAGATGATTTACAGTTCTATGTAATATGTCATGTTTCATGTTTTTGTAAAGTTTCATATAGTGATGCAGGTCTACTGCAGTGAATAGGCTAAATACAACTTTGATACTTTTTATAGCCTACTACTGTATAGTTAACTTTGGCCTTGGTGCCCTGACATGTGGCCTTTGTGCCCCCCACCAAATATGCCCAACTGAAGGCCAAGTGGCCTTGCCCCCAGAATGGTGAAATTCCAAGCCTGGTTGCATGTACCTAAATAATTCTGTAACTTTTAGGTTATGTTTGCTTTTTAATACACTGAATGGTGCAACAGTGTCGTGATTTATGATTTTATCTGACAACTGCTGGATATTTATGACATCTGACAACTGCTGGATTCCACCTTTTATTCATGTTTCCCAGTATAGCTGCATGCCCTGTATATTTATTGATGGATTGTTCTAAATCGGCATGTGTCTGGGAAGCCCTATTCGTTGATGGAGAATTTTTAGTATTTTTATATTAGTTAATATCATTGGGTGTTTTTGCCAGTTTATTTAATGAGGACATGCAAGGCCTCTGCTCTTAAGATTCAGTCTGAAACCTCCATAAAGGACACATTCAGTAATTTTAGTTGTGTATTAGCCGGGTAGATCTGCTTTTGTCCTGCAGCATACTGTGGTCTTTGTTTGTTTTGTTTTAGCCCCTAAACATATATTTGTCTTGTGCTCTTCCTCTCTCCCCAAATCTCTGTTCTTTCTCCCTATCTCTCCCCCTTTCTCTCTCTCTCTCACTCTCTCCCTCCTTGTCTTTCTCTCCATCCCCTCTCCTGTTCTCTCCTTCAGCATTACCTGACAGCGTTTGGAGGGATCGTATCCATCCCGCTGATCCTGTCACAGGCCCTGTGTCTTCAGCATGATGCTGTGACACAGAGCCACCTCATCAGCACCATCTTCTTCGTCTCAGGGCTCTGCACACTACTCCAGGTCATATTTGGAATCAGGTGATACAGACACGCACGAAAACACACACACACACAAGCATGCACGCAAACACACACGCACACACAGATAGGTCTTTGTTTATATTTTAGGGGTCTGAAATGTACATGAATAGTGAGGATTGGTACACCTGTGTACTGGAAAAAGATTAACCTGATGGTTAGTAGAGTAGTATTTGGCAGCAATCTGAGATAATTACTTCTACATATCTACCGACCCAGTTCTGAGTCATTCCATGATATAAATAACATTCTCCTGACATATATTACAGGTAAAGATAGCAGAGATGCAAGGCGGCATGAACAAGCCTATTTGGTGACTCTTGGCCCATCACAACAGTAAAACGGGGATCATACTGAGTAGCGGCAAGGTTTTCTATTGTCTGCTATGGCACTGCAGCGGAATGGTTGACACTGCCAGCATTGCGCTCATGACATAGGAGCTGATCGTTGAATTGAGTATAATGCGAGGCTCTTCAATGTCAGTTCGATGTATCCTAGGAACGTTTTAGGGAACTTTATTTATATAGTGCATTTCATACACAGAGGTCATTCAATGTGCTTTACATAAACACAAGCAAACAGGAATAGCTAATAACAGCATAGAAGGGCAATAGTCAAAGAAAAGTAAAACAAAAAAGCCAAAAGAAGACTGAAGTGTTAACTTTAAACATTCCTAACCCCTCACCAATTGAAGTTAATGGAGAAGATGTCCCCAAAACTGATGAGTTCACGTATTTGGGCAGTATTAGTCATGAGTGGGGCACAGACCAAGACATTAAGAATGGCACTCACGACAATACATTACAAAGACCAAACTCAAATTGAATCAGAGCTGTGTTTTATCCACCCTTTTGTATGGCTCTGAATGTTGGAGAATGTTAAAAAGAGATCTCAACAGTCTTTCAACATTCCACACCAAAAGTTGGAATACATTTTTTGGTCAAACACAATCTCAAATGAAGAACTGTATCAGAAATGCCAACAAGAAAGTATGGAGACCATCCTCATGAAAAAAAGGTGGAGATGGATAGGACATATTTTGAGAAAAGATCCAACTGATATTACAAGAATAGCTCTACATTGGACGCCAGAGGGGAAAAGAAAGAGAGGAAGACCTAAGGACACATGGTGAAGAACTGTGGAGAAGGAGACGCAGAGCCTAAACCACTCATGAGGCACCATTCAACGACTTGCCCAGGATAGACTGGAGTGGAAAACTGTTGTTGCTGCCCTACTGTACATGCCAGGAGGCATAAAGGGCAGTCAAAACAGTAAATTGTTTTATTGGGGTGAAACATTCGCTCCGTTGTACAGATATGAGTACTTAACATCACTCAGCAATAGATAAGATATGGTAAGATAATTGTTTACATCTCTCACAATGGAAAATGTAGATTGTTTCAGCAGCAACACCACATCCACACAACACATCATCAGGGTAGCCACTACTGCACAGTACTTGGACATGTACATGGTCACGTATATGTTCATGTGCAACAACAACATCAACAACAGGGTTTTCACTACTGCCCACAGGTATTGCACATATGTAAGGATAAGGAGGGAATACAAAAAGGTTTGCCAGTTCTACAAATACAAACATATCCAGCAACGTGACAGTTCTCATTTCTGTTAAAACCACATAACACTAATAATTTCAGTAGGGTTTTATACTAAATTAAATAACTGTGTCCTGAATGGACTGAACATTCACAGAACAGCACTGTATTAAGGCTCCTCGTTGAGTTGTGCAGTCCCCCTACAAGTGTTTATCAGGGCCAACAACTAAGTTTAGGCACAGAAAGTACAGTTTGGGCACTGTACCAACAACTTAGTTTGGGCACAGAAAGCTACAAAACTCAAAGTGCCTGCGTCAGTCAGATGCTTGAACATTGTGATTGAACTCGGTGTGCAGAAGTGTATTGCAGAGGCCCCACAGAGGTCTACCCTTGCATCAGCTGGAGTCTTAAATAGGATTAGGGTCGAATTTTGAACCTTATTAGAGCAGAATCTTGTGCCTTGTAATTCCAAATTCCGTAAGCTTGTCCTGAGTGGGTTTGTGTTCCGTTGTGACAATAATGGAGATGGTGGCAGTGTAAACAGTGAGGTAGCTGTAGTCGGAAAAGAGCATGTTGGTTTTTATCAGTTGATAGGAATTTCATATCAATTTGAATACTGTGAATAGCAGGAAGATGGGTGTGGATTTTGGAAGTATTATAGATTAACATAGGTAATAAAGGAATAAACAGAGAGACATAACAAAGTGCAATATAATGTAGAAGTATAGATGAAGTTGCTGTGTAGCAACTTAGAGTTTATATACTGTAATGTGTACTTCAGAGCACAAGAAGTTTACTTTTGGTCAAACTAATTTTAATATAGTAGTATTTTGCATTATTATATTATGAAGAAGACATGGACTGAGGTAGATAAAACCAAAGTTTTCAGGGGTTTTTTGTACCAACAATACTCAGTGACCGTGAGAAATGGAGATCTATGTAAAAAATCGCCGGAATTCTCCTTTAAGTTGAGAACAGGAGGAACCACCACCACTGCCTTCATGTAAAGATGCCTTATGATTAGCTAATTTGGCTGTGTTGCCATTGCTTTGATAGGTTGCCCATTCTGCAGGGTGGGACGTTCTCTCTCCTGGTGCCCTGCCTGGCCCTGCTGTCCACGCCAGAGTGGGAGTGCCCAGCCTGGACCCAGAACGCCACGCTGGTCAACACCTCGTCTCCCGTCTTCATCCAAGTCTGGCAGAGCCGCATGCGAGTTGTAAGTGTTCAAATGTTAAAGTTACTGATTAAAGTTGACTGGTATTTAGCAGATGCTTTTTCCTTAAGCGAAACTGACTTGCAACAGCTGGTTTGGGAATCGAACGTTACAAGACCATTGTATGTTAAGCTTTACATAGAGGCAATTAAACCTAATTAAAAAAAACGGCACTAATCATTTCAGAAGTTTTCGATGGATTGACAGTAGGCTAGGTCGGAAAAGTGGAAAAAAGATTATAACTTTTTTTTACCATTGACTGTGCTTGAAGATGATCATATCTGGTAGTTTACCGTGAACACGACTTGATATCACTTGTGATGATGATGTTAATAGTAAGAACTAACTAAATGTTTAACTTTGATGACTTTGAAAGCGAGGGAGGTGTGAGAAGAATTTCTGTGTGAACCATCTATCAGACGAATTACAAGATTCAGTTTGATGGCTAACGTCACAAAGTTAGTTTGAGTCTGCGCAGTACGATGGCAAGCCAACTGAAAAACCGTTCAAATTTATGTCAGTGCCCTCCCATTGAAAAGTCTGTTCATCCATTTCTTTTACTGTCTATGGTCCACACTGACCAACAATAACGAAAGTCTCTCTTTGTGTTCATGAATGTGATGGCTATTACAGCCAGCCTGAATAAATGACATGTCGGCCCAGCTGCAGCAGATCCAGCTGATTCAGACACCACCCCCACAGCTGCCCCGCCTGCACCCCTCCAACCTGTTCAGCCACCCTTGCCTTCCACGAGAGCCCCGGTTGCCTCCACCCGAACCATATGCTGGAGAACCTGGAACCTGTAGATCCTTTCTCTCTCAGTGTTCCTTGGTAATGGAGCTTCAGCCATCCACCTTTCCTATGACTGGGGCCCGTATTGCCTATATAATAACCCTGTTGACGGGCTATGCAAGCTTCACAGAAGAGATGAGAGTTTTCGATCGATCTGTGTCTGGAAGAGATGCCGTTCAGGAGATGCTGCACATGCGGCAGGGAAGTAGGTCCGTCTCAGACTTCACCATCGTGTAACGCACCCTCACTACCACATGTGGCTGGAATTAGAAGGCCCAGTTCTTGTGGACCTTGCTGTTCGAATTGACGGACATCTGAAGTTGTGCCACAGAAAACAAGTGTCCAGCCGAAGACCAAGGTTTCCAAGTGAGACTCTTCTTCCGACCTTGCCAGCTCCTGCACTTACCAGCGAGCCTGAGGCCCCTGTAAATAGACTGTGCCCATCTGTCCTCTGCAGAGAGACAAAGAAGATGACACACCCAACTCCTGCCTGGCCTCTACATCACCCAGTGCACAGTAAGAGGTAGCACTCGCCAGTGAGTGGGAGTACTGGTGTGAGCGTCACTCCTCTTCATCCTTCCCCTACAGTCCACATCCTGGTTCCTGCTACTCTCATCACAGGCAATCACTGTCAAACTGTCTCTGTTCTCATTGACTCAGGGGCTGATGGGAACTTCATTAACACTTGTCAAGCCTCCTTACTGCTTCTCTACCCTACCAAGCTGCATAACCCCCTGGAAGCAAAGGCTCTAACTAGAAAGGCTTGCCCAGTTCATACACGTCACACTAGTGGTGAGTCTACTTATCTCTGGAAACCACCAAGAGACCATAGTGTTTCATTTGCTTGACTCACCCCAAGTCCCTATTGTTCTGGGTCACTCCTGGTTGGTTAAGCACAACCCACACATTGATTGGGCCTATAACAGGATTCTAGGCTGGAGCCCATTTTGCCTGTCTAACTGCCTTCATAACACTCTCATACCCCTGTCCCCAGATCCACCTGCTTCAGAAGAACCCCAGGATCTGTCTGGCGTTCCTCCTGAGTACCTGGACCTCAAGTCAGTGTTCAGCAAATCCCGGGTTATCTCCCTGCCTCCACATCACCTATGATTGTGCCATAAACCTTCTGCCTGGTACGTTGCACTCTGGTCTTCCCCGGAAACCGAATCCATGAATAAATACATTGAAGATTCGCTGGCTGCTGGCACCATTCGCTCATCCCTCTAAGCCGCCATCCTAACCATTTTCTTCTTGGGAAAGAAGGATGGCATCCTTGCATTGATTATAGGAGTCTGAACAATATCACAGTGAAGAATCACTACCCTCTTCCTCTGATGTTATTGACTTTTGAACAACTGCAGTGAGGTCTAACATCTTTACTAAGCTAGACCTCCGCAATGCCTACCATAAGTATAAGTATAAGTATATATACTCTTTTGAGGGAAATTTGGTTTCTGCATTTATCCCAATCCGTGAATTAGTGAAACACACAGTGAACACACAGTGAGGTGAAGCACACACTAATCCCGGCGCAGTGAGCTGCCTGCAACAACAGCGGCGCTCAGGGAGCAGTGAGGGGTTAGGTCTATAGCCTTGCTCAAGGGCACTTCAGCCGTGCCTACTGGTCGGGGTTCAAACCGGCAACCCTCCGGTTACAAGTCCGAAGTGCTAACCAGTAGGCCACGGCTGCCCCATCTAGTCTGCATAAGACAGGTAAGGGAGACAAGTGGAAGATGGCTTTCAACACCCCACCCCCACCCCAGGCCACTATGAATATCTGGTCGTGCCTTTTGGTCTTTCTAATAACCCAGCTGTGTTCCAGTGTCTGATTAATGACGTCCTGAGAGACATGCTTAATAAATTTGTTTTTGTTTACCTGGACGACATTTTAATTTTCTCTTAGTCTGTGTCTGATCATGTCCAACATGTCCGCAGGGTCCTGCAGCGCTTTTCATTAAGGTAAAGAAATGCGAGTTTCACAAAGAGTCTGTTTCTTTCCTTGGGTATGTTAATGCGTCAGGGGAGATACAGATGGACAAGCAGAAGGTTAAGACGGTTACCGACTGTCCCCAGCCAAGCTCTCGCTGTGAACTGCAATGGTTGTACATTACTTTGCACATTTCTACCGGCGCTTCATCCGGAATTATGAGACTGTGGCTGCACCCATCACCTTCTTGACCTCTGCAAAAGTGAAGTTTACCTGGCTGCCAGCTGCAGATACGCTTCACCTCAGCACCCATCTTGGAGACACCCGGACCCTGCTCACCTGATCATTGTTTTTCTCTTGTTGTAATTTCTGATGGTCTTATCATCCTGGTTCCTAGAGTGGCAAACCGGATGCTCTCTCCTGTCAGTTCTCTGCTTCTGAGTCTATCCCCACCCAGCACAATACTGCCTGCTCAGTGCCTAATTGCTGACATGACTTGGGATATAGACCTCTGAAGTTTGCCTACAAAAAAGCTGCCATCTTTGCCCATATAAGGCAGTTTTTCCTACGGGAAAATAGCATGGGTATTTTGAATTATCGCACCTGTTAAACTCTTGCAGGAACAATTTTTGCAAATAATTGGATTCTCTGGCATTCATAGTCAGTATTAGTTTTTCCTAATAGCATAATCAAATCTGTGTGTGTGTGTGTGTGTGTGTGTCTGTTTGTCTGTCTCTGTGTGTGTCTGTGTGTGTTTGTGTGTGTGTGTGTGTGTGTGTGTGTGTGGGTGTTCTCCCCCAGCTGCAGGGCTCCATCATGGTGGGCTCCCTCTTCCAGGTCGTGGTGGGCTTCTCAGGCCTCATCGGGCTCTTCATGCGTTTCATCGGGCCCCTCACCATCGCTCCCACTATCTCTCTCATCGGCCTCTCGCTCTACGACTCGGCCGGCAAGAACGCAGGCAACCACTGGGGCATCGCAGCCATGTAGGTAACACATTATAGCAGCTTTATTTGTTTCCATACAACAATGCCGAACCTCAAAAACCCTAAGTTGGGTGTCCATATAAGAAGCCTTAATTGTCCTACTAATTTCACAAAATAAACTAAAGATACCCCTCTTAGATCAAGGTTAGGTTCATTTCAAAGTTATTTCACATCCCTGTGTGGCAGATGAACGGAAATGGGTCCAAATTCACACCCATTCTCCTCTGCTGCGTTGACATTTAGGCTACATTTACATGTATTCATTTAGCAGACGCTTTTGCCCAAACTTATAGAAAGAATAACCTTCAAGCTACAGAGAAGAGACCTTATCTACTGTAGGAACTACTACTACATCTGTCAATATGCTACTATGGCTATAGGATAAAAGTGGCAACATTATAAGTCATTATCACCCAGAGAGAAGAAATACTCTTTTCTGATTGGCTGGCGGGGTGGCTTTTAATTCTGAATAACGGGACACCTATGAAGTAGATCTGGTAAAAAAAGTTTAATCGCCGTTCCATATCAATGCTTATGAATGGTAACTATAACAACGATAGGATGACGGTTGAGCCTGGAGGCAGCCTTCGCAACAATAGAATCAACTGTAAACAAGCTAACTGTCCATGCTACCGCTGTTATAGGGCCAACGAAAGTTGTACAATAAGCTGAACTAGTGAGCTTCTTGGAACCGCGTGTTTCCTTTGTTTTACAGTGGCAACCGGGTGATAAGCTTGATAGCGGCCTTCGAGGTGTGTCCAGTTATAGGGAATTAATGGACTCCGCTGTGCGTCGGGGAGTTCTTTGCCCCTCACCCTCGTCCATTAATTCCGTATAACAGGACACCTCGGTGGCCGTTATCCCCTACATAAAATAGCCAACGTGTGGTAGGAGGAGAGAAAGTCGTTGGAGGGAGGAAATGGAAGTGTGGTAAGTGCATGTTAGATCCATTGACTAGCCAGTGAATTAGATTAAAATCAAGAAAGGATAAAACATCAGTGATTCAAAGTCCACTGACATTTGTAATTAGCTTGCAGTTTAAGGCTTTTTTTCTAATAATTCTGATCAGCTCAAATCCATGAATCAGAGTTGTTAATGTACTAAACAACAACCTTATCATTAAGAATGAATGGACTGGAGGCAGCATGCCTCCGAGCATACTGAGTAAAACTTAAAAAAGAGTCAAACTTAAAGACAAGGTACACAGAACAACATGCACAATAGGGGCTCTTCTCTACGGTGGCCCAACAGGTCCAGACTTAAGGTTAGGGAATAAAGACCCGATAGACAACAAGGGTAATACAATTTAACACCCTTTTTCTTTGTTCCCTTAAAGGACTACCTGCATGATCGTCCTGTTCTCTCAGTACCTCCGACACATTCCAGTGCCGTTTCCCACCTACAGCAAAACCAAGAAGTTTCACACATCCAAGATTTACATATTTCAGATTCTTCCTGTAAGTCAGAATTAAAAATTACATTCTCTCTCCCTTCTCATTCAAAGAGAAGTGCCTACTGTAGCCCCTTTCAAGTGCACTAGAATTGGATTCGTGAAATTACTATTGTAATCTTGATATGTAATATTAGCCTGGTGCTATTCTCCCATGTGTGTAAGGGTGCGTAAGTAAAAAAAAATGTGTGACTAAGCGCTTTTCAACCTGTGCGAATTCTCCCCTTGAGTTAAATCTGTCATTTATGGATGGAGGGAGTTGCGCATTTTGGGAGGAGCAACCCCAAAATCTGGGCGTTTCTTATGTATACAACTCTTGTGCCCATTCTGCCACTGACGCAGCTTTTCAGCTATGTGGGTCGAGCGCCACTACAAGGTGAAACAGCATATTGCTCGATGTCGGCAGTAGGTCTAGTTCTAAATTCATGTAGGTTACACGGAATGTTACAAATTAACATTGCAGTATCAAATTTGGTGTTTCATATGCTGATAAGGCTTAATGTCTTTCCCATACACACTTCAATCATGTCTTGGCTCTTTATAAACAAACCTCAGAGCAAAAGGGAAATTTCGTTCAGTCAATTCTTTGTTAGGCTATGTGATAACACACCATTTTACTAGGCAGTTCGCTATTCAGTTCACCATGCTTACGTTTTCAAAATCAAAGACTGGTTTTGTGTTCGTTCTGGATTTAAATGACATTAAGAAGGTCAATGAGAACGTCCACGTTCCAGGTTTTCATATCAACCTAAATTAAAGAGGTGGTGGATCAGTCAGGTTATATTTTAAATAAATCACGCCTTTTTCATAAGGCCGCCTTGATTTCGAACTTGCACGCTGTGGTTGTGACAAGATCGGGAATGGGAGAATGCACATACCTGAAAAGTGCTAACTGAACTGTGTAACTGACGCGCATTAAAAAGGGCTTACACGCGATTCAAATAGCCTACCTACACCTACAACTAGCAGTAGGATAGGTTAATATCCCTCCGCTGTGAGGGCTAAAACTTTGAACTTTGAACGTCAATAACTAAAAACATGAAACACATGCACTAGCATTATGTCTCACTCAGCAGCATTAACTGACTTTAACTGAAACTGTGGAAAGATGGTTATATGCAAATCCATTCACTATTCTCAATATAAGAGAACATTTCTGTAGCTCTCTTCTTGTATGAGCTCAAGCTTCTCGAGAGGGGTCTGGCTGCAGAGCTCCACCCTAAAATGGAAACACGTGACCTCCACTCCAAAAGCCGCCCTACTCTTCCTCCACCGCGGCGCAGTTTGAATTGAATTAAGCTGCTTCACTCAACTTGCGGTTACACTTTACTTGACAGTATCGACATAAGAGTGACAAGTAGGGTTGCAAAGGGGCGGAAAATTTCCGGTAAATTTCCGGAAACTTACCGGAAACTTTCCATGGGAAGTTAAGCTGGGGAATTTTGGAAATATTCCAAATTGGAAACTTTCATGGAATTAAAGGAAATTATGGGAATTAATGGGAATTTACGGGAATTAACTGGGACTTTTTGGTAATTCCTACTGTTTCATATACAGACATTAACATTTTGTTTCGTAATAAGCAATATGATTTGTTTGTTCATATTTTCGCTTAGCTTAGCATACAAAGCTAGCTACCATGCTAGCAGGAATCCCATTCTCTGCCTAAGGTTTACTAGCGTGCTAAGATAGCAACACAGAAACCACTGAACTGCCCAAGATACACCATGCCACTCAACAACATTGACTGACTATCAGCTAGTTAGAATCCCAGAAAATGGTAAAACAAATAAAAATACAATGACACAACATACCACCCCAACCAAACCTTATAGATTATGTAAATTATATATAAATTGTCAAGCTTAATCAGACAGATTAATCGTCCCATTACAGTTTATGCAAAATGACCTACATCCATTTGAATGAGGACAAAAGTGACGACAAGCCCATAACTGGACAACTCTGTTGGCAAACTTCGCCCAGTTTCACACCAATTTGTGGGAATACATGAGATGACATTTTCACTGGGAATTGATTTTCCCCATACACATGAACGCACCATAGGTTTCCTTTATGTCTAGTAGCCTATGCTGATTGCTGTGTGCATGGGATTGACTTATGTGCATGGTAGAAATTTGACTGAAATTGCATTATCAGGTTGTTTTAACTAATATTATGCTGCAAGATGGGGTTTTGTCCACTACATTTAAGTTCCCTGTTATAGACTAACTTGCCAGTTTATTCCCATTAATTCCTGTTCATTCTCGTTAATTTCCGTATATTCCCGTTAATTCCCATGGAAAGTTTCCAACTTTGAAATTTCCCGGAATTTTTATGCTTGGATTTTGTGAAAGTTACTTTGACAGACACATACATGTGACTGCCTTGGCCATAACCCCCTCTCAGCCAGACCTTCTTGGGCCAATCAGAGGCAGAGTAGGGGGTGGGCTCTTGGAGTGGAGGTTACATGTCCCCCCTCCCCTTCCTCTTTCTTCTCTTCACTCTTCCCCAACCAATAGGATGTCATGATACATGAACTTACTCACTACTTAACCAATAAGACTAATGATTGCTGACCAGCACTATGCATTCGTTTTTAAAATCTCTAATGTAGATTATGGTATTTCCATACAATACTATTTTTACCTCTATTTTTGAAGCAGAAGTTAAACACCTGACATATGCAATTTAAATATGTATTAGTATTAATAGGACTATTTTTAACATTGCACTTATGACATATTTTCAAAGGGGCTGTAACAATTTGGAAAATTAGGCTGTAGGCTAGGAATGATGAGGGACTAAACGTAAAAAAGGCTTACACCCGGGTAGTGTGAGAAAATGTTTGCCTAAAGATTTAAACTAAACTAAACTTCAGAAGTGCTAAAAACTGAATAGTTGTGAAACTCTGAACATAAAGAAAAAGCAGTAGCACATTAAAATCCAAACTCATTCACAAAGTGACAATAAACAGCATCAACAGTCAGGAAACAATGCATGTGGGTCTGCCTTGCTGTAAATACATGCTTATCACAATAAGTTTAGTTTATTGGGCCACTGTAGTAAGAGGAAGTAGACTTAAGGTTGGTGTGAGTTATCTGTGTGTATGTGGGATTTAAACGACCACTACATTGACTCTGTGTTGTTCTAATCTTATTAATTGAGTGGCACTGTTTGAATACCTCCCTCCACACAGATTATTTAAAGCTGACAGAACTAGCCAGAAGTACAAATACTGAACTGGCAGATAGATCATTTGAATACCTATAATAGCCTACTCATTGCATCCATTCTTGTAAGAGGTTTAGAAGGGCTGCCAGATTTTTATACAATCTAAAATCTGATAGTTAGAGAACAAAAGCTGTAATAAGATACATTATGGTCTATTGGCACAATTTTCTTTGCACGCTTCACACACTACTTTTAATACCTAGATTCAATCTCCAAATTAGTACCTCACTGTAGCATTTAATCTTCTGAAGTAAAGCTATTTCATGTGGGTGTGCATCTTTAATATCCTGTAGGTGCTCCTTGGCATCACGCTCTCCTGGCTGATCTGCTACATTCTCACCGTCACCAACGTCCTGCCCTCTGACTCCTCCCAATACGGCTACTTGGCACGCACCGACATCAAGGGAGACGTCATAGGCCGGGCACCTTGGTTCACCTTTCCATACCCAGGTACAGATGCCAGCAAACAATTAACCCTCAGCACGAGTTCTTAACAGCCTTGATTAGTTTGTAGTAATCACTCTCACATGTGCTTGAGGAAATTGATTATTATATGTTTGATCAGCATTTATTCATGCTTTATCTCTTTTTGATATTCAGATTTGTTTAAATACAGATATGTGGTTGGATATGAAAATACAAAGGCACATGCGCTGTTAATTATAGATGCATTGTTCTTTGGGCAAAAAAAAGAATAATCACAATAGCGTTTTAAATCCTCTGATATAATCCTCATTCTTTCCTCAGGGCAGTGGGGGCTGCCAACTGTGAGCGTGGCTGGCGTGTTTGGGATCCTAGCAGGGGTGATATCCTCCATGATTGAATCTGTGGGCGACTACCATGCATGTGCCCGCCTCTCTGGGGCCCCTCCTCCACCTAAACATGCCATCAACCGGGGCATTGGCATGGAGGGCTTAGGGTGCCTACTGGCTGGGGCCTGGGGAACAGGCAACGGAACCACGT
Source organism: Alosa pseudoharengus (assembly GCF_046254945.1). Lineage (NCBI taxonomy): Eukaryota > Metazoa > Chordata > Actinopteri > Clupeiformes > Clupeidae > Alosa > Alosa pseudoharengus. Next base: position 29,724,200 of record NW_027468565.1, on the reverse strand, counting down.
CTTTCAGTGAGAACGTAGGGGTCCTCGGCATCACCAAGGTGAGAGACTTAGAGAGGGTTGGTTTCACTCCTGTATAGAAAAGGATGGCAAAAACACATATAGAAATCACTCTTGTCATCATACCTGCTTGATGAATCTATGGTGAAGAGCTTGCATATGTTTCATCCTAAAATGGCATAAATAATGACATTTTTGTTCATTACTGTATATGACAGAGGACATGATCATGTGTGTTAACATGTAAAGTATGTAGATAGTTGTAGTTTATTTGCAATACCCAAAGCCCTCTGATATTTTGTGTGTGTCATATAATATCATATGCTATGACACTGCCAGGTGATTAAAGTAATCCACTGTGAAACCCTGGAGATCTTATAATGTACAGTGCTTATACAAAGTATTTACCCCCCTTTTATATTTCCACTTTTACTGCTTTTATAAATGGAATCTTGATCAATTTATTTTGGCCTTTTCTTACAATAGTTTACAAAAATCCCCTATTTAATGACAAAGTGAAAGCAGATTTCTACAAAGTAATGTTAGTTAATTAAAAATACACTGCTCAAAAACATTAAAGGAACACTTCAGATCTCAATGGGAAAAAACACATCAGATCTCAATGGGAAAAAAACTCATGCTGGATATCTATACTGATATGCACTGGGTCAGAGTTTCCGCTAGAAAAAAATGGTGCCGGTCAAAGTGACCGGCAGAGGTTTCGTTTTCCGGACATTTTGATGATATGCCGGTCAAATATCCTATTATCGCTTCTTAATTAGTCAAATTGAGAAAAAACTGGAGACAGGCTATGTAGCTTAAAAAATTACATAATCAGGCTGTATAGAATGCAACATGTTCATTAGCCTAACTTAAACATGCCTAACAAGATCTAGCCAGTATCTTTTCATGGACAAGAGTCCGCTTCGTTCGTTGTTTTAAAAAGGCTACGCTGTTTGTTGCTGCTACCCACGTTATCTCCAGTGGTGACTGTTTAACTTACACAGATGCGCACACAGAAGAATGAGCGCTCACACCACTACCCCCTAATGCTATGCCTCTTTATTTGATAACAATAAATTAAGAAATGTCTCCAATTCTGGGAAATGTTTAGTTTCTTTTTCTTTCGGCCGCGGTTCAATGATACCGTTTAATTGTGCCAGGAATTATCCGCAGACCAGCAATCTCCTCGTCGAGGAGGCCCTGCAGATCATAGACAGAGAACGCACAGGCCTACTGTATGCTTTGGGTAAAGAACACTTTGCATGTCCAGTGTAGGCTACACCGAGAATGATAGTGTCTTGGAGCGGCCGCACCCCTGCAACTCCACTTCCAATGTCACTGATTCCGAAAGATACGCCCGACACTTCTGCTTTTTATCTGGTCGTGGTGGATTTGACCGGACATCTGAGGCTTCAGACGTTACCAATTTATCATCATCCATCGCGTCTGGCTTCTGAAAAAACTTTTAAGGCTAGTCTGCCTGGGCCTGTGTTTGAACCGCCTCACTCATTTGTTCATTGTTTAACATGGACGTTTTAAGCGTGCGCTTCCTATTTGAAATGCAGCATAGGCTATGCGTGTTGTTTAATAGCTTAATTTTCAAACGGTAGAGCCTGTTCATTTAAAAACATAGACAGAGGACGTATAATATAGGCTTACATATTAAGGCTTATTCCTAAATTCAGATTGCATTAGGGGACGGGATTATTAGCCAATTTCAATCGGACAATTTGACCGGAGAGATTTAATTTTGTCGGACATTTCATTTTTTTTTCGGCCAATGTCCGGTCATTACCGGACAACGGAAACCCTGCACTGGGTAATGTGTACTGGGTAAAGGATGCCACATTATTTTTTGGTAATGAAAATGATCAACCTACAGAGGCAGTGTTCGAATTATACCATCAGCTTCGGGGGGTACAGCTATTTTGACTGATGACGTCACTCCATTTTATATAGGCTTACACACATGATTTCACACTTGTGGTTCACAGTCAATTTTCCTTCGAAATATAGGTCATATGTGTTTTGTGTAGATTCATATGCATTATAATAAAACCACACAGAAGGGTGTATGTGCTTTTCAAAGCAATATGTAATCATTTTACTATCAAATTTCAGGATTATGAATATATCAATCCATCATGTAAACCTCAACAGTTATTATTATTATCAATTAAACAATGAAAAGTTAAGTCAATCAACCAATTATGTATCTTTACAAGTTAAGGGTATCAATCAATCATGTTACATTGAACAACAAAGTCAAGTTAACACAATCAACCAATTATGTATATATTAATTTAAGAGTATTTATCAATCAATCAGTCAATCATGTTGCAATGAAAAGTCAAGCAACCCCCATCCATCACATTTGAGAGCTTTGAAAGACTCAATCAAATATGTTGCCTTTCATGTGCAATGTGGTCTATGATTTCTGCGCAAGAGTGGTCTGATCGGTGCACCTCCCCCACTACAGCACCATTAAAGGAGAATTCCGGTGTGATATTGACCTAAAGTGTGTTGAAACATGATACCGAGTGTGAACGTATGTCTCATAGCCCATCTCGGCTTGTCCCCTGCACTCCAAAATCTGGCACTAGTTAGCCGATGCTGCCAACAGTTTTTTCAATGGTGGTGCTTCGGCATCGGGCTAGCCATGCAAATAAATCACTGTTTTACACCATTTACGAGGCTCAATGTATCTCCACACTTCATTGGTAGACTTCCGAGGGCCCTGACATTTAAAACGAGACATTGAGAACTTTGAAAAAGCACTGGTAGTTTACTTACAAGACGATTTATACAGACAGTATCTTCACAAAGTTTAGTGTTTGCAGCCATCTTGAATTTAGTCACGATAAGTCGAGCGACGAGTAAGAATGAACAGGTATGATAAGGGATCAGATTTCAAAAATAATTCAGTGGAAATGCATGGATTCCAGTTTCTTCCAGTAGCAGCTTCTACAGGGTTGCCAACTTTGGGTGATTGGCTGGAGTGAGATTTTGTGAAGTCATAGTGCGTGTGCGTTAAATTTTTCCCTAAACCTAATTTTAAAAATGTCTGTCCCCTGACTTTTTTGCTATGTACAGTATAATCCCTGATTTAAGTTTCTTCAAAATGTACAATTAAATTATTGATTGCACTTGAAAACAAGACCAGTGTTTTAACCCCGTGGCATGGAAGGATTATGAGCCACTGGGCCCCTGGGCACAGACATGAAAAGGGCCCCCCTGCCCACCTGGTAGTAGCTCAGTAGAAAAAATGAAAAATAACCCCTTAAATGATTACTTCTGGGGAGTTTTGTGGAAAGAAATGGACAGATTGAGACTTATGAATGTGTGTATGAGTGTACGTATGTATCAGGGATGGAAATAGCCTAAAATATTTTTTTCCACCTACCATTGTGGCTGGTGGATTCCAAAGTCTACCAGCCACTAGAGATACAGTATGAACATTTGATGAAAAATCATGACTAAAATGATTACGGTTATTGGTATTGCAATATGATTAAAATGTGCTGACTTTTCTTCTAACCCTACCATCAATGTTGGACAGAACTCATAATTGGCCTGCCCTTCATGCCCAGTAGCAACAAATCTAAAGGTCAACAGAACAGCTATAGTGTCATAAAAGTGGTGTGGCTCCTTTAAGACCCAATCCACTGGTGTGAGTTCTGGAGCCATCCAACTTCTAACTCTATACTATCCTACATCATCTGATTTTATTATTATGTCTAGGCTACAGTATATTTAACATTTATTTTCTATTTGGCCTGTTATGAAATTATGCATTGACCAATATAAGCACACTTTTTTAAGACACTTAAATACATGCATGCTTAGCATTTTGTGAAAACAAATATGGCTACATCGACAAACTCTTAGCCATGAGCTATATATCCTCTGATTTTAATATTTACACATATGTAGGTATTTAAGCACAGCTCAGTTTTAAGACACTTAAAGCCCAAAATTGGAGACCATATAGAAATTTGCTACCATTTCAAAACCGGATTACTCTGGAACGGCTTATTGTACAGGGGATTGCATTAAACCTTTGTGTTCGGTAAGGTCTGCAGTTTATTCTGGTTTACGGTTTGTCATGTGTGGAACGAAAAGTTTGTGAGATATTCCTCCTATAGGAATTGAAATGAGCGCAGAGCTATAGTAGCCTAATATGATTATTTCTTGAAAGTTAATTTATTTTTCTCGCGAACCGTTTATCGCAGCAAATAGCGGATATAGCACCTTATAAAAGATGAGAAAAAGTTATTTAATGTGATGTCTGTGAGGCTACTTCGCGAGTAGTTCCTAGAGAAGAATGGGCGGCCACACTTTATGTCGGTCTGCCTCATGTCTAAATAGCAGCGTGTTCCGTGAAGGTGTCGCGGACCGGATTAAAATACCATAGTCAGCGAATCAACAATCAGAGAAAACTGCGCTGAGAACGTTGTAGGCGGATATTAGACCTACCTGCTGTTGGTCTAGACATATGTATGCCTTAAACTCGTATCCTGTCATTTAGAAACAATGCTGTGGGCTAGTCTAGTCATCAACAAAAAATGAACGGATTGCAAAAAAAAAAAGAATGGATTTGGCGTGACATTTCTTGAGTGTGCGTGAGAGCGTGAGATTGGTGCTGAAAGCGTGAGTGTCACGCCAGATGCGTGAGAGTTGGCAACCCTGGCTTCTATCTTTCCACCCCTGCCACTGTTCTTGTGTCCAGCAGAATGGCGTTATCCCTGTCTCCTCATGGTCAATCCCTCTAATAAACTAAAGAAAAAAAGGCTATTAGGATGGGGTTTTGGTGGCATACTGTGCAGATCTCCATGTCTAACAAACTCACCTCTTGGTCATGTCCTGCCTGCTCATGTTTTTAAATACACATTTTGTTAAATACATCAGCACTCATACCTTAATGACCTGTCTCTTAATTATTATCAAATTATATGTCCTACTTACTGTTCTTTTACCACCAAAAAAATCCCTGATGTCTGGCACTGTCCCTTTTCTCTTAGGCCTACTCATAGTTGCTCTGTAAATAACATTAATTTCAGGTTTTAGTAGGTTGACTGTAAGTGACTTCCCTCACATCAATGTTTTGAAATGAATCGCGTTGATTCGTGTGTTAACGTGATGAACATTAAAATCCATAACGATTTTTTAATGATTGTTTCACTTGCTGAAGTGGTGAATGTTCTTGAGAAATCGCGCGCCACTGTAGGCTATGTTGTTTGAGACGGGATGAAGACCTATCTCGCACCTAAATACAGATAGGCTAACCTAGCTAGTGCAGTCACTGTTCAAACACACACATTTGAGCATGTTTCCATCCGACAACAACCTTGTCCATGAGATAATAAACTTCTTGCATATAATGCAACCAGAATTTCCTTAGTTTCACAAGATACTGACAATATTTTCTTGGTACAGAGAGTTTCAGGGGCTGCGTGAACTTTTAGCTATTTATCTAGCTAGACCATAAGTTCATTATAGATGAGAGAAATTAAGTCAGTTCTGAAAACCTGTTTTGATGACGAGCTGCTTATACATTTAGGCCTACCACAAAGCACGATGATATACATGGCAGATTCAGCCACTTACTCTTAATTTCGCTGACACACCAGCGGCTGCGCCCGTAGACCCGCGGTAGGCTACGCACATTCAACCACAGCAAAGCACTGAAGAAATGGTACATCCATCTATTTCATTAGATTATTTCCTCAATTGATGTGATGGTAATATTGCATTTAAATACATACAATTTTGGAAAGGCTCACATTATATTTCATTAAATTTTTTTCAGTACCCCCCAAACTATTATTTTCATCTTCTTTGGGAGGGTCCAAGTCTCATCTAGGGGAGTCGGACCCCCCCAATCCCCCCTGTAATTCGAACCATGTACAGAGGGCTGAATTCAAAGACCCCCACGAAAATCAATGAAAAAAGTGAAAAAAATGATGCGACAAGCTAGTCCATTTTGCCTAAATTTCATTGCAGCAACTCAAAATGGTACTCAGTAGTTCGTATGGACCCCACATGCTTGACAATGAGATGGCGGATGGTGTACTGGGGGTCTGCTCCCAGATGTGGACACGGCCATCATTGAGGTCCTTGACAGTCTGTGGTGCAACCTGCCTGTGTTGGATGGACCAAAACACAATGTCCAAGAGGTGTTCTACTGGATTTACGTCAGGGGAGTGTGAGGGACAGTCAATGGTATCAATTCCTTCATCCTCCAGGAACTGCCTGCACACTCTCGCCACATGTGGCCGGGCACTGTTGTGCACCAGGGGGAACCCAGCGGCCTCTGCACCAGTACAGGGTCAGATAATGGGTCTGAAGATTCATCCCGATACCTAAGAGCATTGAGGGTGCCGTTGTCTTGCCCATAGAGGTCGGTGCGTCCCTCTAAGGGTATGCCTCCCCAGACCATCACTGACCCACCACCAAATCGGTCATGCTGAATGATGTTGCAGGCAGCATAATGTTCTCCACAACATGTCCAGACCCTTTCACGTCTGTCACATGTGCTCAGGGTGAACCTGCCCTCATCTGTGAAAAGCACAGGGTGCCAATGGCGGACCTGCCAATTTTGTATTCTATGTTAAATGTCAATTGAGCTCCACAGTGCTGGGCAGTGAGCACAGGCCCCTCTAGAGGCCATCGGGCCCTCAGGCCACCCTCATGAAGTCTGTTTCTGACAGTGTGGTCAGAGACATTCACACCAGCGGCCTGCTGGAGGTCATTTTGTAGGGCTCTGGCAGGGCTTCTACTGTTCCTCCTTGCACAAAGGAGTGAAAGTAATTGTAGGTGAATAATTACTTAATATTGATCTTAGACTGGCGAACTTCAGGAAAAACTCAGGAATCAGGTTTATTATGTTACAAGCTGAGAGAGAGTACAAAAAAGGTCTATGGTCTATGTAGGCCTAGCCCAGGCCTGAGGCCTAGGTTGGCCTGTAGCCAACTTATCCTCTCTTCCGCTACATCCTTAGTCCAAGTCTAGAAAATCTGATCTGACAAACATTGCAGTTTAGTTACTTTTAAATGTTTTAAACAAAGAACAAAAAATGGCGCCAAGAACAATCCCACTTGGTTGGCTCTTCACTTGGTATCAGACACACCTACTCACACCCACTTCACACCTATATGAATAGCATGAGGAGAGATATCTTATATATCAGAAATATCACTTATAGAATGTTCCAAACATTCTCACAATCACATCATTACAATCCTTGTAATGAGACTATCAAAATGATACCAGACATGAATACATTTACATTTCATGATACATGGATACATTATATCAAGGTAGCATCCTTTGTCTTGTGTAAGTGATAGGCCTTAAACCAGCACATTAGCATTCCATTGGGGAAGGGGATGGGGTCTTTGTTTAAAACCATGAAGGGTTACATGGCTAACTAAAAGTAGTCTTGAAGTTAAATTATTATCCATACATTTTATTGCTATCAGGAGCAGATACTGGTCCTGCTGCTGGGTAAAGGGTCTTCTACCACACTGCCCAGCTCTCTTAGAGCAACTGCCTGTCTCCAGTAATCTCCTTTTGAGACTGCGCTGGGAGACACAGAAGTCCTGGCAATGGAATGTATTGGTGTGCCATTCTGGAGGAGTTGGACTACCTGTGCAACCTTTGTAGGCTCCAGGTACTGGCTTATGCTACCAGTAGTGACACTGACCCTACTCAAATGCGAAACTTGTGAAAAATCACCCAAGGATAAAGATGGAAAAATTATCAGTTGCCACCAGCTGTAAAACCATTCCTGTTTTGGGGGTCGTCTCATTGTTGCCCCTCTAGTGCACCTGTTGTTAACTTTGATGACACCAAAGCAGGTGAAACTGATTCACAACCACCTCTGTTACGTAACTGGCCAGACCAATAGCTTACAAGTTTGATAGACTTGATGCTATACTCCTATGAAAAAGTGTTCCCTTATTTATTTTGAGCAGTGTATATTACCGGTATGCAAAATAAGTGATTGCATAAATATTCACCCCCTTCAAGTCAGCATTGAGTAAATGCACCTTTGGCCGCAATTAAAACATGGAGTCTGCGTAGATAGGATAGTGCAATTGTACGCTCTGCCAGGTTGCAAGGGGAGCAGCCAGCTTCAGAGTCCAGCTTCAGATTTTCTACAGGATTGAGGTCTGGACTTTGACTCTGCATTCACCTTGTTGTCTTTGCCAAAAATAGCATTTACATGTAGTCTGACCCAAAAAGTTCAATTTTGGTCTCATCAGACCAACAAACCTTCTTCCATTTGACCTTCCATTCGTCCTTTTTTAAAACTGTCTGTGGTTTTTGGTGCCCTCAAGGTGTCAGGGAGAGCATTCGACAGACAATGGGCAGCAGCACAGAAAGCCCTATACCCCATGGTCTTGAGGTTTGTTCTGGGTATGTGGAGGTAGTTTGAGTGAGTGGAGCGGAGGGAGCGTGTTGTGTTTTGTGGGGTGAGTAGTTCTTTGGGGTATGGGGGGGCATTTCCATAGATGCATTGGTGAGTGATGAGGGAAATGTATTCAGTCCTGGAGGAAGGGAGGGAAGCCTGTGGAGTGAGTGAAGAATGGGGGTAAAGTGCTCGTATTTCCGCACTCTCATCAGGATCCTAGCTGCAGAGTTTTGGATGTATTGTATAAGTAAGTATAAGTATATATACTCTTTTGATCCTGTGAGGGAAATTTGGTCTCTGCATTTATCCCAATCTGTGAATTAGTGAAACACACTCAGCTCACAGTGAACACACACAGTGAGGTGAAGCACACACTAATCCCGGCGCAGTGAGCTGCCTGCAACAACAGCGGCGCTCGGGGAGCAGTGAGGGGTTAGGTGCCTTGCTCAAGGGCACTTCAGCCGTGCCTACTGGTCGGGGTTCGAACCAGCAACCCTCCGGTAACAAGTCCGAAGCGCTAACCAGTAGGCCACAGCTGCCTCTGGAGGCTCTTACTAGGATCCCGATGAGAATCTGGGAGGGAGAGGGTGGGGCGGAGTTTGGCAATATTACAGAGGTGGAAGAAGGAGATCTTGCAGAGGTGGTTGATGTGGGATTCATAGGTGAGTTGGGGGTGCCAAGGTTGGTGACTGATGAGGAGAGGAGGATGTGACCAGAGAAGATGATGCTGGTTATGGATGATGACTGGGTCTGCTGAGGGGTGCCAACCTGATGGCTTCAGTTTTGGAGTTGTTACTGTAAGTTGGAGGAAGTTGTGTTTCATCCACACCTTTATCTCCTCCAGACAGGTGGTGAGTCTCTCTGTCTTTCTGAGTCTTTCAGGAGGTGGTGGTCTTTCTGAAGGAGATGTGGCGTTTAGGCTAAGTGATGTTGGGTGAGAGGGGCAGAGTTAGTGATGACCAGCTCCAGGGTGTGCCCCCTGGTGTGGGTGGGGACATCAACAAGTTGCCCTAAATTGAAGCAGTCCAGTAATTGGAGGAATTCAGCTACAAAACGGCAGGAGTGGATGTTCATATCGCCCTAAATTATATCAGCAGAGGATGTACAGAAAGTTGTGAGAAGATTTGAAATCTCAGAGATAAAGGATGAGTTTGGTTTTGGTGGTCGGTAAATAAGAAAGACCAGCATGGGGGAGGGGGGCTTACATTTAAATGCAAGACATTCAAATGAAGACAGTTCAGGTAAGGGCAACGGAGACAAATCCAGATCGCCGCAATAGATGACTGATAGATTGACACAACCTATACTGCGAGCTTTCTGGAGATAGCTGTACCCCAGAGGACAGCTCTCATTGAGAGAGGATAAAGTATCTGGTTGGTGCCAGGTCTCTGTAATGCACATAAAATCAAGACATCTATCAAGGATATGGTCATATATGAGGCAAGATTTGTTTGAGAGTGATTGGGCATTAAACAGCTCAATTTTGATATTTGAAGAGGCAAAAAGTCTTTGTACAGTAGTAGACAGTCCACTCCACGTTTTCCATCCTGCTCTCTGGAGGTTGTTTTAATGGAGACGCCCAGGCCACTTGTCCAGTAGGAAACAAGTCCAATAAGAGCATAGAATGGTGAAGTTGGACTGGTGAAGAACTCTGGAATAAGTTGCTGCATGCATAGTTTCCCCATCTCAGCTGCTGAAGCTTTTAACTTCTTCAGAGTTGTCATAGGTGCCTTGGTGGCCTCCCCCACCATTCTTCTTCTTGAAAGGTCACTCAGTTTGTGGTGCTGGCCTGCTCTAGGCAGTTTTGCACATTTGCCATAATCCTTACATTCCTTAATGATGGATTTCACTGAACTCCAGGGGATGTTCAGTGACTTGAACCTTTTTTAATCCATCCCCTCACTTATGCTTGTTAATAGCCTTTTCTTTGAGTTGTTTGGAGTGTTCTTTTGTCTTGATGGTGGAATTATAGCCAGGAATACTGATTGACCAGTGACTGGACCTTCCAGACGCATGTGTTTTGCATCACTATATTACTGTATACACATTCCAGAGGTGTCAAAAGTATTCACATTCATTACTCAGGTAGAAGTATAGATACTAGGGTTTAAAAAGTCTTCTGTAAAAGCTAAAGTATCAACTCAAGCGTTTTACTCAACTACTGGTTTCAAAACTACTTAAAGTGTTAAAGTAAAAGTAATATAAGGGGAAAAATGGCATTAAGGACAAAAGCTTAGGCCGCGCCACAGACCAAGATTATCATTATGCATTATCCCACCTCCCCCAAAAAACATTTTTCTAAAGGCCATAATGACGCACAATGCAAATACCTTAAAGAACCATATATGTGTATTACTGAGCATTAACATGTGTTTCATGGAGCGGAAGATATGATGACTAGTTGCCTATAAGTATTGTAATGGTGCAAAAAGCCAAACTTCAGAGGCATGTTATCAATAACCTTTATTGGAATGTAAACATCCAAGCTTAGCTGCAGGAATCTGTGAGGGCAACGGATGTAAGATAACAAAACTGGACAAGAAAATTGGTGTACCCAGGGCAGGCTTAGTAACAATTACTCTTGTCTACTCTTGGTTGTCTATATACAGTATACATTAGTGATGTCAAAATAAATTATTAATCCAATCAATTAATAAAAAAATAAAAAATGCTTGGTTTGTTTGGAGGGTGGGGCCAAAGAACCTTCAGTGGATGACTTCCTTTTGAGGGCTGCTGAAGTAACTTGCGTGTACCTCTCTAGACAAGTGGGGTGTTTCTTCTGAGGAGAAAGTGAATACTTTTTAGAGGCACTGTATATGAATAACATGGAGTTGTCATTTTTGTCCAGGTGGGCAGTAGGAGTGTGATCATTGCCAGTGGTATCCTCATGGTCATCATGGGCCTCTTTGGCAAAATCGCTGCCATATTCACCACCATTCCCACACCTATCATCGGAGGCATGTTCCTGGTCATGTTCGGAGTCATAGCCGCTGCGGGAGTGTCCAACCTCCAGGTGAGCTGCCCTCGGTTGAAACCATGGCAACGCTAAGACTAGCTTGCTTTCATGTAGATCATGCGCCAGGGCCTGATTTATTCATAACAATAATGGGAAATTCGGCGTATGACGTGATTTCACTGAGGGTAATGGAGCACTGTCTTGTGAGGGTCATTAAAATCCTATGGTCATGTGTTTCTTATAGTACACTGATATGAACTCCTCCCGCAACATTTTCATCTTTGGCTTCTCCATGTTCACTGGACTGGTCATTCCCAACTGGATACTCAAAAACCCCACAACCATCACGACAGGTAAAAATGTTACTATTTCACTGGATCCTGATTCTTCTTCCCTATGTTGCAGCTTACTTTCCATTTGTTATGGAAATACTGTCCTAGATGCTAGAACATGAAGAAGTAGTAGAGGTGTATGTTGTTGTTGTAGCCTATATATGTTATGCAGGTTATGTATTTTTTTTTTGTAAAGCATCTCTGAGTGTTGAAAAGTGAGTTAGCACAATTAAAAAAAATAGGGCTGTTCCAATAAGACCAAGAGTATCATTATGCAGATGATGAGAAGGAACACACAAGTGAAAACGGTTCTGTGTCCACTGCAGGGATAGTTGAGATTGACCAGGTGATTCAGGTGCTTCTGACGACCAGTATGTTTGTTGGGGGCTTCTTTGGGTTCATCCTGGACAACACCATCCCAGGTAAGTCTCCTTAAAGGCACCCTTAACATTTTTTTTAACTTAACATAACGTTTCCAAAATAATTTGGATGCACATTACCTTATAACATGACTAACGGCACTTCTGCCATTGTCTGAGCTGCCCTCTATAGGCGATTACCGACCTAGTAACGTTCTGGCCCCGATCGTGCACCTGGCGCAAGGTGGCGCAAAGCACGATGCAAACCTTCTTACACTCAATAAAGTGTTGATTTTATCTTGTCTTTTATTAAACCTTGCGCCCAGGGGCATGGCAATTAACAGCATAAGGTGTTGTCTGGCGTATGATCCAAAAATCGCTATCTTACACGCTCTAAAAATCATTACGGCACTGACCAAGAAAAACCTGGTCTATAACGAAAGGCTCATATAAAGCACAGCTGAAGATGCACTGTCACGAGATGTAAGCAGCAACTCCTCTGCAGGATATCCTTAGGATTTTTATTCAGTCATTCAAACATTATTGGGGTAAGTGTTGCTTTTTTCAGGCTGTTTTCGATGGTAACCCTTTCAATACTGAAAGTAGTTACTGTGTTGTTGACTATGAGACCAAGGTACGGTTAGTTTCACTTTGCCTATGAGTTCAATTACTAGACGAGTGCAGATGCATGTACTGTAGGCTATACTCTACTTGTCACAAACAGGTTTTAGTAAAGCAAGGTTTAGTGGAATCCCTGTTCTATACGGTCCTTCAAATTCCTTCAAATGCACCGCTGACTATCAAAATACCGATGCTTACTGTTGAAGGGAATGGCAGGTGTCATTCTCATTGGTTTAAAGAATGTTAAGCCCAAAACACACTCATGACTGATTAAGAAACATAAGAACAACCCTTTTGCGCCCAGCGCCTGGGGTTTGATCACATAATCGCGCCATTAAATTAGTGAATGTGGACTGGCCACGCCTTTAATGTCTATAAACTTTCTGCTTCTGGCCATCCGTTTGTGATCGCTGTAATACAGCCCTCTGTGTTCGAAATCGAAACAGAAAAGAGCTGTTATGCTACAGGAATTTGGAGATTTTTCTCCACAGACTGCTGTTGGTGAATTCCCTCTATATTATATTGGAGTTATGTTCATTCTTTGTTGCAAAAGACGCATGTTTAGTTTGTTTATTATTGCGCTTCTCAACTGTAAGGGGACCCTGACAGCAAATCTTGTTTATTGCTGCTTTAATGCCACTGTTTAGTTTTAGACAGAAATGGTTCTGGCATGGACCTATCCAATAAGCATGATCTGCAATGTACCGCAATGACCTTCTCTGTACCGTGTGTGTCTTGATGCCATTTTATAGCTGAATAACTATTGCATTGGATTATGGGATTCCTTAGAATCCTTTAAAACAACATTATACCTTTTCATCCCTTATACTCACACCCCACCCCCACCCCACCCCACCCTGTCCCTCCCTTCCTGCCTGTCCCACTCAGGGACCAAACGTGAGCGGGGCATCATCGCATGGAACAAAGCTCACGAGGAGGACTCGAACGTCACCATCGAGAGTGACGAGGTGTACAACCTGCCCTTTAACCTCAGTGCCCGCCTATCCTCCGTACCCTGGGTACGTTACATTCCTTTCTGCCCATACCAACCGAGCCGCAGCCCATCTGACGGCACTCCCGAAAGTTCGGACTCGCTGGACGTCCTCAAGGAGACCTCCACAGATATCGTTGCTTCAGTGGGCCTATAATAGCTATGGCTCCCCCCTGTGGTGTGGGTTGCTATTGCAACTCAGGCAGCTGACTGGGAAGTTTAATTCTGCTTGAAAGGATCCCTGGTCCAAAGTGTTCAATGTGTTTAGCTTAGTATCGACAGCATATTTTGCACTGCTTTTACAGTTTTTATTTTTATCCTTCATGGACAGTTGCCAAGTTTTTGTCCTGGCATTATAGAATGTTGTTTTTAAGTATTTTGGGTATGTAAAATCATTCACTTTACTTTTTGTCCTCAGCATAAAAATATACACCTTACCGTTTTATCATAACCTATCAGGCACCTTGGAAATAATTTTCTGAAGCAAGATTCAGGATATGTCACTAATGCAATGAAATGTAAAGTATTAAACAGAGTTATATAAACATGTATGTATTGTCTTTTATAGAGCTTTGAATGGTCTTTTATAGAGCTTTGAATTGTCTTTTATAGAGCTTTGAATGGTCTTTTATAGAGCTTTGAATGGTCTTTTATAGACTTTTGAAAGCTGATTCTGTGTGCACTGGCTGTACAATTCTTTATGATAAACATGTTGTTTATTGAAATCGAAAAAAAAAAAACATTAGGAATTACTATGTCATACACACATACATACAAAAAAAGAGAAAACATGGCCAATTATATGCACATTCTATGAATGTTTGTCACCCATTCAAGTGACCTGGCATTAAACACAGGTTATCATCTGTAGCTGTGTACCTGTAGCTGCAAGGTGTCTTTTAATGGCCCTGAAGACCTCTACAAGCGACAAGTCTGTAGTCATTTAGCGGCAAGGTCTCTTTTAATAGCCCTGAAGAGCTCTACAAAGGACTCGGCCCAGAGCTCCCTCTGGTGGTGGCTGGAGGCTTGTGCCACATGTTGGGCAGAGTACACCATCGTCAGGAGAGTGCGCTCAAAGTCCTCCCGCCTCAGAGTGGCGCTGCCTGCATGCTGCGAGAGGGCAGAGGTCAAGCGGCGTATGTCTGTCAGCTTCTTTGGCAGGAAGTCCTCACAGATGACCTCTAGGATGTGTGTGTGTCGCAGGGACGCCAGCTCCTCGTCATGGATATGGAAAGAGACATGCTCGTCAGGAAAATCAAGCCCTGCGTCTAAGATCTTTTGAGGAGGAGAGAGCAGACAGACTTGGCATGAAAGGTGCTCTCAGTGAACAAGACTGTAAAGCTGTGTCTCAAACCGCACTGCTAAGTGTGCACTGAGCAAAAGGAACACTTATTTTATGGTAAAGGAACACTCACTGAAAGTGATGCCCGTTTAGTAGTGTCCATTGTTCCACACTTAACTTTTTGACTGTTATTAGGGCGTCATTCAGGTACTTTCAGTGCACTGAGTTTTTGCGTTATCTGCACTATATACTTAAACTAAATACTTGAAGTGTGCAAGTAAGATGTTTGAGACGCAGCCTAAGAAGAAGTCAGATTCGGATCTATGTCTAGACAACAGGAGCTGTTCATCACAATCTTTCATCAGTGAGAGAATTCAAATGCATGCTCTCTATCACTTACATAATATAAAGCTGGGGAACACATTCTTGGATGTTCTTTGTCATCATAAAAAAATGACATAATTTATTCACATTGTTATATCACAAAGGAATGTACAGTATTTCAATGTATTAGATAAGACTAAATATTTTTTTGGCTTGAAACATATTGATTCAATTTATAAAACTAACAGTTGAAGCTTAAACTCTCCTCAGGATGCAAGCCTACCTCATAGAATAGATCAACATCTTTGATGGACTTCTGAAAGACAGGATTCACCATTGCTGCGGTCCCTCTCCTCGCTCTGTGCACAGCAGGAAAGAGAGCTGGAAAGAGGACAGACAGCGGAGATAGAGAATACACTGACATGTCAACATGATTAGCGATGTTTTTTGGCATCATCCGTCAAAGTATTCTACTCTAATCCACTGTGCCACTTGGCAATAAACCAGACTGACAAAAACAGCAAAGAAGAATGATACTTTCAGTGAAGATTTTGTAATCTGTAGACATGGATGTACAGTAAGTAGCCTGCTGTGACAGATGCAGTATATTACTGTGGAGACAACATGTTTTATAGCTATCATGCAAAAGCTCATCTTATTTCAGAACAGCAGAGGGTCCGTTCAGTTCATAGACCTCTTTGATGTGGCCAACAACCATAGAGATTTGTAGATCTACTGTATGTAGATATAGACACATTCTCTCTCTTCAGAGCCCCTGATATCAAACCCATATGCTGCATGCTGCCAGTTTTGGAGATCTGAAGCATGGAGCTGCGTTTCATACATTTGAGAATAAGCCTCTGTTTGGAGGCTTCCGATTGCAAGTCTGATGTTAACATGTATTCCGTTTGGGCTGTTAATTGGAACAGGCAGACATGATTAGGAGGACACTTCTTGAAACAGCACTGCCCTCAATCACTCCCTGAAATCAAACTTTAAAATTGGACAGCACAAGCAATGAGGAGATATTATCTACAGGAGCCCAGAACTGAAAATTAGGAGGTTGGTAATAGGAGAAGGGTTGAGCAGCAGTTTCTTCTTAAAGGAAATAAAGAAAAGCCAGGCAGCTACAGTGCTACACTGTGGGGTCATGATGTTAAAGAATATATGAAAGATCCACTTTTTGAACTAAATTAGGGGGGGAAATGAACTTTTCCACGATATTTTACTTTTTTGAAACCCACCTGTATAATTTTTTTACTTCTACTTTTGGATGTATTTCCCCATAGTAAGGGATTTCTGAGTGGTTCATTATCAGCCAAACCTCCATTATCCCGATGAAAGGAGATCAAACCATCACCATGGAAACTGTTGTCTGTGTGTGTTTCCATACAATTGGCCGATTTAAAGTTTCTCCTTTTACAATGAGTCACAGCAGTGATGGAAGGCCATTAAGGAATACTTCAGAGGTGATGTAAAAGTTTTATGGACTCCTGGACTTTGGTGGGGAAACTCAACTAGTAGAAATATAAATTATGTATGATGGAAGTATAAATCATTCATACCAACCTTTATCGCAAGTGTATCTGACGTATTTTTCACAAATGCTTAATCGTTACTGCCCAATCCAACCCAATGCAATTTACAAGTCTGTCCTAACATTAAATGTTAATCAGAATCCACCACATTCCTGAGAAATTATCTGTCAGAATATGGAGAGTAGACAGTCTCAGTCTTTGTGCTATGCTAACATGCCTGTGTGGCCTTAATAATCTTCTACCATGCCGACTGACTGTGAAGCAGATCTGGCCCTGAGCTAGCTGCTCAGTGGGATGAAATGATGTTTTCATTCTTGTGGGTCTGCCTATTTCCTGCAGCATACTTGAAATATCTTCCTTGCTCTGTATCAGAAGCATGTGGGAACGCTTCAGCCAGTAGCTGTCAACTCAAAAATGGAGTTCAGTCATCACATAGTCACATGAGAGAATATTAAGAACTCAGTGCAGCTGTGCGGCATGAAGCCTTGCAAAGACACACAACACAATAGAGAAAAACTATGTCCCATTACTGTCACAGACACACACACACACACACACACACACACACACACACACAATAGACATGAGCTTAAAATTATCCTATACTAGGTGATGTGCAACAATTGAATCAGACCAGGCAATGATGTGTGCAGATGTGTGGCGTTAGGGATTGTTTTGCAAATGGTTTTAGCTGGCTTGTATGATGGCTAATTTGCCTCTGAAGCATCTGTGCTAATAAACACAACTCAGTGTGCAGTCAGTCACTCACACATGTTTCAAATCTAGTGACAAAACACGGACAAATGTCAAAACAGG
This sequence comes from Alosa pseudoharengus, assembly GCF_046254945.1. Classification (NCBI taxonomy): domain Eukaryota; kingdom Metazoa; phylum Chordata; class Actinopteri; order Clupeiformes; family Clupeidae; genus Alosa; species Alosa pseudoharengus. The sequence goes on along the minus strand of NW_027468565.1, from coordinate 29,706,565 downwards.
CTATGCTCAGAATAGAATGTGTGGCTCTGATTATGCCCAAAAATAGTGTGTGACATTAATTAAGCATGATCATGAAGCTTACGCCCTGGGCATCACAATAGCACAACGATGCACTGTGTGCCTGACACCAAAACAATATCAACAGTCAACATACAACTGGTAGGGATTTAAAGAGACCTATTGACAAAATCAGAGCTTTTCAGTATTAGACAGTGAAAGTAAAAATAAATAACACAAATACAATCAAAACAGATTTTTAACTATCATTTGAAGTGTGGTGTACTGCAGGTCAACACATCATGGACAAAATCCACAGGACCAATACCACAGTGCTACACAGTGCAAGAGAGATCCAAACAGATATGGAATCTTACCTCTGTACTGCCGGTGACTGAAACAGAAACATAAAGCACACTGGAGAAGAGTGAGGATGACGAACCATCTGGGTGCCATGCTGAAGTCAGCACCATCGGTCAGAGAGATGAGAGAGAGATACACTCCACTTTCGTTCACTATTGGCACCAAAGCTAAGAGCAAAAGCCCCAACCCAGTGTGGTCATGAAGAGAGAGACGGTCTAGTACTCCACAGATCAAAACAAAAGCCTCAGAATGATGTAGCCTTGACTAAAATCCCCCAAAAACACCATCGGTCAAAATAACAGCCCCAGCAAACCATAAAATCACAGTCTTCTCTCAACAGCACACCAAATGTCCTCTCTTGTGGCTTTTTTTTTCTTATGGTACTTCTCTTTCTTCATTGTTGCTCTTGCTCACTCCACCCCCCCCCCCTCTCTCTCTTTCTCTGTCTCTCTCGCTCTCTCCTACTTAGCCAGTTCTTTCTTTTTTGTCACTGCATCTGGATCTCATCAGGTGGAGCAGAGCAGGAGCACTGCTGATGCTCTTAGCTGCTGCTTATCCCAGTTCTGGGGCTCACACATCAGCACCTGGCTCACCTGCACCGCACATCACCACAGCAGCGAGGGGACTCGCTCTCTTCGTCATGCTCGTTATTCGTCAGCATGGACATTACTTCTGTCATCGTTCATTCTCATCATCATCTGTTTACAGTTTTTTCACAATGGCTAAAACACATTTTTTAGAAACCTTTCACCCTATACTCAAAACTGTAAACACAACCTCCCATTCTTAAACTACATTCACAAAAACGTCTGTGGTTCTGCACTTCTGCAAATCCTTAACAATCACCTCAAAACTATTTTTCTTGTGCTCTATAACAAACAATGTCATCATTCACATTTCACAAAGCAGTCAAATTGAAAACACTACTGAGCAGTCATTACACACTACTTCAAACAATGAAAACACAGTGCCCAGGGCAAGGCATATAGATCCAGGAGAAATGTTCATTGTTTACATTACAGTATGTGTATGTATAGAGTACTGTAAATGCATTTTGCATCTAAAAATGCAAATGTACTCTAAATGCCTCACTGATAGTTTCTGCTCCAAAAGGAGTTTAGTGTTTTAGCAATTGTGAAAAACTGAAATGCAGATAACAAATTCACTTTTTTGTAGAACAATGCATTTTGCAACCTAAAACTTTTACATCATATGTACAAAATCTGTCCGATATTGTGCCTTCTAATTTACTTATTACAATTTTTGCCTATTGCTTACACACTTTTTGCAGAATTTGGCTCATTGTGTCAAAACTCTACATACAGCCAAACAATTCATAGCACTTGAACAACTCACTCAATCACAGCACTTGAGTAAACAAATCTATCCCAAAATGAAACACTGAAATCAAAACTCAACAATCCTTTCTAAAAATGTAATTATTGCAACAAAACCATGAACCATTTGACATACTCTTTCAAATCAACAGCAACACACTGATGTGCTTTATATAAAACACTGCAGTCTTTGTGTTTCAGACTCAGTCTTCTGTCAAACTCAAAAGAATTCCTGTAGTAATCAGCTGACATTTTTTGCATCAAAAGTTTTTATAAAATAAAAGCATTCTTACAGAACTAAATAGAATCACAATTTTCAATGCAATACTGTAAGTGAATGTACTCTATAAAAATGTAATAAAAGTACAAAACAAAACAAAAGTAAAAAGAAAAAAACAATTACTGGAGAAATTGCTATTGATTGCTATCTTGTGTGTGTGTGTGTGTGTGATGGAGGTGGGGGGGCGGGGGGATATGGATCCTGCCTTCTGTTCAGATCTGGCCACAAGTCCTCGTCCTCTCAGGCTAGGCAACGGGGAAAATATCACCATTGAACTGACCCCACCTCAATATCTCTGCATGCCCCTTCCATTCCTTGCTAAAGACAATGCAGGTATGTGATTAATGGTCATGTACTTTTCATAGAGTGGACCGGGCACTGGAGAGGTCTATAGTGGGCACTAGAGTGGACCGGGCACTGGAGAGGTCTAGGCAGTGGGCACTAGAGTGGACCGGGCACTGGAGAGGTCTATAGTGGGCACTAGAGTGGACCGGGCACTAGAGTGGACCAGGCACTGGAGAGGTCTATAGTGGGTACTAGAGTGGACCGGGCACTGGAGAGGTCTATAGTGGGCACTAGAGTGGACCGGGCACTGGAGAGGTCTATAGTGGGCACTAGAGTGGACCAGGCACTAGGCACTAGGCAGTGGGCACTAGAATGGACCGGGCACTAGGCACTATGCAGTGGGCACTAGAGTGGACCAGGCACTAGGCAGTGGGCACTAGAGTGGACCGGGCACTGGAGAGGTCTATAGTGGGCACTAGAGTGGACCGGACACTGGAGTGGACCAGGCACTGGAGAGGTCTAGGCAGTGGGCACTAGAGTGGACCGGGCACTGGAGTGGTCTAGGCAGTGGGCACTAGAGTGGACCGGGCACTGGAGAGGTCTATAGTGGGCACTAGAGTGGACCGGGCATTGGAGAAGTCTAGGCAGTGGGCACTAGAGTGGACCGGGCACTGGAGAGGTCTATAGTGGGCACTAGAGTGGACCGGGCACTGGATTGGACCAGGCACTGGAGAGGTCTAGGCAGTGGGCACTAGAGTGGACCGGGCACTGGAGTGGTCTAGGCAGTGGGCACTAGAGTGGACCGGGCACTGGAGAGGTCTATAGTGGGCACTAGAGTGGACCGGGCACTAGGCAGTGGGCACTAGAGTGGACCGGGCACTGGAGAGGTCTATAGTGGGCACTAGAGTGGACCGGGCACTAGGCAGTGCGGCACTAGGCAGTGGGCACTAGAGTGGACCGGGCATTGGAGAGGTCTATAGTGGGCACTAGAGTGGACCGGGCACTAGGCAGTGGGCACTAGAGTGGACCGGGCATTGGAGAGGTCTATAGTGGGCACTAGAGTGGACCGGGCACTAGGCAGTGGGCACTAGAGTGGACCGGGCACTGGAGAGGTCTAGGCAGTGGGCACTGGAGCAGACGAGGCTTGAGTCGGAACTGAACTGGACATGCAAATGACAGGAACAGGTGTCCTTGTGTGTTACCCCTGTCTGTACAAAGTCTGTACATGTAGGTTTGTAATTCAGTCACATTAGCTTGTAGAGGTTGGACCCATATGCATGGCAAAGGTATCTATGACGCTCTACTTACAACTGAAGGAGGCAGCAAAACAGTGTGCACCCAATAGATTACACAAGACAAGGGTCCAGAGTGCAGGGACAAGGGTGCAGTCACAACATAGACACAAGGGAAAATGCACATGTATTGAAATTTGTAAAAGTGTTAGCTCGTGATAAAAGTGTTCACAGGGTTGTATATTTGTTTTAGATTGTAATTTTGTTTTATGACATGTCATTTTGTGCTCGGACTTTATAAATTTGCACCCGCAAATGTACATTTGTTTGTAAATAAAACAAACTAATATCAACGGATGTGAAGTCATCCAGACTTGCTTAATTCACTTTAAATGATCAAATTGGTTTATATTGAGACAATAAAGTAATGTTTTGGTTTCACATGGCAATTCTGTGTGATCCAGTAAAATCCTGTTTTTGAAGCATCAAAAAGTTACATCTGTTTGCAGTAAACCAGTGTTTAGCTCCATCTTTTGGTCAGTTTTGAAACAACCGCATCAAACTGCTACCATGCTGTCTGATTGTCACATTAGGGGCTCTAATTTGACGATCAAAAAAACTCGATGCGCCCAGGGGTGTGGCAATTAACAACATAAGGTGTGGTCTGGCGTGTGATCTAAAAATCGCTATCTTACACCAATCTAAAAAGCATTACGCCACTGACCAAGAAAACTCTATAGCGGAAGGCGCATATGAAGCACAGCTGAACGAGTCACGAGATGTAAGCAGCAACTCCTCTGCAGGATAAATGTCCTTCGTTTTTTTTTATTCACAGATGTCACTCTGACATGAAACTGATGTGGTTTAAAGGATGTTACGCCCAAAACACACCCATGACTGATTAAGAAACATAAGAACCGCCTATTTGCGCCAGGCGCCCGGTGTTTGATAACAAAACCACCCCAATGTGGACTGGACAAACCAATTTCAGCTATTTACCAGTGACCATGTTTTAGATCGGCAAGATAGGGCCCTATAGTACATACACATAGCTATTTCAATTAGTCCTTTTTTAAGATTAAAAAGAGAAAGAGATCTACTTATCTTTTAACATTTTATTTAAATAATTGACCAGTCACATAGTCTGTGAATACCCATACGTCCCTTTGGCAAATTTGGGATTTGCTCTGCAGGTCCGTCTGGGTACGAAGCCGTTGAAGCCCATTTTCTATTTCCCTAAAGCACGTGCACACAAATACAATCCGGCATGGACGTGTATTTCTTTGGTACGGCGTAAACAACTGCATTTTAACCTTCGTTTACAAGATTGCTGCACTTCTGAAACGATTTGGTAAGAGTTTAACAATTTAAGTTTAATTTCACTGCTAGTTATGCCCCTGCTGGAAGCCGTAAGTCAATTAACCTTGTTCAGACCCACTCTCAATTCCAATAGAGAAGGTCTGTGTGCTAACCAGGCTACCAGAGGACTCATGAAAAACACAGCAAGGGGGGCAGAGGGCAGCACCTGAAATTCAGCCTGCAGGGCTGAAAGCTTTTTTTTTTGTTAGTTCAACAAATAGGTTTTGTATTGCATAAGAAATTATCAGATCCATGTGCTGCTGCATGAAGAAAACTTCACCAATCAATCAATCACAGCACTTGAGTAAACAACTCACATATATCCCAAAATGAAACACTGCAATCAAAACTCAACAATCCTTTCTAAAAATGTAATTATTGCAACAAAACCATGCACCACTTGACATACTCTTTCAAATCAACAGCAACACACTGATGTGCTTTATATAAAACACTACAGTCTTTGTGTTTCAGACTCAGTCTTCTGTGAAACTCAAAAGTAGAATTCCTGTAGTAATAAGCTGACATTTTTTGCAACAAAAGTTTTTATAAAATAAAAACATTCTTACAGTGTGTTGGAAGCAGTTACCAGCTGGGAAAAAATGGCATGGTAAAATATAATAGTGACTTTGTTTTCTATGGATAGTCTTTTCAGTGATTGATGATAATCATTGATTTACTTGAGAATCGGGGCCTATTGCATTACTATAACATGTCTTTTTGATGAAGTTGCTTGCACTGTGGTCAAAGCCTTTGCAGATAGATGATTGTGGAATGAGCCTGACCCTAGTCCTGGTGTGGGTCCCTTCTAGAATCAGGTCTTCACTAATCCCGTCCAGCTGTTAAATGTGTAACAGATCCGGCCGTAATCTGGTGCCCGACCAGGTCCAGACCCCTATATGAGCAGGACAGAAACAATATATGTGCGGCAGAACATTTATCTGTGGAAAAATGATGGAAAATATGTAGTGAGTTTCTCACTGAGTGAGAATTTAGAGTCTAACTGGGGCCTCGTGACTCCTTATGCGATTGGGATGTTCAACGAATGAGGCAGTCAAGGGACATATGGAGTTTCATATTTGGATTGCATTGAACCATCACACCATCTCCTAAAATGTGAATATTTTACTATTGATCACAATGCTAATGACTACCAATGGAGGTTTAATGAGAAGTTAATCAGAGTCTCATTATCTTTAATAAGATGGAGTAAGGAATGCAGATGAGCTGCCATTTTGTCTTCTGTTATTCATAAATGGGATGTGGAGTACATTTCAAATAATTGTTTACACTGTATGCTGATATGATGATGACTGATTCGAGTCATCTGCATTCCAATGAAATTAGATCATGTTAGCACACAAGAGTGAGTGAACTCATGTACTAAAGGACTGAGCATACTAGCGAGGACTTGTTGACTTCCTAGGGTCCCCTAGGGTCTGCTAACTGCACTGTGTGAATCTCTGCCTGCCACACCACATGCCCACAATAACCTACAGTCCAGTACGGCCAGTTTGAAAATGCACTGCATTGTCAGCTGAAAAAAAGCCCACTCAAAATGCATCAGACTTCCAAACACACATAGACCTACTACCTACATATACCTATATGCAGTTATGTAGGCTGTTATGTCATTTTCTTTTCAACTTCTGGTTGTAGATGGGTTGTTAGGGTGTGAATTTTCATTGCCACAAGATGGGGGTATCTACTAGTAAAACATAGTTACAGCAGTGTCCACCTAAATACACGAGTGATCGCACATTCTCTAGGTGGCACTAGAGAACTGTGAATATCCAGACATGCCTCTAGGTGGCACAAGAGAAACGTGAATATCCAGACATTCCGGGTCTCCTGATGACCCTCACCACAGTCCAGGCTACTGTTTTCACTGTGTATCCTACTGTCTTTTCTGATCACAGTCACATATTTCTGCAGGACCTTAAAGACCAGACACGTCTCCTCTATGCACCATCATTCCTTTAGTGTACCGTGTGGAAACAAACCTCAGTGTAATGCTCATTCATATTCAAGGTCATATCTTGAGGTAAAATTGTCCTTTGAAATAAGGAGGCATATTGTGTGTGTGTGCATGTGCATGCATTGCTTTTGGCACTTCTTTATATTTTCCAGGGAGTTTCTGTGGAAACCATCTGTCACAATTCTATTAGTGTCCCAGATCTTCACATAGGGGCATTTGGCTCTTTTCCCTCTCTCTTTCTGTCTCTCCCTCTCTCTTTCTTTCTTTCTCTCGCTCTTTTTCCTCTTTATCTCCATCTTACCTTGTTTTCATCCTTTTCTTGTTAGTGATGAGTCACAAGACACACTTTAGACTTGCGGGACTGACTGTGGCCACCCACCCCCCTCTCCCTCTCCCCCATGGGCAATCACACGTCGCTAACCATGACCATCAGACCATTGTCCATCTGGATATGGTGGATGAGTCGATGATGACTGTAATCAAGAACATGCGGGGCAGCCGAAAAACACTTTTCCCAGGAGAAGGATGCCGCTACGCCGCTGTCAGGCAGAGGGAGGGGCTCTGTCTAGGACAGACCAGATTTGCAGCATCTCTCCATCTGAACTGAAAATAGCAGCGGTGGGAATATGTTCGGGAACGTCGCCATGGTGGGAATATGTTCGGGAACGTCGCCATGGTTGGAACGATTACGCTGACAAATGAACAGCATTTTTTTCTGTCTCTCTTTTTTTTGTTTTTGGTCTTTCACTTAAAACCACGACGGACATAATTGGCCACTGTACTAAATTGCTTCAAGATGCAAATCACAATGAGAACGATAGTAGCAATCAGCATGCAATGAATTAAAGCTAACCACTGTTGTGACATCGCCAAATTTGTTTGAGGCATCTGCTCCGTCCAGGGGGTCTCTGGTGACTAGCCCCGGACTTAAAGGCTTGTTTTCATTCATTTCAGTAATAACACTCATATCACTGATTGTGAGCATAGTAGTCGTCGACTCCGCAGTGGATCAGGACATGGTCAGTGCCGGACTCACCCAGCTGCTTTTGGGTCATTAGCAGAACGGCATGGGCCATAATGACCAAGACTACAGGCCATAATGAAAATGAATGCTCAGCGTCACTGCATCATCACGGTATTATTAATGTGAGTGCAAGCAGTATGCAGCATGTGCCTTTCTTCTATGAGTCTGCAGTGGGGAAAAAAAGAAATTGGTGTCAGACCATAGTTGCTGAACAGAGAGTGTGTAATGTATGTGTGTGTGTGTGTGTGTCTGTGCACCTGTGTGTGTGTGTGTCGAGCAAAACTCCTGATCTTTTAGTATGCGTTTTCTGCACTGGACACCCTGTTCAGAGCAGTGTGTGTTTTTCTTCCTCTTGGTCCTCTTCACCATTTAATCCATTAAGGGCCAAGCATCTGGGAAAGTGCGCAGACCCGTAGCGGAGCCGAGGAGAGGAGCCCGCTGAACCATGCTCTATTCTTTCCCCCGACTCTGCCGTGAAGTCATTCCAAAACAGACGAGGGGTCTGCGAATCCGGCCCCTCCGGAACGGCCGGACTCTAATAAAGTCTGCGGCACATCCTGGTGTCCGCCGTCCCAGCATGCATCTCTCTCCGGCTCCCCACGGGGGCCACGACGCAGCCCAGCTGCAGGGCTGGGAGGGGGTCGAAGGTTGTCGGCCGCTGCCCCCCTCCTCTCCTCGGCACAGACACAGGACACATGAGCCCTTGTGTGGGCCTGCGGGCCGCCCCTTCATCTCGCGCCAACTGGGCGCGCTCGTCCTGCCTAGAGCCATCTGCCCGGAAAATATGATTTCAGACAGACAACAGAGAACCAGGGAAGAACAAGAGAGGGGTGGGGTGGGTGGAGTGTTTAAGGAAAAAAATAGCAGATACTGTAAGTCCAGATAGATAGATAGATGGATAGATAGAGAAGGAGAGGGAGAGACAAGACTTTCCATGAGACTTTCTTTCTATTGTGTCTGTATAGTATATGTAGAAAAACAATACTGAAAGGAAAGACAGCCAATGGTTTGAACAGTTCAGATTATATTGCATACGGTGTGTATCAATCCTATAAAGATCCATCACATTCCAGTGGTAATAAGGTATGAGAAAATCTTTCAATGTATGCATTAACGGTGTTCAAGCAGCTCAAGGTTAGATGCAGCCTTGCTTTAGGTTAGATCAATTCCTTCAGACTATGAGAAAAAGAAGTGCATAACAAATAAAAAAGCAGTGCTCGACCGTATGATCTCCCTTTTGGTTGTACAATAACTACTGCCATCAATCAATATCTTCAAGTGAAAATGATTGTCCTCTGTTGGTGTCAACTACGTGAGAAGGAGCATTCCGCACCGTGCATGGGCTGACCCCTCCAGCTATGCACCAGGTCGACACGGCAACCTCGAAAAGGAAGTGCACTGATAAAGATGGCCGTTGCCTGAGCTTCCGCAGTGGTGTTTTATTTATTTCAAGGGCTTACTGGCAGGGCCATATATGAGCTCCGACCTTCAGCGTGAGTGACCACTCGAAGCACTGTGTAGGCTGCAGGCCCGGCTCCAAAGCCATTACCTCTGTTACGATTGTAATCTCCCTCCCTCCCTCCCTCCTGCTGGAAGCAGTCCGTGGCTGCGGCAGGGTTGGCGCTCGGCCCGCGGGCCTGGCTGGGCCTGAGTCATGGGCCGTGGAGGAAATCCCGCTTTTAACAAGCGTGCAGTGCATTATCACATAGAGCACAGGGGTCAGCACGGTCACAGCACATCCACCGAGTGGACATCGTGCCCGGACGTGGATTTGGACGGTGGTGAAGCACATACACACACAGACACACACACACACACACATGTATGCAGGAAACACCTTGATACATGTTTGCAATAGGAGGGTGCAAACACACACACACACACACACACACACACACACACATACACACATCACACACGCACACACACCTCTGCCTCCAGAAAGCATCCTGTATTTTCACATATTCTGAACATCATTACCTTCTTTCTCACCTAAATGAAAATCAATATTGTGCTTTTTCTTTGCACAGATGACAAAAGCAGACCAGGGAAATGTTTTCACCCGCTCACCTCACTGATTGCATTGAGCATAAAAAAAACTCTAATTCAGGGGAAACTGATCTATGCTAGCTTTGTTGTAGGAATTTTATAAGAATGGCTTCCAAAATTCAGAAAAAGAATATTCTATTTTCCTAGAAACTGCTGTGACTTTAGCAAGTATGCGTTAGCTTTTGAGACATAGAGCAAAGAGGAGTGGGATGATGGGTTCAAGTCTGGAGTGGTGCTGGGAAATCGGGGACATTGGATAGAGAAATTGGGTAAAAGCTCCAGGTCAAGACTCCAGAATACCTACCAAAATGATTGCCCGTCCTGTTGTTAGAATTAACTCAGTAACAATGTTTATTTGAAGACCCCGGTTTGTGACATTATTTGACACAAGGTGACATTATTATGACCGCCGCGCAGCGAAGCCAGATTTTTTTTCTTTTTTTTTCTTTTTCGCATGTCCAAATTTCCGTCAAGGATTCCCGGTACACTGAAAGACCGGGGTAGACGAAACTTGGTGGGCATGCAACCCCATATGGATAGCATGGAACCATCGTTTTTTGTTTTGATCTGTAGCCCCCCCGCTGGACTGCACCCCCCGAAAGGAGGGTAGGGCAGACACAGTTTTCTGTGAATATCTCGAGAACCGTAAGGTTTAGGAGGACCATTTTTTTTTGGTATGTTGATCTCAAGGGTCCATGTCAACCCATTCCATAACCACTCATTTCATGTATAGCGCCACCTAGTTAAACACAAAAAAGAAAAAATGAGGTGTTGTAATCGCAGGTATCTGTGGCCTAACATAGTCAAAACTGCACGAAATTGGAAGTGTAGGATCATTATGACACCCTCCGAATGCATGCCAAGTTTTGTGAACTTTCGTTCATGGGGGGCCTAACAATAAAATAATTTATGTGTACATTTAGTGACCGTACACCAACAAGGATTCCCGGGACACTGAAAGACCGGGGTACACAAAACTTCGTGGGCATGTAACCCCACATGGATAGCATGGAACCATCGTTTTGATCTGTAGCCCCCCGGCTGTACTGGACCCCCCGAAAGGAGGGTAGGGCAGACACAGTTTTCTGTGAATATCTTGAGAACCGTAGGGCCTAGGATGACCAATTTTTTTCGTATGTTTGCCTCCAGGGGTCATGTTAACCCATTCCATGTGCACACATGTGCATAAACAGATACACACGCACACACATACATTCACAGTAATCATCGTATGACACATACTCACACAGTAGACATATGTACGCATGCATGCACATGCACAAACACATATACACAGACAAACACACCCACACACATAAACATAAACGTGTACACGCACACATGCAAACAATTCAAGAATTTCTCAGAATTATGAACAGGCAAGATGGGGGTGGGGTTGTATAAAATTAATTTTACATGTGAAATCTATGAACTAATCATGGTTTGGTACTTGTTGTCTAGCAGATACCAGTGAGAATTAAGTGTGGATAATGCAATTTAGTGAGACAGTTAGAATCATATAGGCCTTTCAGCGTGATTTATTTTTGTGGAAAAAATATGCTGGACTGGGCGGCGGTCATATTTTGTACCGCTCTGCGGTACATCTAGTTTGAGGGTATCTCTGTCATGACAACTTGACATTAGCCAAGAAAATGTAAACTGTTTACAATATTGTCATGACAACTTGACATTAGCCAAGAAAGAAATGCAAAATTGACATATAACTGTATTTGCCCTGACTCATCTTCTAGGTTTGTGAAGTGGTGGGCCGGAATAATTGATTGTCATGACACCATTATAATTGTGTCATGAATACTTTTCTTGGCATGATATTGTCATGACAACTTGACATATAACTGTGTTTGGCTTGACTTATCTTCTAGGTTTATGAAGTGATGAGCCTGAACAATTGGCTGTCATGACACCATTATAAATTAGATATACTCAACATATTGTAGCAAACTGCAATGTTGTCTCAGAATGTTTTTACTGGCTTAAGACTGGCTTAAGAAACTGTGCAACTCACCGAGTGGTTAGTGGTGTTTTTCACAACTAAAAGGACAGAAAAGAGAAACAAGGTCATACTGTTTGATATTTGATGTTTAATAAATGCCGGCTATATGTTCTGGGTAAACTATTTTGGTACTTTCATTTGACTGCTCCTCTTGTGAAAAGTTCCTTAGAAAGGCAGCACTTCACTCTACATTATAAGTAGATGTACCGCATAGCTGTACAAAATATGACTGCCGCTCAGTCCTGTACATCCATTCCGCGAAAATAAATCATATTAATGAATTTGTCTCCATCTTCTACTCCATCCCCCACTCTTGAAACGTTTGTGTATGCTTGTTTGGAATGTGTGTTTGCGGGCCGCACAGAAAGTAGCCTACTGGCGCTGCAAAGGTGAATAGATTTGTAGCACTTGCCAAAAAATGTGTAGCATTGTTATAAAACCTTTAAAATCTCTAAACAATCACAAGTAGGGAAGTTCATCACAGTCCATCCATTGCAACTGGACTGATGAAAGGTACACCTGTAGGCTACATTGTATTTGGGAAAAGCAGAAGGTAGCAGCATAATTTATTTATTTATTTATTTATTATTATTAAACAAAACAATCCCTGTCAGTTCCATGCAGTTTTCAACAGCTATCAAGAAGAGAGGTCATGTCATGGATTTTTGTGAATGTTTCTTCTTCTGCAAATGCAAGAGTTTAGTCATCTAGTTCATATGATATTCAGCTTTATTGTCAATGCACAAATTAAATACCAGTAGTCTAAAACAAAATGCAGTTTTACCCAGTGGTGCAAATAACTGACATGTTCAAAAGGGCCTTCATGAAATGCGTTGCTAGACTGTTCATACACATTTTAACGGGCCAAGTTTTAAGAGCTGCTGTCCGTTATTGTTCGTGCAAATAATAGGCTGATTCATGTTCCCTCGCATTTTGCAACTATAAGGTCCATGGTTAGTCTGGCTTTTGCCAGACCAAGCTCAATCTTTTAAGAAATCGAAAAAGAAATCGCCGGCAGATCAGGCTGGGTTCACCCAGCCTAGTCCATGGTAGACGCCCGATAGAAATATTGTTTAATTTTGCGATTGAGATATCCATGCACTGGCGCCCCCCCCTGCGACGTGTTCGCCCCCCGGTTTCAGAGCTATTCTAAATGCAAAAATGCATAGAGGGAGTTATGACAAAACCGTGACTGTTAACAAACTATAAGCTATATAAGGTAGGCCCTATGCTACAGTAGGCCTATTACACAACATAAATTGTCACTAGGCTATGCTTGCGACCCAAATAAAATCTCCTTTGGGAACCAATGGCTTACAGTATCAAGTGGACATAAGCTGCCACCTCTTGGCGAAAAAAGTTAATAGTTTTGCATATCAGTAGTAATATATTTCACGCAGCTGCGTGAATCACGGAAAGCGCGAATGAAGTGGACACTTCTAAATGGAACCCACTGTACAGTAGCTCAAGGTCTGTGGCTAAAGCAGCCATAATGAAAGTGTTATCATTGTTTGGATACTTCACACACACGTGTTTTTTAATCGCATAGACTACAACTACCAAGCTGGAATCAAAGCACATCGACTCCCCTCTCACACCCTAAACACGCACTTCGAACAAACAAAAAGCGTCTCAGTCTCACGGTATAGCCATAGGCAAAACTGTATCGGACCGGTGTAACGTTGGTACTAAATCATCCATCGCAAAGAATGATTTTTGTAGCACGTGCAACAAATACAGCCCTGCCCTGGATACATCTCTCAACGTGCGCTCTAAAACATTTGGTTTAAATGGAGATGTAGATCATCACGGGTGTGTTAATAAATCTACATTGCGGCGAGCTGACACAAATGATTTACTTTGAGGAATTTATGTAGTTTCAGTCCTAGTTACTTTACTTTGAGCCATGCCCTTACTTGAATCACCTTTGAAAATAGAAGATTGAAGTAGCCTATATGGGTGTTTGGGAATGAACGTTGACTCAGATGCTTTTTGAGACTTGATGCATCCTAAACGCCCAGTGTTTAGGATGCATCATAGACAGGTTATCTTTCAGGTAGCCTATATATTTTCCATTAGAAAACCATCACGTAGCGAACGTGTTGTGGCTAACTCCTGTTAGTAGCCTAGGTTATGGTCATAAGCAAATGAGATGACAGTCAAAAGATACAATAAGTGCTGTTATCAATTTGCTTGGTAGCCTATAACCGCATTTATGGTTTTCTACAAATACATCAATAATCAAATTGGCCTCCATCACTCAACCAATGCTAACTGTAACATTATTTTACCTACGTCCTTAAGATTAACGTAGCCTACCTGCAGAAAAAACCAAGCATGTCCGATAAACATTCTCAGATTTATTTCGGCTTCAAGAAGAAATGGGAATTACATGTCATGCAGAAATCATCCTACCCTTATTAGACATTCTCTGCGGTAAACTACAGTCTTGTCCTTATAGGAGGTGTCTATTGTCTTTCCAACCCACTTTAGATTAACTTCCAACAAAATGACGTCTCACTGCAACAATGCGCCATCTGGTGGACAAACGACTATGTAACGCCAATACTGGAAATGCAGCTAAATGATGATGAATATTTGGTTTTCCTTTAATCCTACTGAATTTGTAATTATATATCGGCCGTTCTAATTGACGATACTGATAGTATGTGTGTGCCTATGTGTGCGTGTGTATATGTGTGCACCACCATCTACAGGCCAATGAGTGTACAGTCACTAAATGTACACATAACTTAATTTTTCTAGACCCCCCCATGGATGAAATTCTATGAAACCCCCAGAGAATGTCAGGTTAATCATACACATAAAATTTGGTGCAGTTCTGAACATCTTAACTTCGCTAGCGGCGGTCATAATAATGTGTCATTAATGTACATGACATGTGTCATGTCATTCTTATGACGGTTACATGTCACCATTATGTAGACCCCTTCAAATAAAATGTTACCATTGGATCATAAATGTCCACAGCTACTACGAGGATTGATTGAAGAGTTTGTTGGTATTTGTCGGTGCCCCCATAAAGGGCTTGCTGTTTGTCTGGCTACATTGCTGATCGGATCATAAATAGGCACAGCAATGAAAAGGAAGGACCAAAGAGTTTGTGAGTATTTGTTGGCAGAGAACCCATCATGCGTGTGGTGTGGGTGGGTCTGGGACACCAGATACCACTGTTGAGCCATCTGGAGGTTTCGTGGGCCTAATTCATTGAAACACCTATGAAGGACCAACACAGGGGCAGCCGTGGCCCACTGGTTAGCACTCTGGACTTGTAACCGGAGGGTTGCCGGTTCGAGCCCTGACCAGTGGGCCGCGGCTGAAGTGCCCTTGAGCAAGGCACCTAACCCCTCACTGCTCCCCGAGTGCCGCAATTGTAGCAGGCAGCTCACTGTGCCGGGATTAGTGTGTGCTTCACCTTACTGTGTGTTCACTGTGTGCTGTTTGTGTTTCACTAATTCACCGATTGGGTTAAATGCAGAGACCAAATTTCCCTCACAGGATCAAAAAAGTATACTTATACTTATACACCACTTTTCCATCAGAAACATAGTTGTAAAAAGCATAGCTGGTATGATATAGAACATTATCAGAATATAGAATCAATATGAACATTTTCTTCATTAACACAGATAGGAATATAGCTCAGTAAGTAAGAAGTCACTCTATGACGCAGGAGACCGGGGTTTGATATCTGCTTGCTACAGCAATTTTGAAAGTGCATTTCTCACAGCTAAACCAAGCTATAGATAGATACAGTAGATATATAGAGATAGAAGGTCGGGCTTGTGAAGCATATTAGTTATCCACCTCTTTGTCTTATACACCATTAACAAGCATTAACAAGCTACTTGTTAACACTTACAACTGTTAACAAATATGCTTGTAAGTAACTTAAAAGGCTGCTTATTAACACTTACAAGCTGCATGTTAACAGTTAGTTAATGTTATTAAAGGATAAGGATAGGACCAGGTTAACTAACTGTTAGTAATGAATTGTTAACTGCTTATAATGCACTGTTAATACCTAATAAGCACATGTTATTCTAAAGCGTTACTGTCAATATTTGTCATTTTCATTAGAGCTGAACTAAATTAATTCTTATGAACATGAGGATGTGCATGGAATGCAAACAAGTATGGTATGATGAGAATTACAAACACTACCACACAGTACGTTAGAAAATGGTTACAGAGTAAACTATCATATTGACAGGAACTTTTCATTCTGCTGGCACTGACATGTTACAGTTTTCCTCAGTGACTTTGGCACATTCCTCAGATCAGAATTGAAATTCTCAAAACTGCTTGTTTAAATCATTACACTTACCCCCCCCCCCCCCCCCCCCACTAACAATGGTCCTGTTTCCACATACTTTGACTTATATTCAAGTGCTTGACCTCCTTTGAAAGCAGAGGCCTAGTAGATTATTTTGGTACCAATAGATTGACTGTGTGATGAACTGTCAGAGAATGGCAAAGGGTAGAATGATGATCGATCTCAAAGTAGATCAATATAGAATGAAATATAAGTACTTTAGACCATTATTTGCCATGATATGCTCATGCATTTTGTAAAATGCCGTATGAAAACTCCCCATAGGACTTTTGGCTATCCAAGATGCATATTGACAAAAAAATGCTTACTGTGTGGCAACCTCTTGGTGTAGAAGCATAATCCTGGTCTCAAATGAAAGGTAACACTTTGAGGTTTCTTGTAGACTATTTGGAATGTATGCCAGGGGTTCTGATATAGAATGACTACACAAAATATGGAATGATTACACAAATGTCTTTGCATTGTTGCATGTTTTTGCATTTTCATTGTTGGTTCAATGGGTGTGTATAAGATGGACTATACACTGCGCTGGGATTAGTGTGTGCTTCACTTCACTGCGTGTGCTGTTTGTGTTTCACTAATTCACCAATTGAGTTAAATGCAGAGACCAAATTTCCCTCATGGGATCAAAAAAGTATATATACTTATACTTATACAGTAGGTGGTGGATTGTTGACTGTTTCAGTCTTCTTCAGTGTGATTCCAAAATCCTATCCGATTGAAAAGGTGAGCTAGCCTAGTGTAGCCAGACTCTCTTATCAGAATGAGTCTGGTAACACATAATTTGGATTTGATTATGGGGTGTGTTTCAATTGTCCACCCTCAAATGTTATAGCTTAATTTGAGCTAGCTTCCAGACTAAGAGTAAGCAAATGGTTAAACATCCACATTTATTTTAAGGTACAAAATAAAGTTGAAGGTTTAAACAGGTTTTGTTCTGTTTTCAGGATCGCAGTTGGTACTGGACTGATGACAGCACATTTGACTATTCCAACTGGCACTCCCCATAGGATTTTTGGTTACCCAAAATGCATACTGACAATAAAAGTATGCATTTCTGTGGTTTCTTGTCAGGTTCTGATAATGACTACACAAAATGGAATAATTATACAAAAGTCTCTTTTTTTGCATTTTCTTTGTTTGCTTCATGGGTGTGTATAAGATGGACTATACAACTAATATTGGATAAAACAACATGAATTTTTAATTCCTATGGATTCCTGTGAATATGTCAAGACCAGGAATGTAGTGGTAAAATAAGAGGTGGGTAAACAATTCTGTGATAACAGTAGGTGGACTGTGCCATGCCGTAGGCCTGTCAGATTTTTAGAAGAGGCATTCAGAACATGTTTGATGATGGTGGAGGTTATTGTCCAATGTTTATATAATACAAGTGCCATTAGGTGGTTCATAGAGTGTTGATGAGTGTACATATTGTTATTATGGATAATACAGTGTGATTTGTAAATGTTAACAGTTGTAATTGGTGAATAAACTCTTTTGAGAGGTGGATAAACTCTAATAAGAGGTGGATAAACTATTTCTGAAGCGTTTAGCCTACTTGCGTTTACCTCCACTACATCCCTGTTCAAGCTGCATCTACTTATTGCTAAAGATATAGGCTACACTGCAGCTAGAAGTTAGGGAAGCACCAAAGGCAAGGAGAGGTGGAGGGCATTTTTGACTAAATTTAATTGAGCGTGTCTCATTTCAGGGGCCGGATGCTTCGGAGCCTACTTCTACGTGCTAACATTAACGTTACTGCTATCAAGCTGCAACTATTAGCTGCGAATGAATGCCACTGAAATTATTTAAAACTAAAGTAACGAGCCAGTTTTGTAAAATGTAAGGAGTAGAAAGTACCGATATTCGTGTTAAAATGTAAGGAGTAAAATTAAAAAGTTGCCTCAAAAGTAAATAGTAAAGCAAAGTAAAAATATCTGAAAAACCTACTTGAGTACAGTAACAAAGTATTCGTACTTCGTTACTTCCCATCTCTGCAAGTAATCAGGCACTTTGTGTGGAGTTCACTCTCAACCTGTTCACTCTCAACCTTTGTTCCTTTTAACACAAGGAGTGTGAATTTGTGTGACATTCTTTTAGCTGTAGCCTGTAGAATAACCGAGGCTCATCACAAACATTTCATTGTAGCCTACAGTTGTCCTTGACATATTTAGCTTATGACAAATTAACTTGAACTTGACACTGAACTAATGAGTAAACATTACTCAGGCCATGTCACATGTATGAATGCAGGAAGCAACGTAGCACACACATAGCGACAGGGAGGTGACGACAGTGCGTAAATTAAGTTACCCCTCCCACTCCTGGTAGAATACAGTGACTGTTTTCCCAAGATGCCGTCCGCTTGTATACGTGAACGGTACTGTTTCTAAGCTATCTTTTTAATAAACTGTCTGTGCACTTACAAAGTTCTGAATGCTTCGGTTTACATGTAAGGCCCCTCATTATGCTACCGTGGAAGTGTGGTGCCATTTTGAGCCTTGTTAGTGGTATAAACCAACAGCCTGTCTCAAATCGCGTACTTCTGCACTTACAATACCTAATTTGAGTGCATGAGGGTGTTCACACTGACAATTCCAACGACACGAAGGGCGCTGCAAGTTCCCGGATGGTGCACTCATAACGGTCAAAAAGCTGAGTGTGCAACGCTGGACACTTTTCGCCCTTAACGGACGCCATCTTGGCCAGATAGCGGAAGGGGAGGGAGCGTTTTCAAACTCGTGGAAATCGCGGTTGAGAAAGCTGAAGCAGCAGCAGTGGAAAACAGACTTTACAGAGGTACAAGCAAGTTATAACATAAACGGTTCATGTTTTGACACAGTATGACCATGTCACTGTCGAGTTGAGGACGCCAATAAAGTTATGTTAAAATGTTTGCGATCGTCATTTCCGTGAAGTGCACGGAGTTAGTGTTTGATATGAGACAATACTATTTTGTTAAAATTTGTGCACTCCGCCAGTAAGCACACAGTGCACATAGTGTACTACACGAAAGTGTACTCACGTAAGTACACCATTTGAGACAGACTCGATTATTAGCGGTTTGTGGTAAAACTGGTCACGTTCGATTAGCATGAAAACATATCCCAGATAACGGACGAACTCGGTACACATGTGTTATTAACCCCTAGGTTCATTTTGCGCCGGAATTGTCCTTTAAGAAATACTGGTCTAGTGTTAGTATGGAAAATGAACCAATGTGTATGGAAAATGAACCGCTGACTGTCCTTCCTTTGCGCCGATCGTTAGCCAAACAAATTAAATTATATAATCTATTCTATCGACCCAAAAAGTGCATTGGCCCACAGGGAAAATGCCAGTATGCCAGTGGTTGCAATGTAGCTTAAAGGGACACCAGGCAAGCCTGATGCTTTTTATCTACGAAACTCCCCCTCGCTCGGTCTGAAACTCTTTTCCTTTTCTTTGCATCTTCCGTCAAGGGTTTTCGCTGCTTCTTCGCCGGCTCTGCCATTATACATACGTTTGCAACAATCGCTAGCGTTTCGTTAGGCTGCCTCTGTGCTGTGGATGCAGGATGTAAACTGAAACTGCTTCGGTCGGCGGGTACGATACACTGAACTCGCAAGCGGGATATTCTTCCTACAGGCAGTAGGGGCGGGCGAGAGAGTCTTCATTCGCCCTGTAATGAGTCATTTAACCATATACCAACTTACGAAGATGAGTAATTAACACAAAAACGTTGCCTGGTGTCCCTTTAAATGTTATCCTCATTTTGTAAGTCACTTTAGATAAAAGTGTCTGCTAAATGAATCCATGTATGTAAATGGTAAATGTCATTGAAGATGTGTTAACCTCTGCAGGTTTCTTGCTGATATTATGAGAAATGATAAATGCTGAATTTCACAAAAGGATGCAGTGCAGGTTTTGACCGCTGACCGCTGCACCACGCTTCCTGTATGAGACATCAGTTATCTCCAAGTCAATCTCTCACACAGCTCACTGCTTGGCCTTCATTTACTATAAACTAAAGATAACAGCATTTCCGCCTACAAAGTAGCCTTGAGGCAAGTCCAACCCTCCACCCCCCATTCTTCTCCTCCTGCTCAGATGGGACTGTTTCCTTCTCCAAGTTCAAGAGGACACAGTGTAATCAAATAAAAAGTTAACAAGATTTCGCCAAGGTGATCGAAATTCAGAACAAATGTTTTGGGGTAAGTCAATCTGTCTCCCGTAATGACCCATTTCCTGCCCCCCCCCCCCCCCCCCAACTTTCTTTCTCTCTCCACAGAGGTTATTGGGTGCTGCTGGTAGAGTACTTGGCAGGTGCACTTTGACCTCTGATAACCTTGGCTTGGCTTATCCCGCTGACCACTAAATCAGTCTCTTGGCTAAAGGCCCACAAGTATTGCGAGCCTAAGAACATACACTAGCATCAGAAGTAAGAAAATAGTTTTGAGTGCGCGAAAGCCCAAGTTGTGAAACAGACGCTCTAAATGATTGTTTTCACAGCTGTGTGATTGGCGCCGAGTTCTCTTTTGTCTCCTGCAGCCTTGTGTGTGTGTGTGTGTGTGTGTGTGTGTGTGTGTGTGCATGAGATGGATATACTGTACATAAATGGTCAGAAAAATGGAGTGAGCGATTGAGATCGGGAGAGAGGGTATGAAAGAGAGACGATATTTTAGGAACGGCTTGTTATAGAATGCAGCAATAGCAGGACATCAAAACTTCAGAAGATGAACCCTGTCCTGGATTTGGATGAACGGAAGAAGCTCTCTATTATCAGTGTCGTTGACTCATCCTTAATTACTGTAAGGAGCCATTCACAGCTGCTACTGACACCCCGCAGTGCTTGGGCGCTGGAGCTTTGAAATATATTTTTAGTGTACATGACATACAGTAAGGATGATGAAAGCAGTAACAGTTTGGTTTTACAGCTGGACTCTGACGCATGGCTGTGGGATACAAAGCTGTTCATGTGTCCCTCATTGGCTGCCTGTCAGAATCAAACGCTTGGAAAATATCTACCGGTAAATACAAGGGTGTGTTCCTTATCTGAAGTTGAGGCGTATTTACATATCAAGTGTCTGATCATGAATTGTACAGTTCAGACTGAATATGCAATGAGTAGCCTGGCTAACGTCAGACTTCATTTCATTGAGTTGGGGTCTGGGAACTACACATTCATTTTCTCGTATTTGAAACGTGGTTTCCGAATGCCCAGAGACATTTATTGGGCGTTTATCAAATGCGTCTGTACGTAGCTCATAACCACTTCGGTGTGTCGTCATCGTCTTGCTGTCTCCCCTCCGTTCTGTGATTGGTTCATTCGTTGAGGTGAAAACGAAGTCCATGGAATCCAGGCTGCCTAGCAGCATGAATAAAATCGCGCGCATGGCAGCATGGGAAAACCAGGCTATGCTATGAGTGTAATTGCAATATAAAAATGGTGCTGTGTCAGAATTTCCTCCGCAGGGTCGTGTTTGTGTTCACGGATAATGCCTGCATACCTGTGTACTGATGCATAGGTTTGTTAGAGGTGGAGGCATGGCTCTGATAGCGACTGACCCCAGAACACACATATGGTCCTGATCATACAAGTCATCGGTTTCAGAGTCAGCTGAGAGAGAGAGAGCGAGAGAGAGAAAGAGAGAGGGGGAAGGAGGGAGTGAGAAAGAGAGGGGGGAGGGGGAGAGAGATGGACTTGAGAGGGGGGTTGGGGGGCAGAGAGAAAGGGAGAGTGAGAAATAGAGGGGGGGGGGAGAAGAAGAAAGGGAGAGAGAGGTGGACTTGTTTCCCCCCATGCTTTATGTTTGTGAGCCGGCCAGTCTGACTAACTGCTGACAAAACCCTTCTCTCAGCAGCCTTCCCATGCCATAGCTACGGCTTTCGGGAAGCGGAGTCAGGCCGCGGCGGGCCTGAGGCCGACATGACATGTAATATTACAGTGCGTGTCCACTCTGGCTCTTAAAATACACTTCTGAGTAAGACACGCTACAGATCAATGACACTCTGCGGCCGCACCGCAAATTGTGTTTTGGGTTGAGCAACAGAAAAAAGAAGGAGAACACTACAGTTGATTGTGAACTTACACAAGTGTCTCTCCTCAGTTGAACTGACGCGAACTGCACCAAAACAGGCCAAATAATAAACAATGGTCCTTCTCGGTCAGTAACTATGCTTTCCCTCACTAGGTATCATTGTGTTGTTTATACTTTAGGTATTTAGCAGATGCTTTTGTCCAAAATCCTGTCTTTTCTGCAGAGTGTTTTGCTTTGTGGCGCTGTGGTCAGGGACAGTGCGTCTCGAGTTGGATTTCACAAGTTGGATTTGCACAATCAGGAGCCATTATGAGTGGGATGAGAGGCTGGCATGGCTAGAGCCCTTCCTGCTCTCCTGTGGTTGAAAAAGTTAGCCTGTTGGAATCGATGCCGCCCCAAGTCTCACGGACAAGCATGACTTGACTCATTCAGCCGTAATGAAAAACAGTCTCTGGAGAGTGTGTGTGTGTGTGTGTGTGTGTGTGTGTGTGTGCGTGTGTGAGAGAGAGAGAGAGAGGGAGTGTGCGGGAGAGGCCAAAACACACACCTTCTGAGTCACGGTGTGTAAGTACCAAAGAGGAAGTGAGGCAGCACCTCACTCTCTTACTGGGCGCCTCTGGTTCCCACTATTCCCGACAATGTTTACAATCGTCTGTTTACTGGATGTTATGGGCCACACACACACATGCACACACACGCATGACGTGCATGCACACACGCATGCAGGCACGCACGCACGCACAGGTTTATGTTTGGAACTAGAGGTAAGGTAGTAATAAGAGATCCAAATATTTTGGAAAAGGGTCACAGCATTGCATATTGGGGCATGCAACAGCAAACACAAGATGTGAGAGTAAAGAGATGAAATGCAGCCCTCTCAAGTCAACTCAAAACATCTACACATGCAGGCTGTGTGGATGTGTGCATAAACATAAACAATTATATGTAAGAACACACATACACAAGTATACACACGGACAAACACACACACATACACACACTCACTCACTCACTCATTCACTCACTCACTCACTCATTCACACACACACACACACACACACACACTCTCTCACACACACACACAAACAGAATCATGATTGGACATGGTGTGGTCTGAGTGCTGACTCCTTAGGAAAATGGGGCACTAAATCACTAAATGGGGCACACTAAATGGAAACCGCAGCTTGCTTCCCACCCTGCTAGCCTGTGGGCAAAGCCGTGGCCTCTCTTATGCCCATGCATGCCCCAGTGCCCACTGCAGGCCACGTCACTAGAGACCCCCACCACCACTCCAACCCAGTGGCCTTCAGCTGGGCAGGGGCATGTGCCGCAGGCTTAGCAGCCATGCCACTGAAAGAGCTGATGATGGACTGCTCTTTACTTTTGATGGACTGACGGAGCCTCAGAGGGCACTTACCAGCCCCGGGCAGTGCCAGGGAAGTGCCCGCGGAGTGCCCACTGTGCGTGCCAAACCTTGTGCCAAGTGGAGGCTGCGGTTAGTTGGGACTTCAAATGGGCTTGTATTAAGAGTCCCTCCCTAACATGCATGAACACAAACACACGCACACATACACACACACACACACACACGCACGTGTGTGCACACACGCATAGGCCTACACACAGCTGGACGTACGCGCTTACATATACAATAGTGTTTTTTTACCATAACATTGGCAGAAACTCTGTCTTCGGCTCTTGCCATACAGTTCACTGCCTGAGGGATTGTTTGTTTAAGAAATGGATCTAAAATTGGGAGCACTCTGTTCCCATACGCGCGGCCAAGGTGACTGCGAAGCAAAACAACATTAAACTGGTTTTACGTTAGAGAGTTAACCTCAGGTCAGTGTTACTGTAAACCCTTCATCCTTATTCACCAATAGTCACCCCATAATTTACACACACTTTGACCACAGCTGCCTGCTTCAGTACAACACACAAGTTTTATTGGGGGGGGGGTCCTACCTCTCTGTTTGAAGTGTTGCAGTGAGTAAGATCGGCACAGAGGGAGGTCCTATCCCTGCCATTAGCAGACGCGATCCACATGGCCTGCTGTAGCCGCGCTCTCTCGCTCTGTCTCTCTCTCGCTCTCTCTCACTCTCTCTTGTTCACTCTCTCTCACTCTCTCATTCCCTCTCTCTCTGTCTCTTCCTCTCTCTCTCGTTTCTTCACTCTTTCGCTCTCCCACTTCCCCCCTGGCATCCATCTCTGCTGGCAGTGAGCGGTGTGGATTAAGTAATAAGTCTTCTCCACTTGGTTGTTTATCTATTCGATTTTTTATTTCTCTACACACACTGATAGGAGGACGGGCCCGGGGTTCCAGGGGCGACATTGTCCAGGGATAACAGAGCGCGGGTGCTGAAAGGAACGTATTTCCAAGAACAATCCGAGTGTGGAAAATGTCCATGCTGGTATTCTACTGCCTCGGTGTGCTCTCTCTCTCTTTCTCTCTCTCTCTCTCTCTCTCATTCTTTTTACCAGGTCTCGCTTACTTCAGCCATACTCTATTCATTCTGCAGATGCTTTTCTTCAAAGTGACAGCCTAATGAAACTGATATATTACTTTAATGTAACTGTAGTGTTTTGGCAAGCACTCTGTCATCACAGTGGGATTTGAACCCCCAGTCACCTGCAGTAAGATCACACGGCGGAGGCCTAACATGCTGTCACGTGACGGAGAAAGCCAAAACAAAAATAAATGGAGAAACTCTTGGGGGAAAAGCAGTGCTTTCATTACATCAATAAATATGATCTGTTTGATTTTGCCAGAGTTAATGATTGGACACACACACACACACACACACGCGCACGCACGCACACACACACAGGCACACACACATACACAGACAAACAGGCACACACACACCAGTAGTGTTTCTGTCATCATCTGCTTTCTGGATTAGCTGGAGAGAGTGTGATCGCTTCTAATGTCTCTCACGCTTCTGTGAGGCACTCATCGTTACACCATCTCGTCTTTAAACTTGCCAGCGTGTCGTATTTATTTTGGTTTTGACTCTTTGTTTGAGTGACTAGAGAGAAGGGGACTTTCTTCTGTCGACCAGATTAATGGGAGTGGGGAGTGGGCCAAGCTCAACTCTATTCCAACACTCATTAGACACAAATGTCTCTGCTGGCTTTGACTGAATGTGTGTATGTATATATACAGGATATGTGTGTGGTGTATGTGGTGTGTGTGCGACTGTGTGTGTGTGTTTGTGTGGCAAGTGACAAGTGTTGAGGCCTTTCTGTTTCATACTTCCTGTCTCCTGGGTGTGTGTATCTGTGTTCTTGTCCCAGCTGCGTATATACTATACTTGATACGCAATACACAAGGTTAAATAAAGCATCATTCAAACCAGACATGACTGCGTCTGGGGGAAATCATCAAAACTTTACGTGTGTGTGGAACTGACACACAGTTATTTTCCGCTGCAGGCGATCTCTAATCCAGCACTCTCTGAAGTCACCAAGTGACGTTATAAAAATCCTCCATGCACGGCGAAAACAAGACCATCAGCCACATGATAGAGTCCATGGACGGTGTGGTTAGTTGGAATTACAGCAGTGCGGTGTGAGGATTGCTTTGAGGCATAATGAATTCCTTTGATTGGCCTTTTATGATATATTAGAGGTTTGGGAAGTTTGGTAATGTCTACATGGAAAAGAATGCCAATGGGGACTGTGCATGGCTGATTGATATATGCAGTTTTCTGTCTTTATCTGACATTACATGACACAGCAGCATACCGGTGGTTGGTTTTGCCCTGTTTCTTATTTATCTTTCCATTAACTCAAGCTCTAGTTGGTTTCCGTCCTTTTTCCAAATGGTCTGTGCCCATGGTCTTGGACTAATGGACCATAGCTGAAATATCTCATGTCAGAGGGGAGGAACTCCACCATGCTGCCTCCCAAGAAGTTACCATGACACATCCAAAACAGAGTTGCTGAGTAAGATTCATGACTGTGTGGCTTGTCAATTCCCAACTTAGATATTTCAGAGTAATTACTGGTGTGGGAGGATGCTGCAGCAGCAAAACTTTCCGAGACCCCTCTGGTGCTCTCTCCAATTAAAGCAAACGCTGAAGACTCATTTTAATTCATTTTCGTCTCTGGAGGTCGACTCACCATCCCAGCACTAAGGAGAACACACACCACTTCAAATGTTTTGTCTTGTGTTGATGTAGCGTGAAATTAGGGGACAGAGAACATGAAAAGACATCCCTTTGAACATTAATATTTACACATATATATACATATATCTCTCTATACGGTGTAAAAGTCGAAAAATACAAAAGATATAAGGTAAAACTATTAACAACAGGGAAGGTAAACTTGTGAGATCATATTCTAGCAAAACAAAGTGATTATAAAATCAAAATACAGACACCTTTCATTTTTCAAACAATTCTTCTAGTACAATATTCCAGGAAGGATGTAATGGTACGAGGTTCTGCTTTATTAATTATATGGAGTAATCTTTACTAAACCAACTCATTGTATTTAGCAGTGGTGTACACTTCCTATTGAGGACCCTTAGTGTCAAAAAGCAGAATGGTGCATAAATACACCCCCCCCCCCACCACCCCTGTTTCACAATACCAATGATATATTGAATCCAGACCAATGCATACCCATGTTAATAATCACTGGAGATGTATATGATATATGTAAAATCCAGGCCAATGCATACCATGGCTAACTCTGCGCTGGACGTAGAGGAGAGCCAGCCCTGTTGCAACTGTAGCTGCCGGACAGTGGCGTAGTCTGACGGCCAGAGAGGGCAGGAGGGGACTGCTGGCTACAGAGATCCCCCATACCCAACCGAATAAAATGTCCACTCTCAGATATTTGATTTTGGTTTGTGTTGGCCACTCCGAGAGAGAGAAATGTTGACTGTGAGATGTTTAGCAAATCCTGTGCAATTTTAAAATGTTATGCCATTCTCCAGCACCTAACTGGGAACACATGTTTTAATAACAATTTCAAGTTGCCCCATCTCCTCTCCACACGAGGCATTTTCAAAGGTCTAAGTAAATCTGATGGAAAGGGCTTACATTGGAAAGCAACATCTTATTACTTTATGATTCTTAGAATATATTCTATGGTTCTCAACCACAGATGTCTGTTTCTATGATTCCTTTTCCTTTTTTGGGAGGACTGTTGTTCTTCTAGCTCAGCTGTGCACCTTCCCTCTGTCTAAAGTCTAAAATAACTCCAGCATGTGAACCAGGTGTGTTTACGTACCCCTTGTGAGCCGTTCGCCTGATCCCCAGACACAAATGCCCAATGTAAACCGACATAATCCTCTTCTGGCATAAAACCACTAACTGTGGGATCAGTGGGGCCGACACAAGCAAGTGGTGGAGGATGGTGTGATGTGGGACCCCCCCCCCCCTAACTTCCTCCTCCTCCTTCTTTTTCCACCCCGGTCGTCCTCTGTCTGACTTTCGTACGGCCTGAGTGGACTCCCATGCTAAATCCCATTAAGGCTTGTCAAAGCAGCAAGGTGTGAAATGTGAATTAGATTGAAAAGCCTCAGTGTCCATCTGCTGCTCACTCTGTTGCTTGCTCTCCCCGCATCACCACCACTGAGCCTCAGCTTGCGATGCGACCATACCGATTCATTATGCCGCCCGCTAAGACATGCACGTCCTCCAGATGAGAGTGTGTCCCTCAGACTTGATGGGGAACGTGTCCTCTCCAGATAACACACAACAGCTCAGTGTCCAACGAGGTGCTAGTTTGTGTTGGTTGCCTGCCCGAAGCTTCCTGTTCAGATACCTTTAGGATCCTAGGCCAGACAAGAACATTTGTCTTAATGAGTAACATGTCCTCCACAGATGATCGTCCTTTGTGATAGCAGTGGGGAGTAATCATCAAATAAGTTGTATCCACTGCTATCACAAGAAAAGCAAAAAAATGATGATGATTACTCCCCACTGCTATCGCAAGAAAAGCAAAAAAAATGCAGTGAAAGAGAAGCCAACGGGGCAGAGGAAAGAATAGCTGGACATTTCACGAGGGACAGTGACTATAAGCTGATTAGGACGTTTTTCAGGCTACATAAGGGCTACACATGTATGAGGACGAAATGATAGGATTTTTGGGTCTTGGACAAAATGCATGATGGTGTTACTCTATTCACATCCCAGCATCCATCATATAAGATCACATTGCATTTGTGAGTCATATTCTTCATGTTGTTTTCTTTCTTGAATTAATGCAGTTTTTTTTAAGAGTAAGAGCTTCATACACATGGGAGTCACCTCACAAGTAGTTCAGAGCTAAAATGTTAAAGCAAAATTCAGGGATAATAATTCCTTGCCGAAAACCACTCAGCAGCCAATGAATCAAGATTTGGGTGTCTTTGGCTAATTGATAAAGGTGGCCCTTGTGAGGATTCTATCTTCCCTAAATTGGACAGTGTTGAGTAGAGAACAATAAGTCAAGCTGTTTGAGCTCAGCTGGAACATAGCTTTCCAAGATTCTCCTGGACTTATCATGCACACACACACACACACACACACACACACACACACACACACACACACACACACACACACAGATTGTCTGGACTCTAACATCAGCCTGTCACTAAACTTACAGTGTAGATTTTGTTTTCCCTTTAATATTCATCTTCTTTTTTGTTTTCAGATGGTTTATGTGGAATGGAAAAAGTTCAGCCAGGGCTTGGGGATGAACATCTGCATAATGCTCCCTTTGGAGATGCTTTTGCTTGGCCGCATGGGAAGGTGGTTGATCTCCTAAAATTATAGCTTCCATGGGATACAGAAAATACCATCCAATTTCTCTCCAAGCCACTGGCTGACAAGCAGAGGAGAGCAAACGCTGTCAATTTATAACTTTTTAATGAAAGCCTTGCATTGCTGTTTCCAATAGACAGATTAGCAGACTCTATAGTATTTCATTTTTGCAACATGGGGGCGAGTTTCTTGTCCTGGATGGAAAAGGTTACTGAGGTCACGTCTGTTGCATGATATTTTCCCTTGGGGTTTCGGCTTGGATGGAAGACAGCATTATTTAATAGATGTTCAGGAAGGATTTATTGAGATTGAATTATTGGTGAACATTTATGGATTGTTTTCTTGGTCTCGAGAAATATTGGCACTTATATATAAGGCATATGTATCAGCATCTATTTGATCATAGGAAAGGATTGCAGTTGCACACAAATCACATGTTTGGCTTATCAAAGTTGAATCCATTTCAGGACAGTGTGTGTGTGTGTGTGTGTGTGTGTGTGTGTGGTGAGTGTTTTTAGGAAACCACTTGCCCACATAGTCCCCTGTCTGAAGAAAATATGTCGATACAAATAATTTCCACAGAGATGTCTATGTATTGCCAATAGAAATGTGGATACATAAGAACGTGACAGTAGAATATTATGACAACTCGTACTGAGTTTAGCTGGCATGAGATGTATGAAATCCTAACTATTAAAAGATGGTTTCTACACAGGGAAATTAGATATTTTGTTATATTTTAAAATTTATTTTATTCACTGGCACTACAACTTGGCAAGTCATCACTAGCAAACAACCATTGAATTGACATTGATGGGTGTATTGAAAGGAACTGTTAGGGACAATCCCATCACACATAGCACACGCGTCTGAGGTGGATTCAGTTCTGTGTCTGGTGAATCTGGAGTCTGTTCTTTGTAATAACACTGTAATTAACACCATTCAGCCAATTTCAGCAGACAGACATTTTGCTCTTTGGAAAGTCAGCTTTTAAAAACCCAATAGACAGCAACTCTGGATTTTTGGTGTAATGAGGTTTACCGTGATTTTTTCAAGTAAGACTTGTTCCTGGATTAACTTTCTAATGTTGTTCCTGGTACAACTTTTTTTTAAGTATATTTTTTGGGCTTTTTGCCTTTATTTGTATAGGACAGTGAAGAGTGAGACAGGAAGTAAGTGGGAGAGAGAGATGGGGTGGGACCCCATCGAACCTGGGTCCCCGTGGGCACTGGGACACATATATGGTATGAGCGCCATATATTGTGCCACAGCGCCCCCCTGGTACAACAACTTTTTAACCAATTACTGCCATGTGATGTCATCAATGTGAGCCTTCTGCTCCCCCTACTGCCATATTGAAATTTCCCTCCAGAAACAATCAAAGGGTCACCACATATTTTATCTCAATACAGGTAAGTCCTTGCATAGTTTTTATAAAAATAGTAGTAAAATAAAATAATTCTGAGCAGATTTATTAAACATATGCACCTTAGATGTTTTGATTAAGCCAACTTGGATCCATGTTTATCTGTGCTAATGTTAGCAGCTAGGCTAGGGACTACAGTATACATTTATGATAACAAATTTATCATAAAAAATCTAAGGTGCATATGTTTAATAAATCTAAGATTTTGCTCATTGCTTTTTATTTTACTACTATTTCACACAAAACTATGCAAGGACTTACCTGTAGTGAGATAAAATATGTGGTGACCTTTTGATTCTGGAGGGAAATTTCAAAATGGCAGTGGGTGGACCAGAAGGCTCACAGTGATGACACATGGCAGTTGGTTAAAGAGTTGTTAGAATGTTAATCCAGGAACAACTCTTACTTGAAGAAATCACGGTCAACGAGTAATGAGCAAACCGCTCATGTTATTAATTCTACACATACAGTACTATATACACTATAAAAAAGAATAGCACACACAACATTATCCAGTCAGGTCATCTTGTTGCCTTCACAAGATATGGGAAGATGCAGAGTCAAGTTTATGTGTAATACATAAACAACATGACTCATTCCCATAATTTCCACCAGAGGAGTGGCTTTCTTAGAATGTGCAAGAGCGTGACTAAACCCTAAGCAAAGCAGATTAGATCCAGATCTGTTCTATCAGAGGCACACTAAGATAGGCATTTTGTGTCTTGATCAAAATGCATGATGGTGTTACTCTATTCACATCCCAGCATCCATCATATAAGATCACATTGCATTTGTGAGTCATATTCTTCATGTTGTTTTCTTTCTTGAATTAATGCAGTTTTTTTAAGAGTACACACACACACACACACACACACACACACACACACACACACACACACACACACACACAGATTAGATCCAGATCTGTTCTATCAGAGGCACACTAAGATATCATCCGATGACATTTAGTAACAGTAAAGGAAGCTATAGCCACTTCATTTAAAATGTATGCATTTTTTTTGCTCAATACACAATGTACCATTTTGTTTATACTATGTACAGACTGTGTACTTATGATTGAAATGACAATAAAACCAACTTGACATGACCATCTAGCTGTCTTTACATCAGAAAAGCTGGTTGGACATGTATCAAGAGTTTTGATAGAGTTTTTTGTACCTTAAAATAATGTTTCCAAAATCGTTTCAGCGGTTCATCAACTCGTAACAGGGTGAACGGCACTTTCTGCATTCGCTTCGCGGCCCTCTATCGGCTATAACCGCACTATGTAAGTTTGCCAGATCGGGTAGCGGATCTGTAGTTCGATGGAATGAGACATAAGAAACTACAAATTTGACTTGCATGTCGCAATACATCGTACTTTCATAAAATCATGCAACATATTCTACCTTGTCTGTGGACATTGTTATTTGCAAAGCCGGTGCTGGATAAACAAATAGTGCGTGCGACAGAGGAAAAGTTCTTTGGTGTTGCTTTAATACCAGAAATGTTACATGGATAACAAGACTGTTTTGCTTTGCTACTTCCCTTAGCTCATGTCTCCGAAAACAATGCATGGCAAGATACTGGCGAGGCGAAGCATAGAGGAGTGAACCACAGCGGCTGCGTTCCCTCCAGGCGTGAGGAGCGAAGCGTGGCGGCTGCGTTCTCTCCAGGCGTGAGGAGCGAAGCGTGGCGGCTGCGTTCTCTCCAGGCGTGAGGAGCGAAGCGTGGCGGCTGCGTTCTCTCCAGGCGTGAGGAGCGAAGCGTGGCGGCTGCATTCTCTCCAGGCGTGAGGAGCGAAGCGTGGCGGCTGCGTTCTCTCCAGGCGTGAGGAGCGAAGCGCGGCGGCTGCGTTCTCTCCAGGAGTGAGGAGCGAAGCGTGGCGTCTGCGTCCCCTCCAGGCGTGAGGAGCGAAGCGCGGCGGCTGCGTTCTCTCCAGGCGTGATGTGTTTGGACAGAGATAAGCACGAGGGACAGAAACGGAGCACGGCTTCCTCGCGGGAAGCGTCTGGCTCTCATGGCATGGGTATCCCATTTAGTTTTTCCTTCCCCCGTCTGACCCTAAAGGTCATGCCAGAATAATGAGAGACAGGTGCTCTTTTCCTTTTTTTTTTCTTTTTTTTTTTTTCAAAAAAGGAACAACGGTGCAAGGCACTGTTTTTTCTTCTTCTTTTTTTCTGTGGCGTGCCAATTGTCGCAATGGCTTATTATTATTATTATTAAGTGACCTCAATCTCTATCCCATTAATTTCTATTAATTGAAATGTATGTATAGTTTTCTCATTCAAGGAGTGCTAACTGTATGCTGCAGTAAACATGTCCCCGACAGTGAGTAATGAGAGGCGAAAATAGGAGTGACGTTTCGCCGCAAAAATCCTGAGGATTGCACTAAAAAAACAAAACAGAAAAAAAAGGCTTCAGCACCAGTCTCTGTCGATTTCAAAGAGTCGTATTTCAAAGCAGGAAGGTTAACAAGTATCAGAATAACATTTGTTTTCTTGCGGTTCATAGCCAATATCCCTCTAGTCCATTACTGCAGCTACCATATGCCTCATAAGTTTTTTAACGATTATATTTCTTTTGAGGTCAAGCGAGTTCCCGGTTCGATGGAATACCACAGTTCTGTTGGCGCAGCGGACCACCCATCCCAGTAAACGCAATTAGGCTCTCCCTCAGAGAAAATAACTTCTTTGACCTTCCTGGACTCGACATGCAATGGAACCATCCAATCATTTACTGTTGTGTACGTTAGCAGTCGGCAGGTTGTTCTATATTGTCTTCCAGGGACTTTTTTCTGATTTACAAGCAGATCTATTTCAATTGGCAGGACCATCTGGCAACGAGGTGGGAGAAACTGTTCACTGAAGTTAGGTGTGCTATAATTTAATTCAATACATTTAGATAGTGTTTGCCTCATACTATTTATCTCCAGACAACTAAGGCAAGTGTAAAAATGACTTTTTTTACATAAGCTTAACTGAAAGAGCTGGTACCCATGCAATTTCAACTTTATTCAATTTAATTCAATTTCAATTTAAAAGTGCAATTTTTGAGAAGAGAACCGATCGCTGACATCCTTCTGATAGTATCTGATAGTAATAGCTTCATTCATGGCCAACTGCTGTCGAGGAATGAAATGGTTGTCATCATGGGTGGCTGAATGGACAATTCATATCGACTCTTCCATCTGGAAACAAGTGCAGCCTTCCAGTCTTAAGAACATGTTACTGAATAAAACTGGCACAGCAAGCATCGCGGTGGGGAATTCAATTTGATGGCTTCCCATGAACAGTAATCTCCACAATCAAGTGAAAGTCAATAAGTAAGTCATGCACAAAACTGTATGCGTATTATGTGTCTGTCTGTCTGTCTGTCTGTCTGTCTGTCTGTCTGTGTGTGTGTGTGTGTGTGTGTGTGTGTGTGTGTGTGTGTGTGTGTCTGTCTGTCTGTGTGTGTGTCTGTCTGTCTATCTGTCTGTGTGTGTGTGTGTGTGTCTGTCTGTGTGTGTGTGTGTGTGTGTGTGTCTTCCTCCACATGGCAGTACATTAAAGAACAGGCATGGACAAGGTTCTTGTCCAGTTGTGTGGATCAGCAGGAGTGGGCAGCAGGCCGTTTTGAGCAGAGCAGTCTTCAGTTAATAAACCATATACCAGAGACGGGGTCATCTCTATAAAGAGACACTGAAAGAGACAAAGACAGACATAGAGAGAGATAGCAGATGATGAAAACCGAGGAAGATAGAGGGAGGTTAAGAAAGTGATGAGGGGAATAACAGAATTGGCTGAGGAGAGAATGAGAAAAAGACAAGAAAATGTAGAAAAAAAGACAAGAAAGAGGGGAGATTTGTGAAGGACAGGACGGAAGAGAATGCTGAGGCAGCTGTATGTCTTAATCCAGAGAGAGTAATAAGTATAAGTGTATATATACTCTTTTGATCACGTGAGGGAAATTTGGTCTCTGCATTTATCCCAATCCGTGAAACACACTCAGCACACACACAGTGAGGTGAAGCACACACTAATCCCGGCGCAGTGAGCTGCCAGCAACAACAGCGGCGCTCGGGGAGCAGTGAGGGGTTAGGTGCCTTGCTCAAGGGCACTTCAGCCGTGCCTACTCGGGGTTCGGGGTTCGAACCGGCAACCCTCCGGTTACAAGTCTGAAGCGCTAACCAGTAGGCCACGGTTGCCCTAATGACTGAGCATGTCTCAATCCAGAGAGAATGAGGGGGTAAGAGCACGCACTACTGACCCGCTGATCTGGGGCCGTATTCACAAAGAATTTTAAGGCTAAAAGTAGCTCCTAAGTGGCGAATTTAGGAGCAACTCCTAAAAATAATGGGCGTGTCACTCCTAACTTTAGGACTCCTAATTTTTTTTCACTAAAAGTAATTCACGTAGCATTTTAGACCTAAAAGTAGCACCTAAGTCTGGGACAGCTTAAAAGAAGTCAAGAGGACTCCTAACTCACTAAGACCTATTCACAAACAGCTTTTTGTGGCATTTCACGTTGCGATGTTTTGAAATGCGTCGCCTATGCGGCAACAGGAGCTTCCAATCGCGAGGGAACAATTTTGCATTCATAAAAGGGATGCAATAACGCCACCAACAACAACCAAAACTACTCATTGTTAACATGTAAATGAAATGTAACGTTTCATTGTGAATCAAATTAAAATGGTCTCCTCTTTGCAAACGTAGGCATAGCCTAGGGTGACAGATTAATTTAATAATGTTGCAAAGATACTGCATCAATCCGTAGGCCTATGTTTCATTAGGCTACTAGGCTATTTGTTTTCCCTTACTCTTTATTCATTTAGGCTAGGCCTTTTTATTCAGTTATTCATCATCTTCCGTCCTTTCGCACTACTTGTGTAGTGCACGCATTCTCAGACCTGTCACCTGTCAATCATTCCCGCGTTACAATCATCAGCCAATCAAGGTGGTCACTTCATTCAAGCTCGTGCATGAGTAATGACGTCATGAGTAGCTGGGGAGTGGCTGATATGTACAAAGAAGAAGCAGGAAATGGCTAGAGGAAACATCACTTCACGGTTTGACCTCCGGAGGTCCCTCTGTCAGACATGTCACCACCTCAGCCTCCCTCTACTTCCACCATCCTTGATGCTAAAACAAGCCCTTCATACAAAACAAAGGGTCAAAGGTGACAAGCCAGCAATGTGGCCCATGAGAATGTGGCTACTCTGATGTCCGGATAAAGTGCTTGTGTATTTGGTCTCACTCCCTGTGTGTGTGCTTGTGTGTAGAAAGAGAGAGAGACGAGAGACGAGGCGGGTGGTGGGGGGTGGGGGGTGGGGGGTGCCTGAGGTCAAATGACACGCGCTCCGTAGACATATGGGGACAAGACTGGAAAATGGCATTCTAAGCCATTTATTTGAAACTCTTAATCCAATCTTTGTCTGGCACTGTCTTTGGAACTATGTGGGACGGGGTGGCCATAACTCGACTGGAAAATGCGAAATGATTTCGCGGCAAAACTGCAATCTATCAGCAAGTTTGATCTTCTTTTTTATAATTTTGAACAGTCGTCTTTTTATTCACTCCATACTGAAACAATTTTCCAAGGTAATTTCTATATACCATGGCACATACAGTAGCTGTCACATGCTGAAGCTTGCAAAGATTACTCTGTGGTCTCTTATTGGCATGGACTGTAGCATGGGCTCATTAGGCTGTAATGGCATTATTCTCTTACTGTGGAAGCCCAACTAATGCGGACTGGCATTTGGATCTGTCCTACTGAAGCACCTGACAAATAGCTGTCAGGACGTGCTGCCAAGTGCTCTTCCGCTTGACAGACTGCAGGCTTCTGATGATCTTCTACTTCCCTATCATGCTGTGGTAGAGGAGGACCCCCAGCCCTGGAACAGATCAGAGGTAGGGAGGAGTTTTCTGAGAGTGCTGTTTCACAATGACTATCATTAAATCAAATCATGGAGAGACAATTATTTTTTATTTGGGATTTTCTTTGCTCTCCATGGGCATTTTTTAGTGGCACTTCTGTGAAATACAACTTTTAATCAGGTGTGGGTTTGCAAGCATTTCTGCCCTTTTAGCTGCTCCTGCAGAACTGAGCTCGGTCATTTCTGGAATCTTCTGCAGAGTGGCACTGATGCTTGTTTTATTGAGCTGTCAAAAAATGACATAGCATCCTCTAGAGCCATGGTCTATATTTGCATCCGTCCCCCGAGACAGCATTCCCAGTTTCCCCTTCTCCTCTTTGCCACAGGCCTCGGGAAGAGGGATGTAGAGTTTTCCACATTCTTCTGAGTTTCCCAGTCGCTCTGGTTGGAAACCCACAAATATTCCCATTTCTGCCCGGAGCTTGCCTATTTTCATTTGAAACTCATCCACATGCTGGCCCCTGATCCACAAGATGAAAAGCCTGGGAATTGCACCTTTGGATATGGGAGAGCCCCAGGATTTGTCATGTTTTATTTCCTAAATTGACCCCTTTGTGATTGGGTGTAAGATGCGATGACAGCACAGTGATTTATTGTGAAAAAAAAAAGTTCTGCGTCATGTCCAGGAAGTGAAGCCAAATGAAGAGGGCTTCTGCCGAGCAGGGTTTGGTGTAATTGAAAACACACATTTTAGTGGTGGTGCTCTTGCGGCGAAGCCTACTCTCTCTCTTTTTCATCATAGCCACACAGCTCTTTCTTTACTGCCCCTGCCTGACAGCGGTGAATTGCCCCACGGGGCAGATTTACAGTAGCGTTCTTTGTTCCATCTCAGATATGGCCACCGCATTGGCGTGCCATGGAGCGCTCTCGGAGAGCTGAGTAATTGTTTTTTAACTGACTTAAGGGAGGGTGGGTTTTTAGGAGTGTGGGGGGCTTTAAATTTAAAATATTTTTTGTTTATACTTTGGTTTGACTGAGAACACAGTCCTCATTTAAATGACAAGACTGAGAGGGAGAGAGAGTGAGAGAGGGAGAGAAAGATGGAAAGACAACTGTCTCTACCACAAGGGTAAAAAAAGAATAAGCAAAGAAGTGGATGAGGAAGCTGGGATGTTTTTGGTTTGCCTTTGTGGACGTGGACTCATTAGATACAAATAGGCAAACCAGCCACGGAAAAGAAAATGAGTGCTTTTCAAAATTCTCCCATGAGAGCAGCCTCATTTGTTTAAATGACTGTTAAGCTTACCACACTGTTCAGGGGAACTGTGACAAGATGACCTTTTAGGGGCACTGGGGTCCAATGAAGATGTCTTGTATTCCCTGTACATTAAAACTCATCCATATGCTAGCCCCGATGGCAAGATGAAAAGGCTGGGAATTGCACCTTTGGATATGGGAGAGCACCAGGATTTGTCATGTTTTATTTCCTAAATTAAGACAGAGAGAGAAAGAGAACATTCCCTGTATTTCCTGTACATTAAAACTGTCCATTAGATGATATGTGCCACAAATGCAACTTGCGATTATTATGACCGCCGCTAGCGAAGCTAGCGAAGCGGTCATATAGGGATTGTCAAAGTTTTTTTTTTTTTTTTTTTTTTTTTTTTCGCGGTCATATAGGGATTGTCAAAGTTTTTTTTTTTTTTTTTTTTTTTTTTTTTTTTTTTTTTTTCCCGTCATCTACTTCCTGAAATTTTGGTCAACGATACCCGGGGCACCGAAACACCGGGGCACATGAAATTTGGTGGGTATGTAGCCCCACTAGACTTTTACGGAAAAATTTCGTTTGGTCCCCGGGGGCCACTCCCCCTCCGCGCTGGGCCCCCCGAAACCCAAAAAATGCAGTTTTTCCTCAATAACTACCTGAACCGTGGCACCGAGGATGAAGAAATTTTTATGGTATGTTGGTCTCAAGGGCCCACATCAACTTAGCCCATAATCACTCATTTGTGATTTGCACCCCCCCGGTAAAAAATGAAAATGCAATATCATTCTGCTTTAATCGCCCCTCTCTTCAGTAAAGACGTTCAGAACTGCACCAAATTTTATGTGTATGATTAACCTGACATTCTCTGGGGGTATGCCAAGTTTCGTAGAATTTCATCCATGGGGGGGTCTAAAAAATTAAGTTATGTGTACATTTAGTGACTCTACACTCATTGGCCTGTAGATGGTGGTGCACACATATACACATGCACACACACACACAGGCACCCACATACTATCGGTATTAGAACGGCCGATACATAATTACAAATTCAGTAGGATTAAAAGAAAGCCAAAATAAATATTCATCATCATCATCATGGCTGCATTTCCAGTATTGGCGATAAGTAGTCGTTTGTCCACTAGATGGCGCATCGTTGCAGTGAGACGTAATTTTGTTGGAAGTTAATCTTAAATGGGTTGGAAAGACACTATGCTTCCTACAAGGACAAGACTGTAGGCTACAGTAGTTTACCGCAGAGAACGTCTAAGGGTAGGATGATTTCTGCATGACATGTAATTCCCATTTCCTCTTGAAGCCGAAATAAATCTGAGAATGTTTATCGGACATGCTTGTTTTTTACTGCAGGTAGGCTACGTTAATCCTATCAATAGCAGAACGTAGGTAAAATAATGTTACCGTTAGCATGGTTGAGTGATGGAGGCCAATTTGATTATTGATGTATTTGTAGAAAACCATAAATGCGTTTATAAGCTACCAAGCAAATCGATAACAGCACTAATTGTATCTTTCGACTGTCATCTCATTTGCTTATGACCATAACCTAGGCTACTAACAGGAGCTAAGTGAGTTAGCCACAACACGTTCGCTACGTGATGGTTTTTTAATGGAAAATATATAGGCTACCTGAAAGATAACCTGTCTATGATCCCGTGATGATCTACATCTCCATTTAAACCAGATGTTTTAGAGCGCACGTTGAGATGTATTCAGGGCAGGGCTGTACCTACACATATTTGTTGCACGTGCTACAAAAATCATTCTTTGCGATGAATGATTTAGTACCAACGTTACAAGGGTCAGATACAGTTTTGCCTATGGCTATTCCGTGAGACTGAGGCGCTTTTTGTTTGTTCGAAGTGCGTGTTTAGGGTGTGAGAGGGGAGTCGATGTGCTTTGATTCCAGCTTGGTAGTTGTAGTCTATGCGATTAAAAAACACGTGTGTGTGAAGTATCCAAACAATGATAACGCTTTCATTATGGCTGCTTTAGCCACAGACCTTGAGCTACTGTACAGTGGGTTGGGTTCCGTTTAGAAGTGTCCACTTCATTCGCCCTTTCCGTGATTCACAGCTACGTGAAATGTATTACTGATATGCAAAACTATTAACTTTTTCGCCAAGAGGTGGCAGCTTGATACTGTAAGGTGTAAGCCATTGGTTCCAACAGAGATTTTATTTGGGTCGCCAGCATAGCCTAGCGACAATTTGTGTTGTGTAATAGGCCTAGCATAGGGCCTACCTTATATAGCTTATAGTTTGTTAACAGTCACGGTTTTGTCATAACTCGCTCTATGCATTTTTGCATTTAGAATAGCTCTAAAATCGGGGGGCGAACACGTCGCAGGGGGGGCGCCAGTGCGTGGATATCTCAATCGCAAAATTAAACAATATTTCTATCGGGCGCCTACCATGGACTAGGCTGGGTGAAAATCAAAAGATTGAGCTTAACCATTGACCTCATGGTTGCAAAATGCAAGGGAACATGAATCAGCATATTATTTGCACAAACAATAACGGAGAGTAGCTCTTCAACTTTGCCCGTTAAAATGTGTATGAACAGTCTCGCAACGCATTTCATGAAGGCCCTTTGGACATGTCAGTTATTTGCACCACTGGGAAAAACGGCATTTTGTTTTAGACTACTGGTATTTAATTTGTGCATTGACAATAAAGCTGAATATCATTTGAACTAGATGACTAAACTTATGCATATGTAGAAGAAGAAACATTCACAAAAATCCATGACATGACCTCTCTTCTTGATAGCTGTTGAAAACTGCATGGAACTGACAGAGATTGTTTTGTTTAATAATAAATAAATAAATACATTATGCTGCTACCTTCTGCTTTTCCCAAATACAATGTAGCCTACAGGTGTACCTTTCATCAGTCCAGTTGCAATGGATGGACTGTGATGAACTGCCCTACTTGTGATTGTTTAGAGATTTTAAAGGTTTTATAACAATGTTACAGATTTTTTGGCCCAGAAACAAATTTATTCACCTTTGCAGCGCCAGTAGGCTACTTTGTGTGCGGAATGTGTGCAAACACACATTCCAAACAAGCATACACAAAAGTTTCAAGAGTGGGGAATGGAGTAGAAGATGGAGACAAATTCATTAATATGATTTATTTTCGCGGAATGGATGTGCAGGACTGAGCGGCGGTCATATTTTGTACCGCTACGCGGTACATCTAGTTTTTCCTAATGTCTCCTGATAGACACCAGGTGACCTGGTGCTGCTCATGTCACTTTGGACTCTAGTTAAGTTGGTAATTTCGAAACATGCGATCTGTACTTATAAGTGGGTGACTCGTTATTTTGAATTAAAACCCTTTAATAAGCTGTTGCGGTGGTTTCCAACTTTGTTATTTTATATTTCAAAATGAAGCAAACAAACACATGGTGAGCGCAGAGGCCTAGGCTGTTGTTGACGGCAGACTGAGCAGAACCAAGTGCGCCTTATTCATTGCCTTACCTTGCTGTTATTAGAACTGGACTCCGAAGATCCTTTTATGTTCCTGCCCTGTTATATCCTGCCACGTCCAATCTAGGACTATTCTCAGTAACAGTGAGCTTGCCTCCAGACCCTACCTTTTATCCCCGTACACATTTACCATGATGGATTTTTACCGGGTGAAGAAAGCAATTGGAACCCAAATGCTGCAGATTCAGTCCAAAGAGCTCATTATATGCTAGCCCCAGGAGCCGTGTATTAGCCAATGAATAATAGTCCAATTAGATTGTGTAATATTTATACAATGGTGAAGGGGAACATCCTGTATGATTACATGTGGTGATGTGGTACTAGAGGGACACTTTAAAACCCTGTCACTGTCATCATTTGTTGGCAACATTTCATAACTGGCTCAGCAAGACAAAGACAAAAGAGCCTAACCTTACCTAACCTGAATAAAGAGAACATAATTTGTGCACAATTAACACTAGTTATACTTAAAAGGGGACCTGATTGAAACCACCTGAGATATGTCTGGCAGTAGGCTATCTCTCACAGCTGAGGTATTTGTAAGTCACAGCCTGATAATTAAAAATGTATTTCAAAGGAAAAACAATACTAATAAATTATTTATTACAATGTCATAAAACATATGTAACTTTGGCATGGTGAATATTGGTCATGGAAAACAACATGAAACACCAAATAAGCTCACATGCATTTTTCTTTCTCTGATGACCTTTTGAACCTAAACAAAGCCAACTTGTCTAAAGCCTTGTGTCGTCCACGTCGGTTGAGGAACTCTCCCAAACTTGTTGTAACCACTCAAGACGAAACACCCCTGCAGTGGTTATCGTGTCCATCAGCAGGACGCTGCCTTTTCACGGTGTCTTGAATGATCTCACTTCCTACACGTTTGTCTTCACGGCTCTGCTGAGGGCCCATCCCCTAATCAGGACCATCTGCTGGAGGCCCGGCTGGACCGGGTCGGACCGGGCGAGGGCCCCGGGAGCAGCCGGCGGATCGGATTGGGCCCCGCAGAGACACACGGCAAGTTTTCCACTGATGTGATAGATAGAGCTGGCACTGAAAAAAGCCACAGAGTGCATGTTCAAAAGGCCCTCCATATGTGTATGTGTATGTGTGTGTGTGTGTGTGTGTGTGTGTCTGGGGGAGTGTCTATTTCTCTGTGAAGCCCTTGCAGCCAATGTGAATTTGTCAAGCAGCTGGATGCGTAAAGGAGAGCTAGAGCTATCGAAACGAGAGGCCTCAACAATGGAGGAGGGGAGTGCGGGGGTATGAGGGGGGTTAGAAGGTTGAGGTGTGATAAATCTGAGTGGTGGAAACTTGGCTCCTACCTTTCCTCATGGCCTACCGTGCTGCCCGCTCCTCTGACCTGCTTGTGCGTCTGTTTCCAATACGACACAGTCCTGTTTCAAAAGGAGTTTCGCCCTCACCCCATCCACCCTGCCAGACTTGTCTCAAAGACCGTGAAGGTTCAGCCTTACTTTACAGCGCCGTGTCGGGTACACTTTAGAAAACATGGCAGCGATTAATGAAATAAGCGAAAAACTACAGGAAAGATTACATTTCAAATTCAAACACTACTCATATCTTTTGCCTATTGGCTCTCTTTACATACTATCAAGCCTTATGTGGGAAAAGCAGGACTATGTCAAAGTGAGTGATGAGTTGAATGACCACTGCAAGAAGAGTCTCTGTGAACTACAGCTGAATTTTTTTTGGGGATTAATTGTAGACTTTTTTGAATCTCAGTTTAGATAGTGATGTGATTTGAACATTTGATGTACCAGTATCATCATCACAATATTTGATATTGTGAATTAACACACAATTGTTTTATGCACCTACTTAGGTGAATGTACAGTATATTGATGTATACGTGTGCTATGCATTTGATTTATTCTAACAAGCCATAAAACTACAGATGGTCAAAAAGGATCCTTCTCTATACAGCTACACACCTACTATTAACCACCTTCCTAACATCAAATGGGTATTTTGATTACTTTCAGTCTGGTTTTTGGGCAAATCACAGCACTGAAACAGCTCTCATTAAAGTTTCCAATGACATACGCCTCAACACAGATTCAGGTAAAACATCAGTCCTAGTGCTACTGGACCTTAGTGCAGCATTTAACACTGTTGATCACAATATTTTACTACACAGACTAGAACACTGGGTTGGATTTACAGGCATAGTTATCAGCTGGCTAAAATCATATCTACAAGAAAGGAGCTTCTTTGTTGCCATCGGAAACTGTACCTCAACACTAACGTCCTTGACCTGTGGTGTTCCCCAGGGGTCGATCTTGGGGCCACTATTATTCAACCTCTATATGCTCCCACTTGGACAAATCATCCAAAATAATTTGATTTCATATCATAGCTATGCAGATGACACACAAATTTACTTAGCTCTGTCACCAAACGACTATGTTCCTCTTGAGTCTATGTGTCAGTGTATAGAACAAATCAACACCTGGATGTCTCAAAATTTTCTTCAGCTGAACAAAGAAAAAACTGAAGTAATTATATTTGGTAAAAAGGAAGAAAGACTTAGGGTTGCCACTCTCCTTGACACAAAAGGGTTGAAGGCAAAGGATACAGTTAAAAATCTTGGTGTATTAATTGACAGTGATCTAAATTTCAACAGCCACATGAAAGCGATAACTAAATCAGCATTTTACCGCATCAAAAATATTGCCAAACTCAGAGGGCTGATGTCAAAATATGACTTAGAAAAACTCATTCATGCATTTATCTCCAGCAGGGTTGATTACTGCAATGGACTGTTCACAGGCCTTCCTAAAAAGACTATTAAACAGCTTCAGGTGATACAAAATGCAGCAGCTAGGATTCTAACAAAAACTAAAAGAACTGACCACATTACTCCAATTCTTTGCACTGGCTTCCAGTAAGTCACAGAATTGACTTTAAAGCACTATTGCTTGTTTATAAATCAGTAAATGTGGCAGGACCTAAATACCTGTCAGACATGTTTCAGCAGTACACACCTTCTCGTCCTCTCAGGTCCCAGGTGAAAAACCTGCTAGTAAAACCTACTGTTAGAACTAAACATGGTGAAGCAGCTTTTAGCTGCTATGCGGCTCAGCTGTGGAACCAACTTTCGGATGACATCAAAAAGGCCCCAACTGTAGCCAGTTTTAAATCTAGACTTAAAGGAGAATTCCGGTGTGATTTTGACCTAAAGTGTTTTGAAACATGATACCGAGTGTGAACGTATGTCTCATAGCCCGACGACGCTCAATGTATCTCCACACTTCATTGGTAGACTTCCAAGGGCCCTGACATTTAAAACGAGACATTGAGAACTTTGAAAAAGCACTGGTAGTTTACTTACAAGACGATTTATACAGACAGTATCTTCTCGAAGTTTAGCGTTTGTAGCCATCTTG
Organism: Alosa pseudoharengus; assembly: GCF_046254945.1. Taxonomy (NCBI): domain Eukaryota; kingdom Metazoa; phylum Chordata; class Actinopteri; order Clupeiformes; family Clupeidae; genus Alosa; species Alosa pseudoharengus. The sequence goes on along the minus strand of NW_027468565.1, from coordinate 29,662,026 downwards.
AATTTAGTCACGATAAGTCGAGCGACGAGTAAGAATGAACAGGTATGATAAGGGATCAGATTCCAAAAATAATTCCGTGGAAATGCATGGATTCCAGTTGCTGCTACTGGAAGAAACTGTAATCCATGCATTTCCACAGAATTATTTTTGTAAAGCACATTGAATGACCTCTGTGTATGAAATGCGCTATATAAACAACCTTGACTTGACTTGACTTGACACCTACACAAATACACACACACACACACACACACACACATTAACACATACAAGTCCCCAGTTACTTGTACACTTTCATCATTGAACTGCCAGCCAAAACAAAAAAAGAGGGCTTCAAACTAAGGCAAACTCTCTGTTTCACACACACTCACACAAACTGTGTTTTCCTCTCCATGCCGTATTGCAGGTGCCCTCCTTGCCCATAAATATTCAGACAGTTGCCTCTTCAAACTAAAAGCGCTGAGGCGAAAGACCCTGAAGTGGAGTCGTAAAGTTTGCCAAGAGCTACCGTTATCGACCAGCCCCGGCTGCCGCTAACCTTCAAGATGGAATGGAGGCACTTTGTTTTGCTCCCTCTTTTTTATTTGACTTTTATAGCGCCGTTAAAATCTTAATGTATGAGTTCAAATAGACGCCGCAAACATGAAAGCTGAGTAGAATTTATAATTACACTCTGAAATGTAGAGTCTGGCAACATAATTAAGGTGAGATAGCTACAGACAGAGGGAGAGGAGGAGACAGAGAGGGCATGACCTTCAGGGCACTGTGACTCCCTTATGTTATCTACGGTTTGAAGTGCTCAAAGTGGTTTCAGCCCTAGTTTCTGTGTTAAATCTGAGAAAACATTCCTCGACTCCAGCCGATAAATCTGTTTTATTTGTCTTTAATTCTTTAATTAACTGTATTTCTATGCTGAATTATGCTATGCTGAAAAATGACAACATTTGATAGTGATGAAGATAATAATGATGGTGATGATATCATTATCACTGTCTTTTTTATCCTGGTCATAATTTAATAATAATTCAGTAGGCTACAATATCAGTGTTATTCTGAGAGCTACAACAAAGATGGAAAATCACAAAATATGAAATAACCCTCGATTCAGATGGGCACACAATTTAGGAAAAAATATAAAAAAAGCCAACTGGGCTAACATCTGTGCTCCTATGCCAGCCTCAAGCACCCTACTCTGGCAAGAGCGAGAGCTGAATGAAGGTTTCAAGCTTGTAGGTGTGTTGTGGGCAATGTCAGGCCTAAGCAAGGGAGACTGGATGGTGCGTTGGGCGATGGCTTTTTGTGACAGTGGAGACCCAATGGTGGGTGGGGTATAACCAGCGTGTTCTGGGGCTTGAGAGGACCCATAAATACAGCCGAGACTTCCTCTTTTTCTCCTCGCCTCTTAATTGGAACAGCTGGCTCCAGTTTGGCGCTGGGGAGGCAGAGCTTTTCCAGGGCCCGGCCCGGTCCAGCTGAACCTGGTGCCGCTCAGTCAGAGGAGACAGGAAATGTGCGCCGAACAGGTAAACCCGCTTTGAAGTCGGTGCTTTAAAGAAAATGATTCATTGTGTGTGTGTGTGTGTGTGTGTGTGTGTGTGTGTGTGTGTGTGTGTGTGTGCGTGTGTGTGTGTGTGTTCGTGTTTGTGTGTGCGTGTGTGACTGAGCACATGTGCACATGCACTTTTTTTCTGTGTAACAATGGATGTTACAGTAAGTGCATAAAATGTATGCCCCACTCTCCAAGCTCCATCTGTGAAAACAGAAGAGCTTTGAGTAATGTTGGAAATGTCCTGACTCTCATACTCTGACCGAATGACAACCCATGCAAGAAGTAAAATAGTAATAATAACTAGATGTACCGCAGAGCGGTACAAAATATGACCGCTGCCCAGTCCAGCACATTTTTTCCACAAAAATAAATCACGCTGAAAGGCCTATATGATTCTAACTGTCTCACTAAATTGCATTATCCACACTCAATTCTCACTGGTATCTGCTAGACAACAAGTACTAAAACATGATTAGTTCATAGATTTCACATGTAAAATTCATTTTATACAACCCCACCCCCATCTTGCCTGTTCATAATTCTGAGAAATTCTTGAATTGTGTGCATGTGTGCGTGTACATGTTTATGTTTATGTGTGTGTCTGTGCGTGCTTGTGTGTTTGCCTGCGTATGTGCCTGCTTGTGCATGTGCATGCATGCGTACATATGTCTACTGTGTGAGTATGTGTCATACGTATGATTACTGTGAATGTATGTGTGTGCGTGTGTATCTGTTTATGCACATGTGTGCACATGGAATGGGTTAACATGACCCCTGGAGGCAAACATACAGAAAAAATTGGTCATCCTAGGCCCTACGGTTCTCAAGATATTCACAGAAAACTGTGTCTGCCCTACCCTCCTTTCGGGGGGTCCAGTCCAGCGGGGGGGCTACAGATCAAAACGAAAAACGATGGTTCCATGCTATCCATGTGGGGTTACATGCCCACCAAGTTTCGTGTACCCCGATCTTTCAGTGTCCCGGAAATCCTTGACGGAAATTTGGACAAAAAATAAATAAAAAAATAAATAAAAAAATAAATAAAAATCTGACTAAACCTATATGACCGCTGCTTCGCTGCGCGGCAGTCATAATAATAATAATAATAATAATAATAATAATAATAATATTAAAAAACAGTCCAGAAAAGGTAACCACGCACCCTTTTTTAAATGTACTGTAAAGCCAGGATATTACCGCTCGGCAACATGGCTTACTTTTAAAATAATTTATGTCATGACTTAAACAGCATGATTATTTGGGTAGAGGAAGAAAAAAAGCCTTCTGGATTGACAGAGGCCTAAAATAAACAGAGACATCGAAGAGAAGGACGAGACAAAGTTGTCAGAGCCCTGGAGGAACGTCTTGTAGTTTTGAGAGGCGGCAGTGCCTTTGTTCCTTTTCTTCTGGCAGGCAGGGCTGTTTTTTTAAACTCGTCTGTCAGGGGCCCTTTAGGGGACGCGTGGCTCGTGTGAGCTGGTACAGGCGCCCCAGCAGCTGTGCCGAGGGCCGGCCACTGAGGAGCAATTACGCCGTCCCCGACATCCCCCAGTATCCCATCAGCCATTGCAGCACGGACATCAAAAAGCTCCATTAAGGAGCCTGTGAAAAGATGCATGAGACGTCTGGAAAAAAGTAATTCATTGTAGTGTGTGTGTGTGTCTGTCTGTGTGTGTGTACTTGTGTGGCTGTGTGTAACTGTGTTATGACTGTATGTATGAGTGTGTATGCATCTGTCTGGTCATGTTTCATTAGCTGTTTTCTCTTTTGATCCCTGGAGTACTACCCCCCCCCCACCCCCAACACTGCAGGATGTCCTGATGTCCTGTTCCTCGTGTTCCAGAAACCAGCCACCATTAGCCTGATTTCCAGGCAGCAGCCGCCACTATCAGCAGACGACAGATTGAGGGATGATCCAGACGTAGCAGCACAGGTAGCTTGCTTCACCTCCTTCCTCCCGCCAGTGCAGCCGTCGGCAGGCCCCACAGCGCGTCCATCTCCCCTGACGGTCTAGCCTCCATACTTGCCTTTTGTGGTGGCTGTGGTCCAAGGAGAACACAGGGGGAGTGTTATTATTGGTCAAAAGTTGCTGCGTTGTGTCTCAAAATGAGCCGAGGCTTAGCAGGAGGGGAAGCAGGGCTCTTCCCTTTCTCATCAATCTCTGCCAGTGACGCATAAGCCTGCATGGCTTCAGTGGAGCTGACCAGTGGCACCTCTGGACAAGACTGGAATTTATTAGCCAGTTTTCAGGTATATGTGTGTGCGCGTGTGTGCTTCCGTGTGTGTGTGCGTTTTCTGCCTCTGGCTCCTCTGCCGGGCCTTGTGCTCTGCCTCACTGATGTCTCTAGTGTCCATCATGTAGTACGATGCCAGTCCAGCTCTCTCTCCTCTCACTGGAGAACGATGCCAGTCAAGCTCTCTTTCCTCTCACTGTTGCTACAGCTGCCACCCATTTCCTTCTTCTGCATTTGCACAGCGCCATACCTTTGCACAGAGATTCAGTCACATACACACACACACACACACCTCCTGCTAAGCCTCGGCTCACACACACACACACACACACACGCACACACCATTAAGCAGACATTTGTCATTTTGACATCAACACACATTTTATTGGTTATTCTCATATACACATGCTTTCAATAGCATTGCCAAAACCCGCTCCAAGCTTAGGTTACGCTAAACACTTCCTTTTAGGAATGGACTTCTGCTTCGGCTTCAAAAGGCTCCAGTCTGTTCCACTCTAGCCACCTGTTTCAGCCTCCTGGCATGCATGTGTGCATGTGTGTGTGTGTGTGTGTGTGTGAGAGAGAGTTACTGGGGCCCATACTCTTGGAGAGCCTCTCCTCACCTCGCCGCTTGGACCCCGCCAGCCATCATGGAAAAGGAGAGAGGGAGCAATAAATGAATTAAAGGCAAATTCACAGTCATTTTAAAAGTGTGCTCTCGCCGCTGGAGCCAAGTATAAAAGTCTTCCAGCGCAACAGCCCCGCAACCAGGCCAGGCAGCCGATTCGTGTTAACGCCGGGGGAGCGACTTTCTCCAAGGATGGTCCGGGAGAGGAGGTGTCCGCAGGCACTGGGAGGAGAGGAGAGGGATTATTACCAGCTACACTGATCACAAGGAAGGCAAGGGAATTCACTTAGACCACACTGGGGCTAGATTCAACTACTATTTGATAATGAATCATGCTGAGAGAATGAGAAACAGGTGGCTGTTGGAAATCCCTAAATGCTTCAGGGATGGCAAGAGGACCCCTTAATGATGCATATCACTGCTCAGTAAAGAGTGGAAGGAGCTTTTAATGAGCCATTTTAACTCTGCCCTTCCCCTGTCTGGGATAGTCAAGGGTGCAGTTAGACCAAGGCGTGGCTGGACAAGTTACAAGAGCTCAACGGGACCTGGTGTAAGACACATGGCGATCACACTGGCTCACATCTGTGGGAGGACTGTAAAAATTGGAACCCAATTAGCCCATTTCACAAGATGTTGCCACCATCAAACCCAACACCATCAAAGCTATTGCTACTTGCCTCATGTCTGCTGTCAACATTTAATTTAATATTAATTAATAAAAAATGCTTTTTCAAAATGTCTTTGTCAAGTTTGCAGAGGGTAATAGCCTGGGCCCCCATCCGACTGTTTCTCAGGTTATTTTACATCTCACTGAGAATTTAGTCTGGCTCCTCTCAGTGTATTTACATTTCCTTCAGCCACTAAGATGGCAGGCCATTCTGTGACGAGATGACGTTAGTTTCAAAATCGAAATTGGCAGTGGTAAATATATTGTTACCTAGGTCAGGCGAAGTGGGAAGCAACGTTAGAGATCCCTATTCAACGATCACTATTAGGCTCGACCAATAATTTCAAAGTTAACGCAAAGTCTACACCCTTTACAATGCTAGGGTTGGAAACATTTCCCAATGGAGAGTACCCAGACTCTCTTCACAAAGTGGGTGAGTCTGGTGATACCAAGCTAGGAGGTGTAGGTTTGAAAATGTAATCTGAGTTATAGAAAGTCACTCTTCAACACTACAGGAAGGACAGGAACAGGAAGACGCTTTACCCTGCCAAGGTATCATTAGCATCAGTTCAACTAAGCTGGGTACCTGGAAATGGTGAAGTGGGCTAATTGGCCTGGGGAATAGCATTCTCTGAGACCGTCATAGGTCAGTGAGGTACCAAAGAGACTCGGGAGGTCTCCCAATAAAAGGGTTAACAGTCGCATGGACAGCTGCACATGTTGAATACTTCAGATTGATGGAGCGCTCTCCTCTGACACACTCACATTCTTCTGTATTAATAAGACCCAGCTGCACAGGTTGGCTTAGTGAAAGACTTCATCAGGAAATTCTGGCTGCCAAATGGCAGAGAGTTATTACAACGTTCACCTGCTTAATGGACTGATTTCTGATTTTGTATGATTTCCTCTGTTGGAGAGCAGACTGCAAAGGCACACACTGTCGATCCACTAAATCAAAAGCAACGGTATGCAGCACTTGTGCCACTTTTTGAGGTATGCTTCTATTGCAAACTAGTTTTGTTATCATTTTCAAATTCACTTTGAGGATACTGTATGTTCTTGTTTCATTCTCACTAGCTGTCAAAGCGATGTTGTCTGGCATGGACCACCCCATGAAAATGTAATGCAAGGTTTCACAACCATTTGGCAATTATGTTGCTAATCGACAGCAATTCTAGCAAAGCCAACTGTGCTATTGTTGGTGCAAGGTCTTTGTGTGCCTTATAGATTGGGAGATTGGTAGCTACTCACTGCTCAATCTGCTCAGTGACCGATACAATCACACAGTTCTCACAGTAATACAGCATGGTCATGAGATATGGTTCTTGTGGGCGCATAAAGTTCTTTCATTCTTTAATGTAAATACTCTGAAATTGATGCATGAAACCCAAATCAGGTATAATGTGAGTACTATGCCACCACCATCCCTTTTCTTGACAAGAATCACTTAGAGACACCGCACATTATGCCCCCCCCCAAAAAAAATGGCTGCCATCCAAAAAAGCCAATATAATTTTTCCCTCCCTAAAAGCCTTCCACTGAAGTCTTAATCCCAGGCCACACTATGGGCCCTCCTGACACACACTGTGATGTTTCTCTAATGGGCCTTGAAAGAGCTGCTGGGGCTGTATTCCAGTCAGGTTGGCCTTTAATTTGTCAGACTAATGTTGCCCCCCACCCCCACACACACCACCACCATAATGGAGCCTGGGCCCCTCTGTACTTGCCCTTTACTGCCTCTTTCTTTCTCTTTTCCTTTCTTTCTTCATATCTCCTCTTCCTCCCTTCCTCCCTCCCTCTGAGTGCCACCATGGGGTGGCTGTTCCGTAGCGCTCTATAGGATGAGGCAGAGCCATATAAAGGTACCTTTATACGGCTCTAGGATGAGGCTATTAACGTGTTCCATTAGCGCTCTATAGGATGAGGCTATTAACGTGTTCCCTTAAAAAACAAAAACAAAAAAAAACTGCTATTCTTTCTCCTTTTTAGCGATAGCCAGGCTAGGCTGCAGCTTCATTGGATGCATGAGTCATTAGTTAAATAAAGGGTGGAGGATGGAGGAGGAGTGAGAGGCAGAAAGAGAAGGGAGTAGGCAGAGCCGTATATAGAGAGAGTTCGGACAACTCAAATCTGTCATGTTAGAGACCAACATCAGATGATTCTACAGCGTGCCCTATGGAGGGAATATGCTGCTATGTTGAAATAAATCACTTATTTTTACATTTAACAGGCCTATAAATGTAATCATCAATGTTTTTCAATATGTAAAGGGCCCTTACAGAAATATTCCAGTGTCTATAGAGTGTGATAGCCACAAACGTCATTTTGTATGCATTCGATTAGCATTTTTGCATGTTCCGGTTCGTAAGAAAAAATCCCTATGAGTGAATGAATGGGGTTTCGGGAATCATAAAAAAATAACGCCCCCGATAGGACGGTTTCCTTCCAATAAAATCAGCGTGTATGTTACAATGGAATCAACTGTAAACATGCTAACTGTCCATGCTATCGCTGTTATAGGGCCAACGAAAGTTGTAAAAGCTGAATTAGTGAGCTTCTTTTTAAACGGAACCGCGTGTTTCCTTTGCTTTACGCTAGGTGACAACGTGACAACCGGGTGATAAGCGGGATAACGGCCTTCGAGGTGTGTCCAGTTATACGGAATTAATGGACTCAGGCGGAGGCAACTCCCCTCCGCTGCGCGTTCTTTGCCCCCCGCCCTCGTCCATTAATTCCGTATTACAGGACACCTCGGCGGCCGTTATCCCTTACATAACGACCCTGCAATTTGTGGCAAACTGTTATCGGACGCATATTTGCCCTAAACCCTGCATATGATGATACAGTTTTTTTTTTTCAAACTTTGTTTATTAAAGGAACACGCCACCCAAAATCAGTAGTGATATATGTTCTTACCGTAACTTTCACGAGTTGAGTCGTACCTCTCCCGCGTCGGTAGGTGCACTCAAACGCTCTGTCGCGCGGCGCGAATGTGTTAGCATGTTGCTATGCTAGCGGGCTCTGCCGTGGCCGTAGAGAGAGGCACATAGCAGTATTCAAACACCTCCACGTTTTACCTACTTAAATACAGTTGCACGAGTAGTTGATGAAAAATGTTAGGGCACACAACATTGAAACATGACGATTTCCAAGCGAATAAACATGAGAACTACAATGTGTGGCCAATATGCTGGGCATAGCACTTGGAGTACTTCGACCTAGGTAATATTATTAACACCTAATTGTAGATCCTATCCACCACAGAGTTTAGAATCCATGCTGGATCAACCCTTCAGACATCTACTCCTCCCCTCGTGCCGAGAGAGGCACACACACTAGAGATGCGCTGATGGGCTATTATTTCAACCATAACTGCATAGCAAAACTTATCATCAGCCATCCATCAGCACTAAAGTTTGTTGACTCAATTTTCAAACTGCACCGCCATCCGCTGGTTGTTTTAATGTAGGCTATATGGGTGATGCAGGCTGCTGACGTGAGGCTAGAAAGCCCTGTGCCTGTTCTATGAAGACAAATATATTAAAAGGCAAAAGTCGTCAAATTGGCTAGGCCTATCCCCAGAATATCAGCAGCAAACTCAGTCTCTGTCGCGCAAAACAGTCTCCAAATAAAACGCACATCGGCCTGTTGCCTATTCTGCCAGCTTGTGACAATATATCGTCCAAAATGCTTGATTGCATTGCATTCTCCACATTTTTAACTACATTTTCATGTACCACATCAGCATTTTTGTTCAGTGAATCTTTTGTAAATTGCTTTACAATTACCGTCGGGCCTATAGGCCTATTGCCTGGCTTGCCTCAGCTTCGGTCACGTCCTTTTACAATTTTATCATTGTAATAAAAAACGCAATTTGCCACATAATTTCAGCATGCTCCTGGCCTACTAATTAATGCCTATTGTAGGCTACTTTATTTTTTGCAAAAAGAAAGAAATCCTTGATAAAATAACAAGTCATTCACATTATAGGCTACTTTACACACTGTTATGTCAGGTTGACTGACAAGCCTGTTCTGAAGACTCCCATTCATTTTGACTGCACGAGCGCGTCTTTTTCAGACAGACATCGCAATTCATTTTATAGCCTAGCAGGCCATCGGACAAATATGACGCCTCGATATTAAAGAAACTCCGACTCCATTCATTCTGAAAGTCCACCGCACAACAATGCAACGTGCATGTTCACATTTTTAGTAACAACCGCCAAACTTGCTTGCTTGCCTTACACATCTAAGTTTTCCGACTATTTTTCTTACCTTCTTTTTCCGCTGTGGATGTTAGTGAGTTTGTAGAAGTTTTAGCTCTTACGTTCTGAACATCTCGCACTGCCATCGCCCGATGTCATTTCTTAGTCATATCACTCTCTGTCTCTCTTTTAAATGCCTATTCCCTGAATGGTAGGCTACAATTATGTGTTTTATATATAGGCTAATATCTAAACAAAATAACCCAGGCAGTCTCATCTAGGATATAACACAGGTTGAGGTTGGTTCTATTTAGGGAGGTGAACATCTGTAGATGACTCAGAAATGACATCGGAAGACAAGGAGTGAATATGGCAAGAGGCAAGCCGAAGTCTGCTGACAAGGGCCCGACGGTAATTGTAAAGCAATTTACAAAAGATTCACTGAACAAAAATGCTGATGTGGTACATGAAAATGTAGCTAAAAATGTGGAGAATGCAATGCAATCAAGCATTTTGGACGATATATTGTCACAAGCTGGCAGAATAGGCAACAGGCCGATGTGCGTTTTATTTGGAGACTGTTTTGCGCGACAGAGACTGAGTTTGCTGCTGATATTCTGGGGATAGGCCTAGCCAATGTACGACTTTTGCCTTTTAATATATTTGCTGCATTAGATCAGTCTTTCTAGAACAGGCAAGGGCTTTCTAGCCTCACGTCAGCAGCGCTGCATCACCCATATAGCCTACATTAAAACAACCAGCGGATGGCGGGTGCAGTTTTGAAAATTGGTCAACAAACTTTAGTGCTGATGGATGGCTGATGGATGATAAGTTTTGCTATGCAGTTATGGTTGAAATAATAGCCCATCAGCGCATCTCTAGTGTGTGTGCCTCTCTCGCTCAGAGGGGAGGGAGAGGCTGAGGGTCGATCCAGCATGGATTCTAAACTCTGTGGTGGATAGGATCTACAATTAGGTGTTAATAATATTACCACGCTAGGTCGAAGTACTCCCAAGTGCTATTGTGCCACACATTGTAGTTCTCATGTTTATTCACTTGGAAAATCGTCACGTTTCATGTTGTGTGCCCTAACATTTTTCATCAACTACTCGTGCAACTGTATTTAAGTAGGTAAAACGTGGAGGTGTTTGAATACTGCTATGTGCCTCTCTCTACGGCCACGGCAGAGCCCGCTAGCATAGCAACATGCTAACACATTCGCGCCGCGCGACAGAGCGTTTGAGTGCACCTACCAACGCGGAAGAGGTACGACTCAACTCGTGAAAGTTACGGTAAGAACATATATCACTACTGATTTTGGGTGGCGTGTTCCTTTAAGCAAAGTGATCTCAAACAATGTTTCACATTCATGTACAGTTTTCTTTTTTTTTGAAGAACAATCAACCCCCAAACATACAAAAGAACAAACATACATAGACAAACAAAAACCTACACATCAGACAGAAAATGCTAAATACAAGATATAACTAATAGCTAAACAACTTCATATACATAGCCACAGACAAATATAGCATATTAAACACGCTCAGTATGTCTCCTTCAGGTGTTGGAGTCTGGAATAAGTGAGACATCAGACTTGTTGACATACTCAAGAAATGGTCCCCAAAGATTCATAAACATATCACTTCTACCTGTAATTGACATTCTGATTTTTTCTAGAGGATGAAAGTAGAGGATGTCCCTAATCCAACGGGTGTGTGAAGGTGGTATAGATGATTTCCAGTTCAAAACAATCAGTCGTCTCGCCAGTAGAGTGGCAAAAGCAAGAACATCTTTCTTAGATTTTGCAAAAGAAGCCAAAGAATATGTGTCTTCAAGGAAGGGGGGGATGCCAAATAGCGCTGTAAGTGCATTGGGTTCAAGATTTTCACCCAGTACTTCTGACAAAGTGGCAAAAATGTCTGACCAGGAACTGTATAAAGAGGGGCAGTTCCAAAACATATGTACAAGGTTCGCCGTAGACTGCTGGCATCTATCACAAGTTGCAGTTACTCCATCATACATTCTGGCCAATCTAACTTTAGTGTAATAGACACGATGTACCACTTTACATTGGATGAGAGCGTGTCTAGCACAGATAGAGGATTTATGTATTCGCTGCAATATCTCTGTCCAAATTTCTTGTGAAAATGCCATCCCCAAGTCATCCTCCCACCTCCCTTTTATAGAGTACAGGTGTTCAGGATTGAGAAGATTAATGTGATCATAAATATAAGATATGGAACCTTTAAGAGTTTGTAGTGGTCTAAAGAACACATCAAGGGCTGTGTCCTCTGGTAGGGTGGGAAACCCAGGAAAAGTAGACTGAACAAAACAACGGACCTGCAAATATCTAAAGAAGTGCTGCTGAGGAAGTGACTATCTTTCTACAAGCTCCTGAAATGAAGCAAACACCCCATCAATGTACAAGTCCCTAAAATTGTTAATACCAAGACTTGCCCAATTTGTAAAGGCACTATCAACTAAGGAGGGAGGGAAAGTGTGGTTGGCTGCAAGTGGTGCATGAGTAGATAAGGTCTGTAGGCCAAAGTAGCGTTTAAACTGGATCCAAATTTTCAGGGAGATTCTTACAATAACATTTTTAGTGTAGGGAGACGTGGAGGACTGAATGGGAGTGTGCACTAAGGCATCCAGAGAAGCTGGGTAAGTAGAGTTTGCCTCCATAGCCAACCACAGAGGGCAGGGGTCAAAAGTTCTCAGTTGAAGCCAATATTTAAGAATCCTAACATTCGAAGCCAAGTAGTAAAATCTAAGGTTTGGTAACGCTAGCCCTCCAAGAGGTTTAGGTCTTTGTAAGTATTGTTTACGCATCCTATGGGTCTTTTTATTCCAAACAAATTCTAAAATCAGACTATCTAGCTTGTGAAAAAAAGACTGTGGAAGAAAAAGAGGTATGCACTGAAAGAGATAAACAAATCTCGGGAGTATATTCATTTTGACAGAGTTGACACGGCCCATTACAGATAAACTAAGCAGTGACCAACGCTCAAAATCTTGCTGAATATGAGTCAATAAGGGGACAAAGTTAGCCTTATATAGATCTTCAAATTTACGTGTGACTTGAACTCCAAGGTATGAAAAACTATTATGAGAAACTTTGAAGGGCAAACTGTGTAGGGGATATGTTTTGGCAGCAGTATTTATGGGAAATATCTCACTCTAATCCAGGTTCAGTGTGTATCCAGATATCTGGCCAAAGTCTTTAAGTGTGTCAAGAGCAGCAGGGACAGACACCAGAAGATCAGAAACATATAACAAAAGATCATCGGCATATAGAGAGACCTTTGACTGAACACCATTTCGTAATATTCCTGTAATGAGTGAGTTAGACCTGAGAGCTATTGCAAGAGGTTCAATGGCAACTGCAAATAACAAAGGGCTTAAAGGACAGCCTTGTCTGGTAGAGCGATAGAGGCGAAAATACTCTGACTGAATGTTATTCGTCCTTACTGAGGCTTGAGGAGAAGAATATAACAGCCTGATCCATGAAATAAAGTTATCCCCAAAACCAAATCTCCTTAATGAATAGAAAAGGTAGTCCCAGGACACCGTGTCAAACGCCTTATGAGCGTCCAAGGATATGACCACTTCTTGAGTATTCGAAGTAGGTGCATTGTAGAGGGTGTTGAAAAGACGTCGGAGATTAGAAAATGAGTGTCTGTTTTTAATAAATCCAGTTTGGTCTGAGGAGATGATAGAAGGTAGAATGGATTCTAGACGTAGAGCCAGCAGTTTAGACAACAGTTTGAAGTCAACATTCAATAGACTAATTGGGCGATAGGAAGAACAAAGTAAGGGATCTTTGCCTTTTTTTAAAATAAGAGAGATAAATGCTTGTGAGAGTGTTTGTGGGAGGTAACCAGACTTAAATGATTTGTTGAACATGTCCAGTAACAACGGGGCCAGTTTAATTAAAAACTTTTTGAAAAATTCCAATTGGATAGCCATCTGGCCCTGGACATTTACCATTTTGCATTGAGATCATAGCTACATTGAGTTCAGCAAGAGTAATGGGTTTTTCTAAAGATTCCGCAGATGTCTCATCAACCAAGGGAATCTCCAGGTTGGTAAAAAAAGCGTCAAAGTCAGGTAAGGCACTCTGATCATATGAATAAAGAAACATGTAAAAGTTCTTAAAGGCATTGTTTATCTACACTGGATCAGTAGAGATACCATGGTCTGTTTTAATTTGTGGAATGCAATGGGATGCTGATGTCTGACGTAGTTGGTGTGCTAACAATTTGCTGGCCTTATCTCCATGCTCATAAAATTGAGACCTAGACTGAAGCAAAAGTTCAACTGTGCGATCAGTCATAATCAAATCAAATTCGGCCTGCAAAGAAAGGCGTTCTTTATAAACCTCTGGTGATTTTGATGTGGCATACAAGCCGTCAAGTTCAGATATTCGTTTAGTTAAGTTAGTCAGTTTTTCTTTTTTAAGTTTCCTCTCAAATCCTGCATAGGAAATTATCTGTCCCCTAATATATGCCTTCAGGGCCTCCCACAGTACTGTAGCAGACACATCTGGGGTTCTGTTAATGCTCACAAAAATGTCAATTTGTTCAGACACAAACTTCACAAATCCTTCATTTAGAAGCAGCCGTGCGTTAAGCCGCCAAGGCACATGTTTAGGGGTGGGAATTTTAAATTGAATATTCATAGAGATGGGAGCGTGATCAGAGATGGCTATAGCATCATACTGACAAGAAGATACAGATGAAAGCATCCTGCTATCAAGTAGAAAATAATCAATACGAGTAAAAGTGTGATGAACAGGGGAAAAGAATGAGTAAACTCTTTTAGAAGGGTTAAAAAAACGCCAGATATCCAGAACTGAAAACTCTGCCATGAAGGATTGAATCACCTTAGCAGCCTTAGACAACGGACGGACCTTTGGCGATGACCTGTCCAGATAAGTGTCCAACCAGCAATTAAAATCACCTCCCAGTATTAAACAGTGCACTGACAGGTCAGGTAAAGTTGAGAAAAAATGTCTAAAAAAGCCATCATCATCATAGTTGGGGGCGTACACATTTGTCAGGACAACTGGTGTATTATAGATCTGACCAGAGACTACAATAGACCTACCATTAGGATCAGAGATGGTACTTGAATGAATGAAGGGGATAGATTTATGAAACAAGATAGCAGCACCCCTTGATTTACCTGAAAAAGAAGAATGATATATCTGTCCTATCCATCCTTTTTTCAGTTTTAGGTGATCTGAACTTTTCAGGTGAGTCTCTTGTAAGAAAATTATGTGGGCACCCAAGTGTTTAAGATGATGAAATATCTTACTTCGCTTGATAGGATTATTGAGACCCTTACAGTTCAGACTGGTGAATCTAATTTCACACCCATTAGTTGTGGTGTTAGGTAGAGACATAACTAGAAAATTAAAGTAAACATAAATTCAACAATAAATGTCTGTGTCATGACACAATGCAGAAGTTAGCCTGAAGTGTAGGAACAAAAAACAAGCACATACATACAAATAAACCCTAAGGGGACATGAGCAAAACAAAATCTAAAGTTTAGTTTCATGTGCTCACGCGAAACTTTCATGTGCTCACACGAAAATTTAATGTGCTTACACAAAACTTTCATGTGCTCACAAGAACCCTTCATGTGCGCACATGAAAAGGTTTTTTTTTGCGAGCACCTGAAAGTTTCGTGTGAGCACATTAAAAGAAGGCTTTGATGCTTTGTAGGTTTTACTGTAGCCTACATGGGAGAGCAATGGGCCTTATTAGTCTATAAAGACTGTAAGTCTGTAATTATGTAAGTGCATAATATAATGTTGCCTTACAAACAGGCTTGGAATTTCAACATTCTGGGGGCAAGGCCACTTGGCCTTCAGTTGGGCATATTTGGTGGAGGGCACAAAGGCCACATGTCAGGGCACTAAGGCCAACGTTAACTATACAGTAGTAGGCTATAAAAATGATCAAAGTTGTATTTAGCCTATTCACTGCAGTAGACCTGCATCACTGTATGAAACATTACAAAAACATGAAACATGACACATTACATATAACTGTAAATCAGTGGTCCCCAAACTTTTTCTTCCGAGGGCCAGCTCACTATGCCTGGCTCTAAGAGAGGGCCAGAGACTCGGAGTATATTAGTAACCATAAATAGCTTAGTGCTGTGAACAACAACAGTCTACCTTAGTTGAATATTCGATTACATTTAATCATAGGCTACTGCAATTTAATACCATTGTCAGCTGTGTTTATATTGCCATCATGCCATGTAAAATGTAGCTCAAATGAAATAATACTAATAAAAAAGACTTTAGCATTCCCAAAAGTATTAGCAGGGAGTCCCAAAAGTATATTTTATTTAAAATGTGTGTCTTTGCATACACCGCTCAAGTTGTGAACAAGCAATATCCTACAAATAATTTAAAGTTCTCAAACTATGAAAGTTTTATGAAGTGCTGGCAAAAACATCCATTCTAACTTTCACTCACCTGATGAGAACTTTGTGAATTTGTATGAGCATTTGAAGAGTGAATAAAAATAGAAATAATTATCCCAGAAAGTCCAAGAAATATGACTTGAATAGAAGTTAGTTAGTTATTAACAATTAATTGATAAACTTTTAGAATACTTGCAGTCAGCATAGGGCTCTTACATTGTTTGCAGGTAGGTTCATTCTGTTTTCGATGGCAAACGCAAAACAGCGCCAAAACAACCACCAGTGGACACAAATATTACATGTGTATTGTTATGACTCGCCATAGAGAATGAATGGGGGAAATTACGGAGGTTATAGTTTGACGATTTCGTACGGGCCAGATGCTATATACCACAGACATGTTTTGGGGGGCCACCAAAAATGAGGTGGCGGGCCGGGCCGTAGTTTGGTGACCACTGCTGTAAATCATCTGATCATCTAATATTTACAGATATCTAGGCTATATTTAACATTTATTTGATATTTGGCCTGTTATGAAATCATGTATTGAACAATTTAAGCACAGCTCAGCTTTAAGAAAGTCAAATAGCCTAGATGCATGCTTAGCATTTTGTGATCATTAAGGCTACTTTCACAAACTCTTAGTCGGCTGTCCTCTGATTTACCGATATCTAGGCGACATTTGTAATATTTATTTTGTATTTGGCCCGTTATGAAATAATGTGGAACAATTTAAACACAGTGTAAAACTTAAAGCCCAAATTTGGAGACATCCATGTATGTTGAAATTTACTGCAAATTCAAAACGGGATTACTCTGGAACGGCTAACTGTACAGGGGACCTTTGTGTTCGGTAAGGTCTGCTGTTTATTCTGATATATGGTTTGTCGTGTGTTAAACGAGGGGTTCGTGAAGTATTCCGCCGAGATGAATGGGTAGGGAGATGGACTCAAAACCTTCAGTAGAATTTATGATTAAATTGAATGATATTTACTTTTCTCGCGAACCGTTCATCATAGCAATTAGCGGCTGACATCGTTTAAAAGCTGAGAAAAAGCTCTTTCGTGTGATACTTGTGATGTCTGTGTGATGAGTAGGCTACTTCGCAAGTAGTTCAACTGAGAAGAATGGGTGAATTTGGACGCACTTTCTTTCTTGCGCTAACTTTCTCCACTGCGTAATTTGCGCTGTGAATGCTAAGATTGTTTTGACAGGCCATAGGCTACATATATATCGCTATTAGTAGGACGCAAAGCAGAATATTGAAAGAAGGGGGCACCAAGGCCTGTAAACCTGATTTTCAAAGGGGCGTCACGGCCAATGCAAGGGGCTACGACGGCCGCCGAAATTCCTTACCCTGCTTACAAACAGTTTTTATAGACTAATAAAGCCCATTGCTCTCCCATGTAAAAGCTAAAGCATTAATAGCCTACTTTTCATGTGCTCACACGAAACCTTCATGTGCACACGGGGGGGGGGGGGTGGGGGGGGGGGGTTAGAATATATTATTGTATATCTGTATTATATTATATCCTGATATAAAAAGAGAAAATACTATTTTTATTAGGACTCTACCTCTGTAATTCAGCTGTCAAAGGGTTTCCTTACATTCACCTAGCACACTTATTACACTATAACACTCCACCATACACTCCGGAAGTGAACATATGTGTGTAATATTAATTAAAATGTTGTCTAAGAATATGTTCTGTACATAACATAGACCTAATGTTGACAAGAATGTTCGCCTCGCTAACGTAAACGTTAGCTGCCCGACATACGGTTTGAAATTCTCGAATCTTTCATTACTTTACAGATTTCATGCACGGTTATTGTCTTCATTGTCCATACTTGTGCAGTGCATTGTTTAAGTATCAGAAATAACGAGATTTAACGCTTGAATTATTAATGGTTACTGAAGGAACACCTGACTAACCACGCTTCAGCAAGTGGGAAAAGATGACCACATTCAGTCGCAAGTCATTCACTGACCAAGTAACAGAATGCTAGCGAGTCAGGGGCAAAAACTGCTCACGGTATGAGAAATGTATAGGACATGGGTATTTGTAAATTTCAGTTTTGAGCCATAATCCATGTCCAAGTTGCTAAAAACAAAATGCAATATGTAGTATTTTGTCAATAAATATGTGAAAACTATCAATTTAGCTGTGTAGCTCCATAGGCCCATATTGTTTCTGCACTTGCTTACGATCGCCCCTAGCGGAACTGCAACAGATAGCAGGTACAATGCCAAGTCAAATACTTCATAGACGAGGCAAGGCTTCTTTTTAGTGGAACTGCAACAGATTGCAGGTACAATGCCAAGTCAAATACTTCAAAGATGAGGCAAGGCTTCTTTTTAGCATTCGGAAAACACACAAATGCTGATGCAAAATCAGTCTAGGGGTTTAACAAACGAAGGACAACGAAAGCCAAATGCCAGGAGGAGGAAGTCGGGCTGACTGTTGTGGGTGCAGAAGATTTATAGTCCTGCCAATCAGGCACACCTGAACACCAACACCTGTGCAACAGGAATAGAGAGAGAGCAGTAGAGAGCACAAGCACACCAAACAGGGCGGGGTCTATGACCTGCCAGTATCCGTCACATAACATACAAATGGTCTTTGGGAAAAACAAAGTAGCCACGGGGGCGGTCCTTGTCATTCCGAAGTGCCATGAATGCACCCTAACTACTGAAAAAGCAGTCTTGAAGGATCCGTCGTTGACTGAGAAACTTTTGAATTTTTGAATTTACCCAATGGAAACGGTAGTCATCTTGTTGTCTTATATTCAAAAGCATGTTAAACTATTGTTATGTTTTTTTTTTTTTTGCTCGACATGAAATGTTCTATGATTACGAGTCACATCATAACTGGTCAGCCTTAGTCAGGGTTTAAAACTCTTTATGGATTTTTCCAGACGTCGATTGGAGAAATTGCAACTTACTTCCGGAAACTAGCCTACATCACAACACCAGACTGCGTTAGATAACGAAACGTCTCTTTGAAATAAATTTAAAAAAAAATAGTTTGACAGGCCGTGTGATCGTCTTACTCATTTAGAAAAAAAAACACACAACTGATATTGTATAAGACTGCACAGTGTAGGTTATGTCCTGCTGGTGAAATTTCCGTAATTCAATGCTATGATTTAGGTTTTTTTTTAAAAAAAGTCTCCTATTTTTAATTCAGGAGAATGGAGGCTGCAAACTTGGATCTGAAGGCTACTGCGTAAAGTGCACATGTGTGACTTACTGTACCATGCGTATACATGAACATGTGAACGACGTGTCAAGTGTTGCGTACGATTTCATACACATTGCTTGTGAGATCGGGTTGGACTAACACAATAATTTGTTTTCTTTGAGTGTCATGTAAACGTACTGAGAGAGAGAGGACATGCAGAAAGACTGTGAGCCACGTTGAGATAAATGAGCAGCAGGGGAGAGTGAGTGACAGATGGATTAAGAGTGTCATTACCATAACACTAGAGAGAGAGGGAGGTAAACAAAGACAACACTGACAGATTCTCCAGTTGAGGTACAGGAAAATGTAAAATTGAAAATGAAAAAGTGTGGAAGCCAGGCTCAGTGTGAAAGGGAAACAGGGGGAGGTGTGAGAGAACGAAAAAAGAAGGAAGGAAGGAAGGAAAGGGAGAGAGAAGGAGAAAGAGAGAGGCATTTTTATGTGCTGTCCACTGACATGCCACCCATGTAGGCTGGCAGGGCGAGTCGTCCGTGTCCATAAATCACTCTGATTCATAACCCCGCTGCCCAGGGCTCACCTCTGACACTTTACAGTCTCTTTAAAGGACAACACATTATTCTTGGGAATCGCACTTGACAGACAAATATGCCATGATAAGTCACCCGTAACGGAAGTCAAAGTGTCATCTGAGTCTAGAAAAATGTTGTAAAATGTTGTATGTGATATTTACACAGTGGACATGTGAATGGTGATATGTATATGTGTGTGTGCGCGTGCTTGTGTGAGTGTGTGCGTTCGCGTGCTTGTACAGTATGTGTGTGTGTGTGTGTGTTCGTGTGTGTGTGTGTGCGTGTGTGTATGTGTTTGTCTTTTTTTTTTTTTAATGTGGCTTGTGGTTCCACATTCGCTGAGAGCACTGATGCACAGAATGTGTTCTCTCTACAAGAATGTAACACTTGGGCATGTTCAGGTGTGTGTGTGTGTTTGTGTGTGTGTTTGCATGTGTGTTCGTATGCGTGTGTGTATGTGTGTGTAGGTCTGTCTGTCTCATCAGGCAGGATGAGATAGGTGGTTATGCTCTCCTGTTGGCCATTGGATGGAGGTCTCCACTGGCCCATGTGTGTGCCTGAAGGCCTGGGCTCTGGCTAATCCATGATCAGGAAGTAGAAGTCCTCGGTGGAGCTTCAGGGTCAAGCATCTGGCTCTGCTGACCAACACAGGACTAATGAAAGCATGTCTCATGTGCAAGGTTGAAACAAAAACACAACATGGCACACATGAACCTGGAACTGCTCAGTCTAACAAAACCAGCTGGACTTCAGAGCAAAACCCTTCCCGTCGAGTGTGTTATTACATAAAATCTGACCTAATGAACAAGCTCAGATCTAAGCTAATGTGTAGTGTAACGCTTCATACCAGCTGGCTACACTAGCGTCAACCAAACTCTTCTGACAGGCTGAATCAGAAGCATGGAATAACAAATATTATCAATAAAATGGCCGATGTCAGCACATGAATATGCCATCCAGAGTGGAAAAGGCCAACCTCAGTCAATAAAAATTTTCATGAACAGCAGACAGGTCGGCTTCACTTGGCAACGACCAGTCTGAATGAGTACTACATAGTCCAGACAGTGTGCGATATGTGTGTGTGTGTGTGTGTGTGAGAGTGTGTGTATGTGTGTGCGTGATAACCCTCCAGCTGGCAAATTAGGGAGCTGCTGATTTAAGCCTCGGTGCAAGAATTTCCAGCAATCCTCAAGAGCCCAGTAATGGCCTAAATGAAATGATGGATGATGGGATAGAAGCGGAGAAAGACTTTTCCTGCACAGGAGTGTTGTGTTCCCCCTCACATGGATATGAGGAAGAAAGAGAGAAGCATAAGGATGGCGGTGTGATCTCCATACAGACAAGACCTCCTGCAGGGAACATGGCCCTTTGAGGGGCTCAGTGAGAAGCGTATTTATTTAACACACTTCCCTTGTCTGATATTTATACAAATGAAATGCACATCTGTAAGTATCCATGACATGAAAAATAGGGACCATGAGAGATGGGAGAGTGTGTCTTATGTCTTCCTCTTTCCACAGTCCTGACTGACTCGCTGATACATTTGTATGTGTGTGTGTGCGAGCGCTGCTGCATTGTGTGTGTCTAACTGACTCTGTGTGATACATCTGTGTGAGCTGCTGTGTGTTTAATAGTTTTCATGTGATATGTTGCATAATGTAAACCCACCTGCTGTCCTAAATGTGGCAGAAAACTGCCGGGGCCAAGCAGCAGTGATCCAACCACTGCCAACACAGAGAGGCTACCGGTGAAGCATGATGGAACAGGAAGTGACCTCATCTCAAACCAATCATCCTCCAACCATCAAAAACCCCAGTGTTTCCCAAAAAGGTCGAGGTGCTATGAAACTCAGGATAAGGTTTTAAAACCCCCTTTTGGATGTTCCATGAAGTTCTCCACATGAGGACAAACTTTCCTTGAGAACTAAGCATAACATGGCAGGTGTGTTGGGACTGAACCTTCAAAACATGACGTGACATCTGTTGGGATTTCTAGGCTAAATTTAACAGACCTTCAACTACGAATTGCTGATGAATTCAAAGGTCATCATCCAATTAAAGCATACTATTAGATTAATTTACCTCAAGCTGTTGATATCCAGTCCATTTTTAGCACTTAAAGAATATTCCCATAGGTGTGTGTGTGTCAGTGTGTGTGTGAGAGCGTATGTGTGTGTTTGATAATATGTGTCTCTGAGTGTGTGTGTGTGTGCGCGCGCGCGCATGTGTATTTTGGACTCGAGTTCTCATTTGCCAGTGCCTTAGACGTGGATTGGTCCGTGGTATGTAAACTGCTCGGAGAGGCCACAGGTCACATATGTGGGGTAGCTGTGAAATCACAGTGGAAAATGTGACCAGTCCTAAGTGTTGCCCAGGTGTGCAAAAACCCTATTACTAAACTTCAAACCTTTTAAGCAGCCAAATCCCTGGTGCCCCACGAAGGAGACCTTATGAAAGGGTCATTTAAGCCTTGAGATGAGGGCTTGGAGATTGCACACATGCACAGGTTGGCCTGATGTGGTCACCACTGATAATTACTGCTCATATTTTAATTAAAAGTTAATTAATGCCAAATGCCCAGGGGTTTTGTTTGGTATTTATATTTTCATTTACACCTCGGAAGCACAGAATTGAAGGGGAGGCAACAAGGTGAACACATGTTACCTAAAGTGAAACTAATGCGAAGTCCTTGAAGCAGCAATCTCACAGATGGGGTAGTTCTGAAATGGAGGGTAGGGTGGGGCTTTCATTTCAAATAAACGATCCCCTTGTTGGAGCGGGACGGGGGTGAACACGAGTTTAAAGTACTCAAAATGTTGGTGGTATGGGTCTTCCTGTTACCGCTGAGTCATATCATATCATATCATATCATTATTTTTCATAACCATAGACTATCACAAGCTCCTGCTTTAGAGGAATCTGATATTTAAATTGTTTCATGAGAGACCCCTTTAAATAGCGAATGTCCCATCACACTAGCTGGGGACCTGCCAGAGGCCATTTCCTTAATGCGTACTAAGAGGGAATGAAATGCACTCAGTCCTGCTCAAAAATTGAGAGTGGTCTTTTGGCTGAAAAATTACTTTGTGTGTGTGTGTGTGTGTGTGTGTGTGTGAAAGAGAGAGAGAAAGAGAGAGAGTTGGCAGTGAAAGATTGTGCAGTGACTTGGCATTACTGGTGGGGCTAACCATGAATAAATGTCACTTCAATACAAAAAAAGAAGCCTGCATGTTATAATTGGCATTTAATGTGCTGAGCTAATGCCTGTGTTTCGCACTCTAGGCAGGGAAACCAAGGACCGGCCGGGGACTGAATGGAACTCATTCAGTGTAGAGGGAAAAATAGTCTAACCTCTATTAGTGGAGGGTGACAGCGCCAAGCCAAACAGATATCTTTTTCTCAGCTTTGCAAGCTGGCCACTGTTGTGGCAACTGGAAGCAGGGATTTCGCAAACATTATTAGACCCCCGATTCATTAAAGAGTCGTTTTCTGGAGTATGGGATTGAAGTATGGCTTGTTGAGGTGCTCAGGGCTCAGGTGACTCACTCTTGGATGCATTTGGATCCCGTCTCTCCTTTGAAAGTTGGGAACAATTTTCTCACGTTTGACGTTAAGATGTTAAAGGTGCTGTGCACAACTCTGGTGAAAGGCTGTTGATATTTCAGATCAACAGCCAATAAAATGATATCCTTCCTTTCCACACTCCTGAAACAACATGCTGATTAGCTTGAGTTGTTTATGGCTCGGTCTGAGTCTGTATGTTTGTTTACCAATTACAGAAAGAGGACTGTGTGTGGACAAACACCAGGTTTGAGTTTTGAGTGTGCACACTGAAAGCTCGACGGCTAGAGCAGTGGTTCTCAACCCGGGTCACCTGGGAAATCGTTTCTGGGGGTCAACAGATTGTGTGAAACAATTAGCATATTTTGATTCTACATTAAAGCTGCAGTTGGCAAGTCTGACAGATTGAGGGGACTTAGCCAAAATGTTGAATGTTTACAACTCTCATGTCCCTCCCCCACTACCACCGAGTACCCTCTCATCGAGTGCTGGTCAGTGCACACCAGACTGCACCAGACTGTGATTGACAGTCAGATCTCACACAGCCCTGCTCTGATTGGACCAGAAGAACCGGGATCTGTGGATTTTTTCAAAACAAATAACAGGCTCTAGGTGGAGGTAGAAGTGCGGGTTTTTTTTTAAAACTGGCTGATTTATGTTGTTCTGTCGGAGTATAGTGTCGGTTTCAGTGAATATGATCAAAACAATCTTGCCAACTGCAGCTTTAATCCATCATTTATCATCCATTTGGTTACCATTTCTAACACACATGGAGAGTTGTTGTTCACACCAGGGAGTCTATAGATGGCTGCCTGGCCTGAAAGCTACCATATGTAAGACATTTATTGTAACTAGAAATGCAATTCCAAGGAATTACCAGTGCATGTAAATGCAAAACATATGATGTACAATATCATACAGTGTATGTATCAACAGATAATGTAGAGATAGTTACAATGGTTTTGCTTAGGTAGACATGGTTGTTGCAATGCTAAATAAAGCTGTTGCTATGATGGTTGCTAGGGTAATCATGTTGGTTGCTATGGTGGTTGCTAGGGTAATCAATATAGTTGCTAGGGTGTTGCTAGGGAACATATGGTGGTTGCAAAGTTGACATTATAGTGGTTGTTGCTAGGGTAATTAAGATGGTTGCTAGGGTGTTACTAGGGTACATATGGTGGTTGCTATTCCAAATAAAGCGATTCCTATGCTGGTTGCTAGGGTAATCATGTTGGTTGCTATGAGGGTTGCTAGGATGACATTATATTGGAGGTTGCTAGGGTATTGCTAGGGTACAAATGGTGGTTGCTATCCCAAGTAAAGCGGTGCTATGCTGGTTATGTTAATCATGTTGTTTGATATGGTGGTTGCTAGGTTGACATGGTTTAATTGATATTGATACAGGTAGTTTAATGAATGTTGATAGACAAATAGTTGAGTGGATGTGTATAGGTAGATAGTTTAATGGCTGGTGATAGACAGATAGTTTAATGGATGAATGAATGGTTTGAAATGGATGGAGAGACAGTTGGATTGAAGGTACCTTGTGAGAGACACAGAGAAATGGAACCTACAGTACTAGATGGCTGTTGTAGCCTAACGCAAGCTTGTTTTTTGTTAATATCTCAAAGTATAAAGTTTACAAAAATGAAAAGCTATAGTAACCTGGTCTATTAGAAGACCTACGTTACAAAGTTTGAACAAAGTTTCTAAGTTAAACGGTTAAAGTGAAATAGCGCACATGGAATAATAATAATAAGAAGCCTAGGAAGAACAGTAGGCCTACAGTGAATTTTCATGCACTGTAATATATTATAAAATTAAAGAAACTTGTTATTTTCAAATACTGGCTTCACTGACAACAATGGTACAGCCAGGATATTCACAATTCAAACTTTCATTTGCAGCCATACTGTTTATGTTTTGAGTTTGTGTTTTGGCCTGCTGCGCCACCCTCTAACAATTTACCAATCACACAGCTAGTAGCCTTTCAACCTTTAGCCCAGTGATTCTTAAACTAGGGGTCGCGACCCCAAATGGGGTCGCCAAAAACTTCCGTGGGGTCGCCAATTATTTTCTGTATTCAGTCTGAAATTATTATTAGGTGAAACAAAGGGAAATAATATTTGCCTTTTCTGCCTTTTTCTTATTTACACGCAGTTAAGAGAAGAGAGAAATTTTTTTTCGTCTTTCAACGAGATCTGGTTCAGCCTATGGGCTACTGGTCCGCTGATAGAAACAATCTGCTCCCACTATGCAGATCAACTTGTTCCCACTATTTTAAGTAAAACAAAACAAAAAACATAGGTAGCCTACTAGCCAAAATGGACAGGTGGCTGCTTAAAAAATTGAACAAAAGCTAGTGCCATCTACCAGTGCGTCTACTCCTCCGTGATCCTCAGATGGGTCTACAGGCCGGTGAGAATAAAAAAGAACAAACGGCGCGTCGGCTTTATCAGAAAGAATTTTTGAAATATGCATTCACTTGCCAAGTTAAAGATAACCTCGACCACCCACAATGTGTGATTTGCGGCGATGTTCTGTCGAATGAGAGCTTAAAACCTGTCAAAATGAAACGACGTCTCAAAATACAGATGTCGGCTCAGCACCGTGGAGGAAAATCTCCGTGTCGCCGTGCAGCATTCCTCCTAGAATTAACTTAGGCTACTATGTTCACGGAAGCATGCCCACCCTTCCCATTGAAATTGTTAAAGATAGTAAACCAGAAAAGGGAAATAAAAAAATACTGTTATTGTTATCGCCATAAATATAATTAATGTAACGTTGTAGGCCTAATGCTGGTATGTGTGTGTGCGTGCTTGTGTGTTGCGTGTACACTTGTTTAATCGTGATTGTTTGGTTTTCTCGGTTCTTGTTCATATGGAGTAAATAAAACAAATGACTTTGCTTTCTAGTTTTTACTTGATTTAGTTGTTAACGTTTGAGGGGGGTATTTGAGTAAGGACTTATGGGTTTGGGGAATTGGGGTCGCCAGACGTCGCCATACATTTTTGTGGGGTCGCCAGACAAAAAGTTTAAGAACCACTG
This sequence comes from Alosa pseudoharengus, assembly GCF_046254945.1. Taxonomy (NCBI): domain Eukaryota; kingdom Metazoa; phylum Chordata; class Actinopteri; order Clupeiformes; family Clupeidae; genus Alosa; species Alosa pseudoharengus. The sequence continues at coordinate 29,635,914 of NW_027468565.1, read as the reverse complement.
CTTTAGCCTACTTGCTCTCAAATGTTTTGATTTTGGACTGCAATGTCCGTTTTAAATGCTAGTGGTTCTTACGTATAGCACCTTTAAGCCTCAGTAAAATTGGCAAAAGTCATATTGCAGACTTTGTAGGCTAAGAATTGAATGTCACAATATATTCCTCTGTGGCTGTGTTCAATTATCTTTGCATTGTTGTTTCTGGTCAGGAATTGCTTTTATGAACATGATAATATTGTCCTACGCATTGATAACACCTGTGATGTTTGGTGTAGAGGCCTCATCCACCACCTACGGAGATGGCTTCTCAGAAAAAGTAACAATATTCCAACTCAATACTCTAGACTCCAGGCAAAGAAGGTGCAGGGAGCATTGAGGGTGAGGGTCTGTGTTTTTGTTGGGGGTCGCAACTCAAAAGAGCCTGAGAAGGACCCTGAGAAGTCATTCTACAAAATCTGACAAACAGTGCATCAGCTCTAGGGACTGAGAACAGAATTAACCCGAGCAAAACCACTATTTTTTCGTTCCTGTTCCAGTGTTCCAAGGCCTCTCCTCTAAATAGTAACCGGTTAGAATGTTATAGCAGAACGGTTAATAATGTTCTTTTAAAAAATACATTGCCTTAACAAATTGATTCAGGGCCAGTGGCTCTATACTATAGGCTTTTTTCTGCCCAATAGCCTTAAAGCTTAAATCAAAGCACATTAGATATCAAGGCTAACAGTTAAAAACACTGTACCTGAATTCAGGGGTGGGGTGAGATTTGAAAGTAGGCAATTAGCCTATATAATATTAGATCTTCAAAAATGTCTAATAGCCCTTCAGGCACAGAAAAGGTCCTTGCTTTAAGCCCTGTAATAGCCTGACACTAGATATTTTGCTAGTGTCTCTGGTAGCCTGTTATTTCACACAATGTTTCAGTACTTGGAAAAGGCAGTTAGATAGTGTTGGATAAGAAAATCCTTTTTATCAACTCATAATATGCCAAGCCTATTATACAGGAAAGACACTGATTCATAAAATCTGACTAAATTCATCCTGGGTCTGGGGAACATTGTGTTCCAAGCCTATAGACTTTTGAATAATATTCAAAGAACGGTTAATTGGAACGATAAATACTTTTATGAACCAGTGAAAATGTTTTTTTTCATCCACGTTCATCCAAAAATGTTTCGCAGTTTTTGTTCTTTGAACCGTTTCTATTCCCTGATCAAAACAGCATCATGATCTGTACATTCAACTAGCTCGGAATAAAGTCTGATATGCTCACTTTGTTTCTTTGCTACAACAAATCTTAGCAAAAGCTCTTAACAACACAAACCCATGAAGAGTTTTATCAGTCTACTTTTATCTCAAGTTTCCATGGCATAATCATTTCTACTGTTTGAGATGTCACTGACAACTTTAAATTCACACACATTTATTCATTCTGAAGCTAGGCTCCAGATAAATGCTGTGTCTGGGGGGGGGGGGGGGATCAGTTTCCAATGTGATGCTAATCATAACCAGATCAGAGCCATATTAGGGCCGGATCAGGCCCAGAACAGGCCTGGAGCTGCCCCGGTGTCTGCTGCACTTTGCAAAGGAGCCGGACCCCCTCTTGGCACCTCTCAGTTTAATTTGCGTCCTGGAACAGAGGAGGCAAACAGGTATCTCACTCGCAGACAGATTAGCATAATCGCATCATTAGCTGCCAATATCTCCCACTTTAGCTCACTGCTGTGGGCGTGGGATGAATATTCCAATGTGAAGCGCTGCTGTGTGCAAAATAGCTTTTGCCCTCTGAGATACATATCCACTCTCTTTAATTAAAGGATTAAATGTGTGAGAGAGAAAGGGTAAAGGAGTGCAAATGATGAAGTGCTTAACAGTACTTACCATACTTTTTACTGCCACTTTGCATGGTTTTAGAGTTACATGAGAGGTAGGAGAGGTTGTTATTCGGAGGATGCTGACTGTTTGCATACCGACTGTGCTTATCCAAACTTTTCTAAGAAAGACAAAAATAAGCCCCATTAAACTCATGCTGTCATTTGACCGCCTCCAGAACTTAGGCAACATGACAGCAAGTTTGAGAGTCAACAGCAAAAAAGAGGCCGTATGTGATTTTTCTCTTTTTTTCCTACTCTTTTCCTTCAATAAGAAAAAGGATGACAGGGGCAAGCTGGTGGCTCTGCGTCTCCCGTTGCCAAAGAACGAGAACATTATTTAAGAATATATGAGTCATGGGTGGGGGATTGGTCAGCTTTAATGTTCAAAAGCACTCAAGTCAAGACAGCATTTTTTGTGAAGTGTACCACTGCTATCCTATTAAGATGAGAAAATATAAATAGTCTACACTCACAAATTCTTCAGATATGCCAGAGAGAGGACAAAAGTGTGCAAGTTCACAACATTCAAATATATTTCATAGTCTCTGTGATATCCAGAGTGAAACAACATGAGCGACGAGTGAAGTGCTGTTTTTTCCACTCAAGTGGATCAGAGGCAGGAGCAGGCGGGGGAGGATGGGGGTGGGGGGAGTGCCGAATTTATGCATCTGCAACGAGCAGCGAAGACATGGATGGGGATCCCACGTTTCTGCCAGCAGCACATCTGGGATCAGTCCGATAAGAGTTACACACGCCGCGTTTGCTCAAATTATACGTAATTCCCACCGTAGCGCAGATGAGTTTCCAGCACCTCAACTCATGGGGTGGCTGGGGCGGGGGGGCTCCTTAATTATCATCGTCATACTAGTTATTAGCTCAAGCCAAAGCTAGTTGATGACTCCCAGATGAATGAATGTCAAAAACCACTTTCTCCCTGATCTTTTGAAAACGCCAACCCTGCATATAATTTCGTCCTGTGATGTTTTTATACAGCAATTGCTGGGTGCATTTCTGAATTATGTTTTTTCGTAATATCGTAACATGACATGCAGTTTCGCTTCATTTTGTGACCCCTTCATTGTGTGTGTTCAACCATAACCAGAGAATCAGTCAGTGTGTGTGACTAGTAGTCAGTGTGTGTGACAGGTCAACAGTCATCATGTGTGACAGGTCAACATGTATTTCAGGAGAGGCTGAATTCAGCTGCCAAAAGCATGAGCAAATTACTGTTTTATTCTCAACACAGCAATTCAGACTTTCACAAAGCAAGCATTTTGATCATTGCTGGTTTTTATCTCAAGGTAAAGAAACAAGGTACTGTATGGGGCTGTTTTCATTGCGTTTCATTCAAATTTAATTTCCAAAAATGAAACAATCATCCCTTAAAATGTTATAGAAATTGGATCATGTGGTAGACTTGTGTGTAATGCTTGGATTTAGCTGTGTCTTGCTCTATGGTCCACTCATTCCAGGAATTTCAACAGTTCTCCAAGACAAATGCATGGACATCATGGTACTATTAATCTAATGCAAATCCTCTGTTTTGCTAAAAAACCAAAATATTTCTGTTCCTGACTTTTATGAGAGAGATAACAGTTAAACCAACAGTAACAATATTCAATGCGTTTAACATTTAATTCACTAACTATAGGGTAACATTTTATCCTAAGGTGCCTTAGTAATAAGAATTAAATTATATTTGACGTCTGAGCAAATAAAATTCATTTAATGGACTGATAATGTCATGTTCCGTGGTTCAATAATATTTTACGAGTTTGAGCTAAACTTGTAAAATATGTTGAGCATCCTGTTCAAGTGCAGCCTCTCACCCTGCACTTCAACACAGAATGTAGTTTAACTCATGGAGCAATAGACTATGTGTTGGTTGGAAGTTTTGAATCAGAGCACTATGGTAAAGTATCTGATATTGACTGAACAAAATGTTTATACAGTTAATGTCGCACACATTTATAACAAAATTCCCCACAGGTTAAGTGCATTCCGGCCATTATACCCCTTGGCAGCGGGTGGCCTTGTGTTCAGCACTGATAAAGGGCTGAAAGATGAATGAAACTCTCCAGTGAGAACGTCTCACTCTGACTGCGCAGTGTTAGAGACGGCTTCTGCACAAAATCACACAACGGCAGGCAGCAGTTGCTCGCAGTTCATACGGCTATTTATGCAACGGACGGAGCCACGAGGGATGGTCAGGCTCAAAGCCATGGAAAGTTAAACACTTTAGAAGGTCTTGGCTCTGCTTGTGTTGGACCTGAATGTACTAATGAATGGCAGCCATTTTTTCCCCCTGAAGTGCCGTTCAACCACCCAGGCTGGCTTGCACACGTTCGCACCAAACCTTGTGCCCCCGGGTATTTGAAAATGTGATTATTTTCAGGCAGAGTTCCATGTATTTAAAAATCGGATTTGTTTTAGTTATAAGAATGATTGACAATGGTTCAGTGAACTGTATACTGTAAAAAAGGTGTATTTGAGTGTGACTTTTGACTCAGAAGTTTTCTTTGCTTAACTCTTTTCATATGTATTTCATACTTATTTACTTTCTCCCTTAAAATACTGATTTTATTTAACAAATGTAACAAAATTCATAATGTTTGTTATAATATGCAATAACACATGTTCATAAAATAGTTATAATTTTTTTCTGCCTTGTTCTCAGTGAATTAGAAAGGTTTTACATACTCTGTGGACCGAACATGCTGCATTTTTACAGCAGAACCTTAACTTTAAGAGTCACCCCTAAAATGATGCTCCAAACTCTTTGGCAGTCGGTTGGCCGGTTGTTCACTTGGCCCGTTCGCCGTCATGTGCGCTAAGCCCTTATGGTCGGGTGGCTTTGTTGTTCTGCCTTTGTGTTTTCGAGCTGCGTGCCAAGTCCAGTTCCTAATAATGAGGGTGACGATAGCTCTGAGTCCTCCGAGAGGCTTCTCTGAGCTCCACGTCAATTACCTCACCACACTCTCCCCGCCAGCACCCACATCTATAAACTTTTATATGCGCATCACCACTGCCAAGACACAGAGACGCATTTGATGATTCACTGTAATGTTCTTTTTTTTGCAGATATAGTTCCTCAACAAGTTCATGTGGCATTGTTTTTTTATGGGAGATGGTTTACATTTGGAGAGCACAAACATCTTCCAAACTGAACAAGTATCGCGGTGAGCCAAAATTTTAAAGTCATGCTCATGAATGGCGATGTTGAACATACTTGCACCGTTTCTCAGATTCCATTCATCTGTTCCTCCATTACCAACTGACATCATTTGATTGGTGCACAAACAAAGGGTACATCCAATGTGGGAAAACTAGGCCTGCCTCATCAGACACAACACTGTAGTCGTCTGCATAGGAATCATTTTCTTCATGGGTCACCACAGTGATACAGACTCTTCAAATAGCAGCTGACTGTGAGACAGACACCACTCAGATACTCACTCTCATCTGATAGAAAATATCAGTTATGTCATGTTAGGATCTGACCCAGACTCTTATGAAGGTCTGACTGACCAAAACATCAGTTAATCAATAACTTGGTTGATCCGTTGAGTAAGCAGTGTTACACTTTTATTTTTCTTGCTCTTAAGTTACACTCAAGGTGTGCAGGCTCTCTTCTATCCTCTAGGATCTGACCCAGAGTCAGGTGTAGCCTTCAGAGTGATGTGAATGGGGTTTTTTAACGGCAGTGCCATGGTTTTATCAGGAGGACACTTCAGGAGAGCTAAGGTGATGGGGCTCCTGACTTTTTTTTTGTGACCCAGATCTGACCCATCAGACTGGTTCCAGAGCCAACTCTTCTATAGTCGTTTTGTTATGTTAGGTGGCTGACTAATTCACAGAGGAGAAAATGCACTTGATGTATGGTGATGGGAGGAGGCATCACTTATCTGCGAAGAATATTGCTGATCTCACTTGCCCACCCCAGGAAGCCACTAAAATCGACATACGCAGGCGTAGACATACAAGACATACATCCTGTGCAGCTAGTTCAGAGGGAGCCGCTTGTTTCTACTGTAAAAAGCCCGCGGTGGCGCAGAGCCAAGCTATTTACAGTCGGGGGGTTGGGGGGTGAAGGGCAGGATAAAAAAAGTGCTGATCATCACAGAGGGCCTGCCGCACTGCCGTTCCTGAGCAGGCACTGGAGTAATTAAACACATCTGCATGTTTGTCTTGGCAGCAACTGGTGGGAGTCGTGCCTCCAAAGCGCTCACCGGTGGTCCCGGCGCTCGCCGATTGCAGCGAGTCATCACTCACGGTGATGATCTATGGCCCCCCGATCCCCACACACACACACACACACACACACACCCCTCACTGATCCTCACCGCACTCTAATGAGAACTGAGAACCGTAGCGAGAACACGCACTTGCAAGTCTGGAAACGCTTCTCGCCGCCTCATCATCAGCGCCACTCACTGAAAGTGTGCGGCAAAGCTTTTGTGGACAAGCCTTTGTCTTCTTCTTAATACTGTACAATGTGTGAAACCACTGAGAAATTGTTGAAGGTTTTTCTCAATCATCACACAATCTGCTGCAGTACAACCAATTTTTTTTGGCAAGGGATGCTTTGAAATTAGCTGCAAATTGTTTACATGTTCCAAGGAACAGAGACCAAAAAAGAAAGATGTATGATTTATGATGACAATTTTGATATTTGTAAATGCTAATTCATCTCTTTTACAGCTGCAAGTGTCACCCATACTTAGTGTACAGTAGATCTTTCACTAAACTATATATTTGAATATATCTGGTATAAGCCCTCAGAAAAGGTATAAAACACATAGGGCCTAAACATGGAAGCCCCATTAATACACACAACCTCAAACCAAACCAGAAAAATACAATAGCACATACTGTATGTACAGTACAGGCATTGAAGAGAGGGGGCTCTTGTGCAAAATACTGGCAAGACAGTATTCTGCAGCTATAGCGGTGACTGAAGACCAAAGCTTAGTTGCTCACAGACCCACACCTGTTAACCAATATCACTTAAGTGTGTGTGGATGTAAGCAAAGAACATACATTGACTAAACTCATCCAATTTCACACATCGCCTCAAGAATCGATAGCCACCTGCCAATTTCTGCTTGTGTATTGTGTATATTGCTCTGTTCAGGACAGTAAAAGTGGGTTTGTGTTGTTGGTTGCCAGGTTTAACAGACTTGTCATGAACATCTTCTAACTGAAAGCTGGTTGTCCAGAGAAATAAAGAACATTCACAGCAAACCACAGACAATAAGGTTTCACATAAAGACAGCAAAGACATCTAAAGGACAACATGTTGTAAGTCAGTGAATAGTTAGTAAAGTCAGGGATTTATGGAAGAGGCAGTTCCAATTGAATTATCCAGTGCTGATAAACAACAATATATAAACCAGTTTACATTTGCATGGTGTCTGATGTAAGAAAATGACGGTAAGTGTTTTCTTTACCGGACGCTGCACTGGTAGTCCTCTGCGGCTGTGGCCCAAACTGACACCCCCCTGTGGTCAGCACTGCCCCTCCGATGCCCCTCTTATCACGGGTGTAGGGGCACGTCGAGGCCAGCCATCAGGAACTGCACTCTCACTTCCAGCAGGCCATTTCCCTTTCAGCAGAAATGAGACGGCACAGATAATGGCTGTCAGCATAATTAGAGCAAATGAAGGACCTGGACACATTAGCGTCTCGCTGAGAACTGCGCCAACGCGGCGCCTCGTCCTTAATTCATTACTTCAATGACTTTATTCACCCTCTTGACTGAGATCTCTCTCTCCCTGTGTGTGTGTGTGTGTCTGTCTACGTGTGTGTGTGTGTGTGTGTGTGTGTGTGTGTGTGTGTGCGTGTGTCTGTCTACGTGTGTGTGTGTGTATGTGTGTGTATGTGTGTGTGCGTGTGTCTGTCTACATGTGTGTGTGTATGTGTGTGCCTGTCTATGTGTGTGTGTGTGTGTGTGTGTGTGTGTTTGTGTGTCCTGAATTAGCACATTTCACATTATACTGATAGAGCTGGGGTCTGTCTCGCTGCTCTGCTCCCCGTGTGCTGGCCCATGCACTGGGTGCCCCTGGGGTGGAGAGGGTGAACAGGGTTCAGCACTGATATCCCCAGCCACTAAAGGCCATTTAAATATGGAACAAAAAATACTGAGAGAGTGTAGTGCTGGATCAAAGCAGGAGTGGTGAGGATGGGGCCAAAACAAGTCTGTGTGGGGTGCCCATTTCTTCACTGATGACACTTTTCAAATGCTAAGCATTCGTATTACTCTGTGCTCATGCATGAGTGGTTAGTGCTAAACTAAACAAATTAACATCTTATGATAGAATTCATGCAGGGAACACGGTACTAATGGCTATTTTGGCACCACACACATACTTAATGTACTTAAACACAATGTTGTTACTATGGTTTCAGAAACAGTAACTTTCAGTCGCCACAGAGTGCTTCCTAGATGTCACTCTCTTTCATGTCTTTTGTGCACAAATCCGTCTTGAGCTCTTGCAATAGAACACCTCCACTCCTGGGTATTTCTGCTGAATTTTATTCCCTGTCCCTGTTGATTCTCCATTGGTAAACAGGAACTGTGAAGCAGAGGAACTTGGGCAGATTTATGTTTTGCTCTTACCAGAGCCTTAACTCTTCCAGACACCTTATATACTCAGAGCAGCTCACTCCCTCTAAAAACACTGGCAGACATGAGAGGCAGTCTAATTCACTGTCTGTTTGGTGCAGTCTAAAACCGCAACAGAGCTACGTCCTGGAAGTTAGACGATCTTCAGCGTGCCAGATAGATCCGTCTCTCGATACTCCATGCCTGGCGGAGCTGATGCATCCTACAGTGTGTGTGCCACCCGAGACCTTTTATACGATAAGCTGCATTTATTTCTGGGCCCCTCTGAATTTTTGTTTATGCCTGGAGCTAGACGCTGAAACATGATGTCAAAAGCAGCCCTGTCTGTTTGCGTGAGGCTCCAGACACCAAGACCATTTAATGGCAGGAATTATGAGTCCACGGGTGGACGGATCCGTGTCCAGAGGCCCCCGTAAGATCACCCCCCCCCCATGCCGTGCAGATGTCATCAAGGATCCCGAAGACTATCCTCTCTGTAAACAAATGAGCATGTAAGCACACACACACAAAAACAAAACAACACAAAACAAAAAAACTGAGTCACAAACACCATATTTGTCTTATCAAGTTCCCTTATTTTTTGTTTCTTTTGATCAAAATGTGCCTTTGATTTTACTGCCAAATTGTAATCTGCAGTGTAATGAACTCATTTGCCTGATGCCCTGATGTCTCTGCCCTATTTATGTCCTTCCATACCTCTCCAAAAACTCTGGTTTTCATCGTGATTTTACTTTAATCAACCACAACTGTAAATTTTTCAAAACAAAACTATAAATTCCAATATGGAATGTTAATTTTGACTTCCAGGTCAGTCTCACTGACCTTTAGCATTTCACTCGATCATTTTTGTTCGCCTCGTAACCCCGCCATACCTGTGTGTGACATTAAATGCTTTAAATGTCATTGTGCTCTTAGGTTAACCCCTGAGCAATTCAGTAGAAATAATCATGAATTGATTTATCATTAAATGGACAAATGAGTCACCTCGGACCCGGCACCATTATTCATGTAAATGTCAGTGTGATGTGAGAGGGACAGAGGTGGACCGCCATGTGCTGCGGAGGGGAGGGTCTAGGCCTGGCACGAAGAGAGCACTCCATACGAGGAACCACATGAACACCTACTGCACCTGCACGGACGTCTCCCAGTTGGAGAACTCAAATAGGAACTTTCTCCAAGACAGGTCCTGTTGTCCCCCCCTGTTCCATATTTCCTTGCCTGCGCACCAACACACCACACTGCTTTTGCGGACATTTTTTGAGAAGCCTAGCACATTTCTGTCACTGATTCAATTATGCACATCCTGTTGGACGTGAACACGTTCCTGTTACAAATTAAACGAGTGGAGGTCAGGAGGAAGGCGCTGGCTAATGAGAGTATATGGTAGCTGTCATGTGGTGTCTAACTCAATCGTCCTCTTATTAGAAAATAATGCAAATGTATCCTAATGTATACACACGCCAGTGGATCACGCACCAACTCGGAGCCAGCCTCAGTCTTTCTTTCCCTCCCCTTAGGTTTGGTCATCCGGCCCACAAGGCCATATGGATTACATCTCGGCAGCTGTGAATCACCAAGGTGCTGGACACGTGTGCTCCTGAGACGAATGGACGGGAATATCCTATGTGCCGCACTACAACACACAGATGTTCGTTTGTTGGCGGGTCACCGCTTGTTGACGTTGTATTGACTCCAGTGTTTTAACTAGGTGACCCAGTGGTGATTTACGATCATCAGGGACTCCCTGAACGTAAGGAGTTGCCTGTAATTGAACAGGGCATTTTTACACAAACACGTCAGACACCGTTTCTGGGTCAAAGGTCACTCAGCTGCCAGAGAGCCTCAGTTTAAACTGTTATTTAGTGCTGTTAAGATGGTGTGTACTGTATGTGTACACAGCCTAGATGCTTGCTTGACTCCTACCCTCGGAGAAACTAGCAAAGTCGTCTGAAAGACATGGCTGACTGTGCTTCGATCGCCATGGTTACCAGCCTCACCTCCCGTGTCACTTCCGTTGTGATGGAATTCAATTGAGCCGATCTGTAATCACATATGCTAAGCACATGCAGATGCTGTAATTGATGAGGTTTGTAAATGCGCTCATTAGGACAAGGACAGATTGAACAGCGGCTTCTCCTTCCCCGAGAGCAGGAGCTTGCCATCTGTCTCACAGACTTGATAGTCAACATGTCTTTGAAAAAAAGTTACTCCATCTCTCCCCCTCCCCTCTTTCTCTCTCTCTGCTTCCCTCTCTACTTCAGTCTGTTGTGCAAAAGCACACAGATGCACTCACATTCAAACAGAGACACACACACACACACACACACATAGCTGAGCTGATTTAAGCTCGCACCTATATGATGAATAACTGTGGAGCGGGGGCAGGTAGAGTGTGCTGACAGAGAACTTTAAAGGAACCATCGCTGAGATCTACAGCCGTCTGATGCTGCTGTTTCCGGCAACATGCAAATTAAAAACATCCCGTTGAGCAGCGGCAGCAAGAGTTACATCCAGAACCCGCCGATTCGGAACCTGAACCTGCACTAAATTGATGGGTACCGTCACCGAGCTGTCAATAGGAGGCACAACACACGCTTGTGGTTATCTGGGAGCGTGTGGGACTTTGCCTGTTTTGAGTTTAAGCACAGCTGCATTGAACGGTGTAGCTATCTCACATTACATAACTAAACAAAAAGAGTATTGGTGTGTGTGTGTGTGTGTGTGTATGTGTGTGTGTGTGTGTCTGCCTTTGAAAATAGCTTGTGTATACTTTGTTATTTACAGCACCTTAATTAGAAATTAGCCATAAAGAGGCCTAATATATATATTCCCTCGATATAGCTGTGGTATTTCACACTGGCTATTTTAAATATCTACAGGAAACCCCACAGCCATTTCAATTCTGCATAAACAGTCATGATATTGTAAAACCACCCAGAGGACCTGTCACAGAAAATACCTAAATCCGATAATATCACCATTAATCAGGAAGTGGTTCTTGATGTTATCGTGACCCAACCAATTATGGATAGTCATTACTCACAAGGTAAGAATGTCCATTCATCTGCGTTAGACCTGTGCTAAATGAATAAACCTTGACTTGGAGTAAGTTTGCAGGCTGGTGTGGTCTCGCAGACAAGCAAATGTGCTTTGATATTGGAGCAAGTTTCAGGGGAAAGAAATGCTGTAACTTTAGTTCTATAGAAGTCCAAAAAAGTCACTTTGAAAACAACAGTTGCTGCTGACTCTCTAGTGAATTCTTTGTCAGCTGTAAAGCAATTTATATGCCAGTGTGAAATTAGAACAAAACACGTTTCCAAAGGAAATGTATTTTTGTGCCAAAACTGGGTGAGACAAAGTCTTGAGGCAGTTTTAATTTTAAAATGAAAACACCTTGACAGTCCTGTGATGTGGTCCACAGAGAGATATATTTAAATATGGCTGCACAACAAAAGACAAAGAAAGTACACTATCCACAAGAACAAAGTCACAAATTGAAATCAAATGAAACATGTTCCTTACCCTCTGACCTAGAACGTTAAACTTTATGTTTGCTGAAGTTGTTTGATGTTTGAGTCAGTTCTGCAGACATTTTAGGGGACTTTCTCTTAATGGCTCTCTGCCTCACAAACATTTCTTCTAAAGCTGATCGTAAAATGCCTGCAACAGACACAGTTTAGTTTTATTTACCAACATCCTCCTTGACCCAGATTTCACCTCTCTCTTCCACTGCAGGCCTGATCTTATTTGGTGGCCTCACATATTACGTACTGTGTACACAAAACATCCTATTGGACTATTAGAATATGAAAGTAAGTAAGTAAGTTTGGAGGGGGGCAGACGTTGGGAGGGGGGCAGCCGTGGCCTACTGGTTAGCGCTTCGCACTTGTAAACGGAGGGTTGCCGGTTTGAACCCCGACCAGTAGGCACGGCTGAAGTGCCCTTGAGCAAGGCACCTAACCCCTCACTGCTCCCTGAGCGCCGCTGTTGTTGCGGGCAGCTCACTGTGCCGGGATTAGTGTGTGCTTCACCTCACTGTCACTAATTCACGGAATGGGATAAATGCAGAGACCAAATTTCCCTCACGGGATCAAATGAGTATATATACACTTATACTTATACTTAGAATATGAAAATACAAATCTAATACATTTGTTGTACTGAACAAATCTGAGTGGCATTCAGTGGGTGTGAAATGAAAAGAATGAAGAATATGCCAGCATAGCCCTTTTTTGTGTGCAGTTGTGGGAAGTTCGCTTGCTAGCATAACAAACTGGCAGGCAGACACCTCACAAATAACCTCAGACTTATTTTCTGGTTACAATAACTAGGTAATTGGAATATACTGTGTCTATTTCCCGATAACTTTTACAAAAATCTAAGCAAGACATGCCAAACAAATAATATTAATATTTCATCACAGCAGTCTATGGAGTTTGCCATTCTGACTATACCATTTCGGTGGTGAGCAACTCAGACACAGGAGATGCAGAACTTCAAAAGGTTCACAACAGTGTCGAGACAATGGCGTACAGTAGTCACTGTGTGGAGTCGACGCAAAAGCATAAATCGGCCTTTAAAGTCAACGCATTCATTTGGTCATTAGACGTTTAGTCGGTGCTGTACTGGGGTAGGCCTATATGCTGAAAGCTGTCATTCTTTTTGCTATGGAGAGTTGGATCCAGTGCTAACAGGGGAGATTTGGCTGTTTTTACACTGTAAACTTAATGGGTGCGGGTGAGTAAGAAGCCTTCAGTCAGTGCCACGCCACTGAATGTTTTTAATAGGAGGCATAAAACTGAATAGTGTTTTGGCAAATGCATAAACATACTGCTGTTTAATGATTGCTTCCAGATATACATTCGCCTTCCTTTGTGTATAACATTAAAAAAAACATTTATTTCAGTCTCCAGTGGGAAACTATAATAGATATTAACTATTTATAGATCCTCAAGTGACATATTATTTGTGCATAGCCATTGTTTGGTCTCCACCGCCATGGCCCTCTATGTCTGAAGATGACTCACCATGCTGTGAAGCACATTGCTGTTATATAAAGTTATATTTCATTTGAAATTGAAAAAAAAAAACACTGCTTTGTGATTGGAACAGACCCCTGCTACAGATTACCATTTTAATGTGTTATTTCACTTCACACAATAGATGCTTTATCACTGACAGACAAAATATAATGGGCCCAATCTGGGAAAACCTCAGCGCATTTTTCAGCGGTGTTGATATCTGGGAGATTGAATGTTCCGCACATATCTCAGATGTCTGTATGCACATGCTCAGATGTCTGTCTCCTGTCACGCGGATCTGCACCGGATCTGGGCCAACACTGGGCCAGAGCAATTGTAGGCTTCGGTGCTATTTCGGTTACTGGTCTCCACGATGTGGCTCTGGCAGCAGGAAAAATGCTGGACTGGTCAAACTCTGAGAAAGAGAAAGAGAGAACGAGAGAGAGAACTAGAGAGACAGTCTGAAACTAAAATGAAGAGTTTGCGATGCAAATCTTATCTGTGGCGGCCGTGGATGCTGTCCAGGGTCCATTCGTGTCAATGAGATGGATGACTCCTATATCAACTTAGCTGCAAGAAGGACGCGAGTCCACGGCAGCATGAAAATACTTTGGGAAATCTACCTTTTTCAGGCCATCAAGTGGGCTTCTGAATCACCGGTGCGTTCCCCACTGACAGGCTGGGACGTGGCCAGACCGCAGCGCGGAGAAGTTTCCACTGGAATTCTGACCGTGGCTGGCGGGCTGTCTGGGACCTGGGAAGGGGTTTCAAGGCGTACGGGGGCTGCCCTCCCCCACGCTGAAGCGTATTTGCAAATGAGCTCCCTGACCACAGGGGGGTATAGGATAACACAGCTGGCCGGCCGGCCGGCCAGGGGCCAGAGGCACCTGGGTCAGCTACTGCGGCTTCAGTGAGAGAGAGAGAGAGAGATGGGAACGGACTCTCCAGTGGGCGGGAGGGCGGTTCTGGCCCTGCGCTGGCGCCGATCCAGCGGTTCTGCATCAGATGAGGGCAGTGTTGGGTCCAGATTAGAGATGCCATTTGGGATGGTGCCTGGTGCTGATCTAGTGTTACGCAAAACCTGGCCTGCGCAAAGAGGGTAATGCAAAACACTCTGATAGCACCCCACAGCTAAGTGCCTCAACTATGTGTGTGTGTGTGTGTGTGTGTATACAGTATGTGTGTGTGTGTGTGTATTCTCCGATAACAACACCAGAATCTAATATGCATTGGTATGTGACACTGTGAGTACATTCATATTGTATTAGTGGCTATATATGTATGTTTGTGTGTGTGTGTGTGTGTGTGTGTGTGCATGTGAGTATGTCTGTGTGCATTTAACTTTTTTAAAGTCAGACCCCATGTCTAGGCTTGTTAGTGTTTCTTTGCATGCCGTGCGGATGTGGCAGTATAATAAAACCGACGCTGGTGGACTTAGAGGAGGCAGCAGTCCGCTCCAGACCGCCCCGCTTCCGTGATGGATGGACCCGGCCGCTTGCTCCGACAGGTCCTCAGCTCCAGTGGGCCTTCTGGGAGCGCAATCAGCCAATCATGCGAGGAGGAGCTACATAGAACTGGACCTGTCATACACAGGGGCCCCCAAGATGGAGGTCCGGCGGGACCGGCAGCACCCTGGACCGAGTGGATCGGTCGACCGTGGTGGGATCTGGCCCTGATTCAATGTGGATTTGGGCCAGAGCAGAACCAGACCCCTCTCTGGAGTGGGCTACCTTTAGGAACCTTCCACAGGAAACCCCACGGGCTGCTCCCAGCAGTAAAGTGGATGTGTAATATGTCTGGAGAGGGGAAAGTGTAGGAGATGTGCTCCCCTGGAAAGAGCTAGCGGGTGTTTTTTTTCCCTTCTCCTTAAAAGAGGAAGTACATCTGTCACAGTGCGAACGTTCACCCAACGATGGATATTCGTACCGAAGGTGTGCGTGAGGTGCGCTGGCCGCCTGTGAAAACCACAGCTGGTGATTTGCAGGGTGGGGGGGGGGGGCTCTGCTCAATGGAGCCTTTCCAGCCTCACTGGAGGTAAAAAAAGTCCCATTTCTATATTTGTGACACACACTGGTTCACGCTGACACAAAACGCTAAGTGCTTCACTGACGCACTCGTGGCCATCGAGTCTAATGCTTCAGGCATGGGTTGATTTTTGTGACAGATCTACGGTCAGTCCGGACTAATGGTTTGTTAGCATCACTAGGTGGCATGTTCTTGCGCCTAATTTAAAGCTCAACCATTCGTCCGCCCCCACACCACGCTGAAAGGGTCGGAGATCGCACTTAACAGATGGTTAGAAATCTAAAGGGACAGAACAGCAGATGATAATGCCTGTGTCCACATGCCGGACTCCAGAGTGCTGTATTAGTGAAATGAACCATTAAAATAAACAGCGTTCAGACTGAGCTAACACAACACAGTGGAGGACGTCGGTACAAAAACACATAGCGGCTCGACGCCAAGTGCGGAAAAGCTGAGAGTGTAATTTCATTTGAAGTAAAAACAAACTTTGCAAAAAAAAATAAAAAATCACAGGACCAGCACGAGGTGCTGGGTGGTGGTCATGGAAACAAGACTAGCTCACATGTGGGCCGGTGCATGTGGGACTTTGTACAGGTCTGTGTAAAGTACCTGCAGTAGCACAAAACTGAGTGTTCTGGGACCAAGGGCACTGGGAAAGGAAGCACAAATACAGCCCTCAGTAACATATTCAACTAAAGGCCTGACTCAAGAAATACTGCAAGCTATGCAAGGGGAACAAGATGGACAAAGAGGACACCTGGTCTTGTATTGTAAAAGAGACTAATGTGTGTGTGCCATGTCAGGAGTCCAACCACTTAGATACTCTTCCTGTGCTTTCACAGATACACTATACTTTACTGTCACTGTTGTAACAATAGGTGGTATGGATTCAGAATGTTATGTAATTATTGTATGTGACATGATAAAAAAAAAAGCCTTCTGGGGACTGTCGTAAGGATAATAACCTCATGCTGGGACCACAGTGTCATTTGATGACTATTAGCAGTGCAGCACACTGCTGTGGGAGATTTCTGTAATTACAGTGTGTAGAGGAAGATTATCTAGAACAATTTGCCCATGTAGCCCTGCAGTGTCATAAATAAGAAAGTGATAGAACTACAAAGGCAAAATGCTAGCTTTCTCTTGCTTTCTCTTTCAAATGAAAATTGTGCCTGATCTGATTTCACAGTTACATTAGAAATGTCAATACACATTTTGAATAGCCAATATCTCTATTTATCATTGAAACTCTTTTCAAAGTGTATATCCTAAACGTGAACAAAATGGAACTGATCATATTTACGTGTTTGAACAGGCCTGAATATGGCTGGATTTTCTGAACCCAACATAAACATCAATGACACATAGAACATGTGTTTGTGTTACAGACCCTGAAAATCTGCTATAAATGCACAGCAAGTCTGACATGAAGTCTTAACGGTGCATGTCAATCCCGAAATCAAGGCTGCGTGATCTGCTGTCGTGCTGCGCTCTCTCTTGCTCCCTCTCTCACCAATCACAGCGTCACGCCCGACTGAGAATAATCCTCTCTCTGTGCGTCTACCTGAGGCCGTAGCAGCAGCAGCAAAGGGCCGGCTGCCTCTCCTATTGGTCACGCTGGGCCCCAGGGACACAGACAGGTGGTAAAGCTGTCTGGCTCTCATTCCCATGCACTTAGTTTCGGCCCACTGGCTTCACAGCAAAGAGAGAGGGAGAGAGAAGGATAGAGAGAGAGAGAGAGAGAGAGAGGGAGAGAGACAGAGGGATGGAGAGAGAGAGAGGGAAAGAGAGAGAGAAAACATCCATTATTCTCGGTGCTGCAAGCTCAGTTTTTCCAAAGGGGGTGATGTTGAGAGAGCCAAATAGTCCTTCCCCATCCTCTTGTACCCCCCCCATCCACACCCCCTCTGCAACCCCATCTTCCTCCCCCACCCATGTCTCCTGATGCCTCTCCATCTTGGTCTGAACTGATCTCCAGCTGGCCGTGGGTCTGGCAGAACCGGCAGTGGGGTGGTGGTGGTGGTGTGTTGTAAAGATAGTTGAGTTCCTCTGGACTCTCACATCCGTCGCCAGCGCTGCGACTAATCAATTCTGGCAACGGCTTGCATGCTGGCTGCACCTGCTGTCAAAAACAAAAAAAACGCAGCGGACGCACAGCGGTGTGTTCCGGAGAGTTCAAGAGTGCTTCGAGAGAGTGTCCCAGAGAAAGAACACCCCCCCCCACACACACACACACACATACACACACACACACATACTGCACGGCTGTGAGCATGGCGTGATGCGGGACAGAGGACAAGGACTGGAGGCTACGGAGATGCCAAAAAACGGCTTAAATACGACAAGGGGACAAAAAAATGAGACAGGACTGTCACTTCCTGTGCGTCAAAGCCCCCCTGCTCTCCGGGCTGGTCCCAGTGTGATTGCACTGCATTTATGAGGCTCTGGGCTCTTGGCAGGGTCTCTGTACCCAATAAATCCCCCAAGACAGCCATTTTGGAGCAAGCAGGGCCCTGTTTTATGTCCCAGTCTCCTCGCCGAGGGTGATTATACCCAACAGAGCCGGGCAAATCGGTGACACACAGCGGAAGGACATGAGGCCACTGGAATGTAAGTAAGTATTAGTGTGTTTGTGTGAAGATAGAACACTGCCCCGAACAGAAGCCATACCGCACACACATACACACACACACACACACAGACAAGATAGAGTACTGTCCCAAACTAAAGCAATGCACTACAGCCAACAGACACACACGCTGCAGCTCACACACTGTACAATATAGCATCTCCCATGCAGCCTTCTAGAGGCTGACCTGGAGTAACCTTTTAGTTTTATTTATATCAGTCACGTCTGTTTGGGTTCATTCTATAATTTTATAATTAAACACGCACACACACACACACACACACACACTGACACTAAAGACTGGTGTTTGGCTGACATCCCTTTGAAATCAAAAGGAAAGACCACACAAAAGCTTGTGATTCAATTAAGCGTTCAATTGTTCTTGGGATCTACATCTGGTCCATCTTGCCATTCTGTAGCTGCCAGATTGAGAACTCTATCTCCATGACGAGGAAAAAAAAAACCTTTTGTCTTGTGTTTTGTAAGCTGACACCTCTCTATGTTGTCAGAAAACGAAAGGCCTCTCCATTGTGTTTCAGAGTCACTTTCTTTATCTAAAATATATGTATGTGGAAACCTGCTGTCTCTAAAGAAAATAAGATGGCAGGCAGAACGGTTGACACATCTGGTTTAAATTTTCGACAGAACCCATTTTAACTTGCACAACGTTCTGCATTCTTGTGAAATTTGCAAAGTATGACAAATGAACATGGTTTATTTCACCTCGTGACCCATTCAGGCGCTTTCCATGCATTTTCATGTGCTATCTGACGGTAGCATCGGCATTCATGTAGAGCTCCGGCGCTTGTCCAAACGTGTTCTTGGTAAATTAAGTCCGGTAGAGACGGTAGGCACAACAATGTGTCACATTGATGAATGTGTTGTCATTTGAATGGCTTGCGTGCCTTCCATTTCCAATTCATGAGTTGGTTTAGGGAGGAGGAATATGTTTATCCTGTATGACTTTCTCGGCTTAAGTGTCTTTCCTAACAGGAATTATAATGTGATAAAAGGTGGTTGGCAAGCGTTCGACGAGAGGAATATTTCAGTATGATAACACTGTCACTGCTGTTTAGTTTACAGATTGAAAAATGATGACACAGGTTGAACTTCATTCTATGGTATTTGAGGATGCGGACTTCTCTTCCACCCAAAACCACACAATTCTCTGTCTCACTAACGTTAAGTGGTTCTAACTCTTAACAGATCCAACCCTGATCTGGACCTGATCTGGCCCAGATGCGCTAGAACCAAAAGTTAGCGGCTATCTGCAGTGCTCGAGTGATGGATCTCGCTGGGACGTTGGCTTTCTTCTTGTGTAGGAAAAGGATTTCCGTTGGGATTTTCAGTCTGATTCATTTTGGAATCATATCTCTCTCTTTATTATTGCGGAGGAAATGCCGCACCGAGGATTCAGAAATGGGGTTATTTGTTTGAGTTTAACCAGACGGCTTCCGCTCGCAGCAGACCCAGTTATTGTTATTTGGGTCTGAGTAATGAGGCTGGTGGTTTGTCATGTGATTACATCTCATTCTTTTTATAACACGCTCCATGAGAACATCAGTCAGCCTGAAGGAGAGGAGGGCACGGTGGATAGATTACTGCGATTCATCACCATACAGAAGTCACACCACATTTGGAGGCTTAGTTTTGGGGCACACTGGGTGTGCAATGTGTGACTGTGTGACGACTGTGTTGTGAAACTCTCTCTCTCTCTCTCTCTGTGTGTGTGTGTGTGTGTGTGTCTGTGTCCATGTCTGTGTGTGTGTGTGTGTGTGTGTGTCTGTGTGTGCGTGTGCATTCACTCTATTGCCATTCCTGCTGTGATGGCACCACTGCCAGCCCCATGTCTCTCTACATTGAACATGAACTGCTTACCACTTCCTGTAGCTCATGTGTGGAAAATAGGCTCCAAGCTGAAACTTTACATGAGTTGTGGCAGGAGCTCGGCTCGAGTCCAGCCTGAGACATGCCTCTCACACATAGTGTAACTGTAACCTGGTAACATGGGCATCTCAGGCATGCACTAACCCGGTAACATGGGCATCTCAGGCATGCACTAACCCGGTAACATGGGCATCGTAGACATGCACTAACCTGGTAACATGGGCATCTCAGGCATGCACTAACCTGGTAACATGGGCATCTCAGGCATGCTTTAACCTGGTAACCAGCATGCTCTAACCTGTCAACATGGGCATCTCAGGTATGCACTAACCTGTCAACATGGGCGCCAAAATAAAAAATCAACCGGCACTATGCACTCAGTGTTTCAGGGCTGACACTCATATAAACTCAATATAAAAAGGGGTATTAAATCCCTCCAGCACGTTGATATAAGTTTTTAAACACTGTAATACTGATCACTTGTTGTCTTCCTGTCTAAGCAGCTGTGCACTGTGGGATTGCAGAGGGATTATGGGTGATTTCGCAACAGGGCCGGATTGGGGCCACTTTTCAGCCCGGGAGTTTCAGGCCCAAGACCGGCCCACGTTTTCCATAGTGGTGGAAATTGGATAAATGAAGCAACATTTCAGCTCTTACTATCCTGTAGTTTTTATTAGTACCATGGTTCAACAAATGTGTAAAGGTTATATTAATTCACTTCAACTGAGAAGTTAACTAAAATATTTCCCTATTCCACAAGTTAACAAAAACAGAAAGAAAGAAAGCCTTTGAAATGTAGCCTATCCCACACTTCCACAAAGAGGCATATTGAACTAATGTGTAGGCTACATGTTTTTTGCATGGGTAGGCTATATTGTTGTTTGGTGATTTAGCCTACTCCTTTACTACACCCTCTTCTAAGCAAACAAGGCATATAGGTTCATCATGTAGCATACATATTTTGCTCTTTCTTACATTAAATAACTTTAATTTATCCTCTCTACTTGTCCCTGTAGTCATGGCCTCCTCATCACTAATTTCGGGCTCATTATTTTCAGTGGTCGACTGGTTGATCTGCTGCTCAGAGGCTACAATTTTTACCGCATAGGCCTACACAGATCAAACTTCAGTTTTGTTATTAATATTTGCATACTGCAAAGTCTATGAATCGAATACAAAAGGCTAATATTTTAGGAAATGTAATATGTTGCTTGCAAATAGCTTGACAACGTTACAAACGTCCAATATTAGCCCAATAACTGCTAATAGCCTAATCATTGCCTATAGGCTATCTCTCTTTACCAGTTGCCTGTCTGTAGGCCTAATCTAGAAGCTTGGCACATTTAGCAGCATCTACCTGGCCGTTTCAGTCCCTCCTGGCCTCTTTCTACCATCCATCCTTCCTGACGCTTATGGCTACTGTAGGGCCGGCCCGGCTACCCGTATCTGAGAAAACTCTTTTGGAAAAGACGGGCTATATGGACCCAACCAACTCTTTTTGGGAGGGGAGAACTCCCTCACACGGTAGGCTACAACCCATGCAGAGGCAACGGTGCCATGCACAGAATGCGGAACGTGTAGCCTACTTTAAGAGAAGTTAGACTAACGTGACAAATGTCAATATGTTTTTCCTCGACCGGCCCAAAAGTGAAGCGGCCCACCGGGAATTCTCCCGATTACCCACCCCGGGCCTGTTTCGCAACACACCTTCACAGTCCTCCCACCATACTGTACATGAGACCCTATCCGTCAGGACGCGTTGTGCTGTATGCTATATAACGTTGCGCATTGTCTGTCAGTGTAAGAGTTATGGACACGTCTTAGCCTGTGTCTGCTGTGTGGCTCTGTGTTGATGTAAAGTCTCAGATACATAGTGATTTATCTCTCTTTAGGGTGGAGAGGCTGGCTGGCTGTAAAATGATAATACATATGGTTGTCTGTAAAGGCGTGAAGACTCTCTAATGCGCCGCAGATTTGGACACTCTTGATATTATTTACACAAACCCATGTGTGAGCTCTTGTGTTCACAGCAACACAACAGAAACGCCAAGTCATCTCTAAGTGTTCTGAAGCTGTGTATTTATGATGACACTTTGTCAGCATTAGCGAGAAGTGCTTACCAGGCAGGGATGCCCGTGTGGATAGACAGAAAATGGAGCTCATGTCTAGAATGGATTTGGGCCATATCACAACCAGAACCATTCTGAAGTAAAGTCGTAACGGAACTATAAAACATTGAAGAACTCCACTGAGATTCGGACCTTTGCTCCTTAAACATAACGGTCCAGTCGTAAACAGAGGTCAGTCTTTTCTCACCTGGCTACACATGAATGATTGGCACAGAGTGAGGCCTTTATGAGGTTCACATCGGGACCACAGAGACCATAGCCAAGCCCAGCCCAGCCAGGTCCAGCTTCGCTACCTGTCCAGCTCGACTCGACAGCACTGGAGCAGAAATCAAATTTCCTCTTCGGCGAGACCGGCGCTTTGTTCGGAGGAAGCCGTGGCTTGGCAGAGGGCCTCCGATGCCCCCATGTTCGAGGTCAGACACACTCGCGTGTAATCTCTCCCCCTAAAAAAAAGGCCCCTCCTGCCGAACAATAACACACAGCACTGGGGTCCGGAGGGTGCTAGCCTCGTGCATGCGTCACACACCCGTCCCCTCTGAAGTTCGCTTGCTCGGCCCCTGGGGCACGGGGCCCAAGATGCAGAGATCAAAGCCCCGATAGGTCGCCGGCGCATTCTTCCCCATATTTGTTTGATAACAGCTGGCAGATTTGCCATATAACAACATAATAAGAAAAAGGCCCTCATAAGGAAGCAGTAAGCCTCTCTCTCTCTCTCTCTTTCTGCAATCCCGCCTCCTCCGAATGCACGAGGCAATAACGTAACCTGCTGGGGAGGGCTGTGGAAATGCGAGGCAGATGTTCTTTATTTCCTCCGAGCTGGACATAAGGGAGTCTAAGAGTCTGCGCTTAATGCCCTGATAAAAATGTGCATTTATTGATAGAGAAGCAGGAAATCAAATCGCATGTGATGTGATCTTCGGTAATGGAAAAATGTTCACTCCTTCCTGGCCCGTGGCGCTGTGAGGCCGATGACGCTGTGGTCATTTCTACAGCTCTGCTCTTTCTCTCTCTCTCTCTTTCCATCTCTCTGCAGATGAAATGCTTGTGACAGACTGCATTAATGCATGTTCAGTATCATGAAACATTCATGGCGTTTTTTTGTACATGACTCCCAGTGGAGTCTGATTAATCACTGCCTGACTGGAGGTCATTAGATGGTGATTTGTGGCAGTCTGGGTGGGGTGAATGAACAGGAGATGCAGACAGTGAGCTTGTGGAATGCATAAGGAGATTTTTATTCTATAATTGTTTTTATTCTATACTGTTAGATTTGTATTTATGCTATTATTTTAATTTTGACCTCACATCCTTTTATTTTACATTTATTTAGCAATTCTTTCAAATAGTACACCAACTCTGACAGATACAATAAAGACCACTGGCATGTCTCAGTGATGTAATTTGCCATATGCACATTTAATTACTGGATTAAAGACTCCATGTATAATTTACATTGGTCAATGTGGTAATTGTGGTAATTATGTAGTCTGTAGACAAAAGCTAATTGATAAATTATAGAAAAGGTGAACAGATTGAAACCTTTTAAAATTCACCTCGTCATAACACTATGTATGTTTCTGTTTGGGGAGATAGCCTCTAATTTAAATAACAACATATTAAAGTCACTCGCTTTCTCAGGCCAACGTAAACCACTTGCATCTAGCAACCAATGAAACTTCCTTCACTGACACCACTCTAAAAACCAACCACCAAACAACGACAGAAGCACTGCCTCCTTTGAAACCCAATAGGCAGCCTGCTGCTGGGCCCAAATCATTAATTCTGTCTGAATGAAAGGTTTGGTATGTGGAGCAGCATAAACAGTGACGGTGCTGAAAGGTCTATGGGTAAATATAATCTCCTCATCATCTGGAAATGTTGCATGTAAATGCATAGAGTCTGGAACTTCCATTTGGGGGGACAAGATCATAGCTTTTGTTTGGCAGCCTTGCATAGGATTACCATGCGTGAATTAATGTTTCTGAGGGGAGCAGCTACAGGAGGGAAGCCGCAGCTCATCAGTCGGAGACCCCCAACTTCCTCTGGAAATCAGTCTGTCTTCAGCTGATCATGGAGCACAATTGGAATAACTAGCAACATTCGTTAGAAATGACGACAAAGTGGTCCGAATGGAATTACACGTGGGAGTGGATCAGTGCAGCATGAATAAATATATAGGTATGAATAACATTAATATTTGATACAAAACTTAACATGGTTGAACTCCAGAAATTGAGAACAGCACTGAACGATTCTTCACCTGGGTTGAAGAACAGCAGAAGAGGAATGACAGACAGGAGTCGTGTGGGGAAGTGTGTGTGTTGTGTGTGTGTGTGAGGGAGCTGGCCACTGCAGCGGGGCCCATGTGCGCTGTGCTCTGACTGACAGGCTGAGTCACGTGACCACCAGTCTGGCACTCGGACCGGAGCGAGGGAGGCGGCCCGTGGAGGAACATGCGTCCAAACGCTCACGCGTTGCCTCGCGCTCCATGTGACACGGCCGCCGAGCACATGCAAGACATCACACCACGGGTCGGCCGAGCCGCTGGGTGGAGGCTGCCGCCTGTCAACGACTGTGTGTGTGTGTGTGTGTGTGTTGCCAGATGTGGACGCCATGTCTCTTTGACTCCATCTGGGAGTATTTACATATTTTTTTTTTTCCTTCTTTCTCTGGGGGCCGCACAGCAAAAGCACAAGATATCAATTTGAGATCCTTTTATGACACTTTTTAACAAATTTGCAGGAGGGATTTCAACATCCCGTAAAAAAAGGCCCCTCTCCACGCAAGTTGATTTTTACGACACTGATATCAGCCTGGCGACATCTGGAGAATCAGAGAGAAGAATTCTACTCTCCTTCAAAATTTGATGTTTGAGTAAAAAAACAAAAAAAGGAGAAAAAAAAAAAACTAGTGGTATGTCACAATGAAAGTTGCAATTGCTGTTTAAATATAAACATGACAAACAGATGATCTTGAAATAGGCGGGTTTAAAAACAAAAAAGCGCTCCTGAAGAAACCAGAAGCACCCACAGGCTGGGTCAGAGTCAGGGGAAAAAAAGGATTCGGCAGGAGAAACGCTGAACAATTCTCCCCAGCGGTAAGTGGAGGCTTGTAATTTAGAAGGCCAGAACTTCCCTCGTCCAATTTAGAGAACAATAAGCCCATGTGCAGTTTCATTGCAAATATGTGTGAATAAACTGCATGTATAATTAAAGGTCCCTGTTGAAACCGGTTTACCCGCTTTGTAAGTCACTCCATTCAAGTCAGGACACCATAGCAGGACACCATTACTTTATTATGGAAAAAAAGCAACACTGGGAAACTCTACTCTGGCACAGGTTTTTTTTTGTTTGTTTTTCTTGATATTACAAAACCCCCAAAAGGCTACAAATCTTGATAATTTATACAAATACAACAACTTCTCAAAAAATAAAACATTTTTTTTTCTTAATTTAGTAAACTCTCTCAGTGCTCAGTGAGCACACACACTCACACATACACTCCCACCCATCTGCTTGGAATCCCTGAGTAGAGACACAAAATGAAAGGTCTGACTTCCTCCACTTCTCAAACACCAGAGAGAGAGAGAGCGAGAAGAGAGGAACAGAGAGAATGTGATGAAGGAGGGGGGGATTTTTTGTTTGTTTTGAATCATTTTCACCAAGACAACAAAACTTGACTTCCCTTTCAAAAGCTTTAACAACTAACAATGCATGGATAAAGGCAGACAGATACATGCGCACACTAACGTATATATACACACACACACACACACACACACACACACACACACACAGTGTGGATGCATCAATGGGGAGATAAAACTAGTTTGTGATTACAAGTATTGTGCCCACACAAAGAATGAGAGAAAAGGGTATACAGTTAGAGTATGTTACACTGTTTGCGATAACGGTGTCAACAAAACAATACTCAGTTCCTTAGTTTACTTCAGACTTTTAGTGTTAGTGAATAGTGATACTACCCCTCATCTCCCTTCATGAAGACGCGCACACACACACACACACACACACACACACACACACACACACACACACACACAGAAATATTTTCCCCAATCATTCTCTGTGTAGACAACCAGACAAGTGTACACACAAACCAATAAACAAACAGAGAAGAGATAAATGCCTTGAATCAAGCAAACGATCTGAAGCACTTGTGTAGTTATGTGGCTCCTTGTGAAGTCTGCTGAACGATTTCCTGTGAAATACAATACAGTCCCAGCTGGATCGTTTTCCATGGAAACAAAAAAGACAAATATTAAAGGAACTTGAAAGACCTTCACAAACAGACATTTTTAGCTTCTTCTTTAGAAATTTGCTCTCAGTATGTTTGATGGATATTAGCATTGACAGAATAAAATGTTAACACATACAGACACTAGTAGGCAGAAATGAGCACTGAAATTATGAAAAGAAAATAAAGGAAAAAAGAAACACGACGATTAAATACAATTACTTCAATATAATTCAGAAAAAAAAAAAACTTTGTGATTTAACCTCTCAGGGCTTGTACTTTTAAATCTTAATGCAAGATAATGTAGCCTTTTATATATTATGTTTCATCTATACACTTCCAAAATAAGGAATTACACAAATAAACAAATTGTACATATAGACAGTCCCTTCAAAAATTCTGGTGCAGTGATAAACACACCATAGAAGCATATTCAATAGAGGCAAACATGGCCAATCAGAATTCTTATTCCTCAACTGTTAAAGAACTGAAAGAACTGAAACATGTTTTACCTTGAGGATATCTTAATTAACATTAAGAGTGAGGAATCAGAGGTAAAGTTTATGTTTACCTTGAATAAATCAATCTTTTGTATTAACAGATTATGATCCATATTTAAAATGCTAGCTGAAGCGCATGGCTGGGTTCTGTTAATCAACACATTATACCATTATGTTATATACTGTATAAAGTACCATTATGTTAACAATACCTTTTAAGCTCAGTATTAGCAAACTGTAAGAAATGTGAAACGTGGTCAATCATGATTTATCAATGTTAACAACTATGTGAAACTAATGTTAATCAATGATTCCTCACGGTAAAGCACTGGACACAATCCAAACACAGGATCGCTCTGGTTCTTCAGATCAAACTGCTGAACCACAAAAACAAAAGTACCGTTGCTACGTCATGCCATCATTTTCCTTCAAATTCCACTGACCAACAGTCAACATTAGGTGGAAGCCCTTTCAGTGGGCGCTGCTACACCTTTGTGTAAGCTACCTCGAAGAAGTACAGACACAAGTGGTATGTGAGAAAATAAATAATATAGAACAACTCTCAGATTCTTTGCTAACACTTCAGTTCACCACCTTCAATGTAAGGCAAAGTACAACTAGGCCTCAGTCCTGTGTCCTTTGTCCTCAGAGTTAGATAATCGCCTGAATACTTGAGTCCTTTTTAACGTTTGATCAGAAAATGTCAGAAAAGAGTTTCTGTTTCTGAGCGTGCACTTAGCCAAGGCTTAAATGGCAAAGTCAAGAGAACATTGAAGATGTCAGAGGTGAAGCCGTCTTGGAGGCCATTTTGAACTTCAGAGTATCGGAGTAGAATAACACTTTCCTTCCGTGGGATTGGAATTGTGAATATGAGATGTACTCAGGCCATGGGAAACACAATGGGTTATTTTCACTCTAAAAACCTTAATTGAAGGTAATGGTAGACTTTTAAGTGCTTAACTTGTACATATTGTTTGATACGAGAGGGATTGTAACCTTGATCCACAACCTGGACACCCAAGTCCCCAGGCAAACTGGATCTTTAACAGAATGCCCAGTTTCCACGAGTTACCAGATTACAGCTCAGTCTGGAACCAGATCTGGTCTAAAGCAGATGTGTATTAGTCCGACCTGGCCTGGACCAATGATCTAATCAACTGCCCTCTGGTCACCTTTGCCTTTTGAGACCAAAATTTACAAGAGTGGCACATACACACGCACACACACACACCATGCTTCACCATACTTCACAAACATGGGGTGTGCAGTTATGTGATATTTGGTATTAGTTTATATGAATAGGCTACCATAGAAAACTGTCTCTCCTCATAGTTCCCCCACATCATAGCAAACAAGGGAAACAACAGTGAACTAGTGATGTTCCTACAACGTGCAGAGAAACTGGCGCAGACTAGCTTCCACCAAGAGCCTTTAAAAAAAACCTTTACTTGGCAACAATCCTTGCTCTGAGGAAGGCCTTATGGGTACTGTAGTTTAAATTTCCCTTTTTTGCCCCAATCATCTTGCACCATCCCCCAGGGCAAACACTGCCCCAACGAATCAATCAGTCATCAAAGTCTTAATTTAACAGGAGTTTTCAAGTATGGACCGACAGCCCAGGTCAAGTCAGGTGCTCTGCTCAGCTGAGTAGGGAAAAGAGCTAGCCCACCTGGCTGTGTGAACTTCAAGAACTAAAACACAAATAAAAACAAACAAGCAATCAAACTCTTCACACATCTTGCCCTTCTCCACAACCCAGTGTCTGCAGCAATCGAGATGGCCGGGAGGCTGAGCAGTCCAGTCCATGTCTGAGCCCTTGTGTCCTTTCTTAGTCCACAGAGAGGGCTTGCACCGGAGAGGGACTGGCTGTCTGGGTGAGAGTTTGTCTCCACGTGTGTGTAAGTCTTTCTGTCTGTTTCTGTGTTTTTGTGTGTGTGTGTGTGTGTGTGTGTAAGTCTTTTTGTCTGTTTCTGTGTGTGTGTGTGTGTAAGTCTTTTTGTCTGTTTCTGTGTGTGTGTGTGTGTGTGTGTGTGTGTGTATGTGTGAGAGAGAGAGAGTGTGTCATGGTGCCATGGTCCTTAGGCCCTGCTTCTCCATGATGTTCCACAGCTTGCGGAGGTTGGATTGGGTGATGGAGTCGTCGGGTTTCAGCTCCAGGGCGCGCAGGTAGTTGGCCTCGGCTTCCTGCAGCTTGCCGTTCAGGTGCAGGATGGCACCGAGGTTCATCAGAGCAGCAGGGTACTGACAGAGGAAAAACACAGAAAGAGAGAGAGAGAGAGAGAGAGAGAGAGAGAGAGAGAGAGAGAGAGAGAGACAGAGTTAGCTAACAAAGTTCACTTGGGCCAGAAGAGTGCAGACAAAGGCCATCACAAACGAGCCACTGGCCTTGACTGGCCAGACGGCTAGAAGGAAAAAAAACGTGCAATAGAGCATTCATACCCCCCACCCCCACCTAAACCCTTACGCAAACTCTCTGTCCATCACATGTTCAGAATTTCACACTTTCTTCCCTCTTGCAAACACAGGCACATTTCTTATGCATGACATCAAACCATAAATCCACGCCATAATGTCTCACACTCTCTGTGTCTGACTGCCTGGGGAATGGGTTAGATTTTTCTCACACACACACACACACACACACACACACACACACACCTCCCATGTTTGGTGAAGCCCACGCTGCGGCTCATCAGGGGACCCTACGCGGTCCTGAGCCTTGACGTTGACTGTCGTAGCCGCAGACCGCGCCGCTTCAGTGGTTGTTTGGGTCGTCTCGTAAATTCCGCCGCCCGAGGATTGTTATTCCTCTTGGCGTTCGGACTTCATGACACCCAGCCTCTTATTTTCCCAGTGTCAAGCACTGCAAGAGTGATGTGGTCGGACTGATCATTTCCAAATGTGCATAGTGTGTCCGATAGGCTGTCCGCCGTCTCATAAGGAGGATTAAATTGATGAATAAATCATGGTCATGGAGGCTAATCCCCTACACACACACACACACACACACACGCACACACACACACACAGAGTGCGTTGTCTGTGTTCCTGAGGCGAATGTATGGGTGCTGTGGTGTGCTTGGATGCTATGGTGACCAGTAAACGTTGTCGGCACGATGGTTGCTGTTTCCAAATGTGTTCAATTCATTTAATTGACAATATTTTCAGTTTGTGTGTGTGTGTGTGTGTGTGTGTGTGTGTCAAAAGAGTCAGTGAGCAGTAACAGCTCCATGTTTCAGTGAACACACACACACGCTTGCAAAGTTTCCTCGACTCCAGAGATTTAAACCTCAAGTTTAATTGACGATTACAGGAAGGCTGCCAGCTTTAGGCTTTCCCTCTTTCGTTTCTCCCTTGCCTGCATATAAATAGATGATCATGGTCATTTGGAGTTGAATCCCGTCATAAACTAACCAGCATCTGACCCTCCGACGAGAAGTCAAACCTCATGTTGCGGGCTGGGAATCAACTAGACACAGATGTAGGACTGAGAGTGCACAGGACACCCCCACCCAAAAAACAAAATCTATAATTCAATTTTAAATTAAAATAACACATTCCGAATTAAAACAATTGATGGTGCAAAAATGTTTTCCAAAAAGTCACCCAATAAGACAAACTGTTGAGAATGAGACTGAGAATGAGTCAGTGTAACTGTATGCATAAACAATGCAATAAAGAGATAGAGAGAGATAGAGAGAAAGAGAGAGAGAAAGAGCGAGAGAGAGAGAGAGAGCATGTGACACCTTGGCTGTGTTTGCACCCGCAGCCGTACGCATGAGAATGATTTACAGAGACATCCTCAGCACTGCAGGGGGGCCGGAGGGAGGAGGCACTGGACACCATCACAGCGGCGCACGCGCACACACACACACACACACACACACACGTAGACAGGAGGCGGACTGAGTCAGTATGTGGTCAACCAAACCACAAGGCAACCAGGTGCAGCTAGAGTGAGCTTCTGTTCTCACCACCAGTACAGCACAGTAGCAGTTATAAACCACAGTTACTTATAGGGCAAGGTCAACCACACACACACACAACGCACACACACACACACACACACGCACGCACGCACGCACGCACGCACGCACACCACTAGCAAGTGAGAGACATTCCCTGGCCTAGTGATGAGGTAATGTGTATGAAGCTCTAAAATCTGTTGAGTATCAACATGAAGTGGCGGGCTGGTTATTTGCGTGCTGGCCAGCATGTGTGTAGCTGCAGGGTGGGAGTGGGGGTGGGAGTACGGTTTGGGGGGCTAAAGACGGCAATATGAACTCAATGACATGGCTCATGCAAAGCTGTTATGTTGTTGATGCCATTTGCACCGTCTTAGAGCCAGACCTACTCCTATGTACTTGAAGATAAGAGCATTGTTTGTTTGTGTTTGTGTGTGTGTGTGTGTGTGTGTTAGTGTGTGTGTCTGAAAGAGGGGGAGAGAGAGGGAGAGAGAGAAAGAGAGTGAGAGTGTGAGTGATTGAGTGAGAGAGCAGTCCACTTCATAACTTCCTTTAAACCCTCTATCTTCTAAACTCTTTCTGCCCCCCTCCTCCCCTCCTCCTCTGGCATGCAGATCCAGTGGCCTCTCCAGATGTGGCCCGCATTATGTGACCTCTGCAGAAACAGCTGCTCCAAAACAGCTGACCCCCCCCCCTCCCCCCCGACCCGCCATGCCTCCATTCAGTCGTGCTCACGCAGGGATCTGATGGGGAGAGAGCACTTCAAAGGAGAGAGCACCCCAAGACAACTCACATCAGAGGCGTAAACTGCGGCCACTTCGATAATCACCCCCTCCAAAACCTTGGAATCTGTTTTTTTTTTTATGTGCATGCACTCTTGTGCAATTCTCAAAGAAGCTAGCACAAGCTAATCACAAAGGGCTAATAACTCACACACACAGGGCTAATAACTCACACACACCCATTTTGGTCAAGCCCTTGGCCATAAAGTCTGAATCAACCTTTTGGGCATGCAGATTTTATTTTTATTAGTATTTTCTATTTTTATTTGTTTTAATAAAACTGGAAATAATAAAGCTGATCTCATCTCTGAATCCCTCTCGCACACTGACTGGAGGAAGAGGGTACAGCACACTGGGGACGTGTGTGTCTGTTAAACACACCATATGCTATACATGCATTTGTCTGTTAAACATACCATATGCTATACAGGCATGTCTCTGTCTGAAGTTCTCTCTGATTGATAAACCACTCATCTTGTAATGCTGGAGCAGTTCTACCATCAGGGGCAGTGGATGCAATCAGCCCAAATCGACAATTTGGTTTGCTCAATCATTACAGTATTATTATGGAAACACATATACACACACACACACACACACGCACACGCACACACACAGCCACACACCTGCTCTTAAGATGTGTTGTCTGATCCGAAACAAAAGACCCTGTCGTGACACTGGGAAAATAGTACATTAGTGCTCTTTGATCAGCTAAAGAGCAGTTTTTGGCAGGTTGCTTTGCTATTCATTTGCATGTGTGCATCAACAAACCCAGCCGAGAAACAGGCCACTTTGTTGTGGCACGCGATGCCTCATCGAACAGCCAATAGGAGGAGGCCAAAGATTGTTGTGGATGACTCCCTCCCTTGTATGAAATAAACATGTTCAGGCGTCACGGCTCCCCCTGACCTCCCCCTCAGTGTTCCTCAGTCTGGACACGGTAGACTAGTACACACACACACACACACACACGTGTGTCTATGATTACTGCATTGCTTTCCAGTCTCTGTACAGAATACTGAGCCACTGTACAATTCATAGCCAAAGTTGCATAACTGCGCGAGTGCTGAGCCGTTGTATAAAAACACCTGTCCAAAACAGCACAGCCTCAGGAGGGTCCAAGCTGGGTAAACTTAGAGAGTGTGTGTGTGTGTGTGTGTGTGTGTGTGTGTGTGTGTATTTATGTATGTATGTGTGTGGTCAGGGGAGAGTTAGGAAACATTGCTGTTATCGTGATTTCATAACTGGCACGCCACAAAGAGATGACCACGTTGGAAAACTATGTAATGTCGTCCCTGAACTCAGATGACTAAGTTAGCATGGACTGCACGTTCAACTCCTCTCAAGACCCCCCCGCATGGAGAAAAAATGTCTGTGTGTGTGTGCAGGCTGCAGTGGAGAGGCTGTAGTAAGTTCTTCCGAACAAATGCAAGCTGATCATCTCCCCCTCTTCCGAGGGGTAGGTTTCTGTTTCTGTTATGAGATTTTCCAGGCATCCGTTAGCTTTTTGAAGTAAGTGATTTCTCCTCTGACACGTGAAGCCGAGAGGGGCTCCTGACACGTGCTCGAACATTTCAAACAAATCGGGCGCTCGGCGGCTCGTGCGAGTCCGGCTGTGGTGTGGTGTGGCCTGCTGAGCGTTTGTACTTTTCCAGGGCCCTTTCAAGCACCCATGGACACTGTGCAAACAAACTCTTGCCCCCCTCCATCTCCCCCTCCCCTGCCCTCCCACCCCGGAAAGCTTCACAGCAGACCTGGGCCTTCAGTACGCTAATGACAGACACTGAAGGCCGAGGAGAAGGAGCTCCATGTGTGTGTGGTCATTTGTGTCTGTGCATGAGTGTGTAACCTTGTATATGTGTGTACAATTGTGAGTGCAGGAGTTTGTATGTGAGTGTGTATTTCCACATCTAATTGTGTGTGTGTGTGTGTGTGTGTGTGTGTGTGTGTGCGTGTGTGTGTGTGTGCATGTATCCGTTTCCAAGTGTGTGCATGTTTGCATGTGTGCATGTTTCTGTGTCTATGTGTATATGCCTTTGTGTGTGTGTACATATATAGATATATGTGTATAGTGTGTGTGTGTGTGTGTATATAGAAGAGTGTGTCTGTGTGTGTGCGCCTGAGTGTGTCTGTGCCTGTGTGCATGACTGTGTGTGTCTAAGTGTGTACAGTATGTGCCTGAGTGTACGAGTGTGTCCGTGTGTGTGCCTGAGTGTGTATGTGCCTGTGTGTGCAAGTTAGTGTGCCTGAGTGTGTATGTGTCTGTGTGTACGAGTGTGTGTCCCTGAGTGTGTATGTGTCTGTGTTTGCCTGAGTGTGTATATGCCTATGTGTATGAATGCGTCTGCCTGTGTGTATGAGTGTGTGCGTGTGTGCCTAAGTGTGTATGTGCTTGTGTATATGAGTGTGTGCCTGAGTGTGGGTCTGTGCCTGTGTGTATGAGTGCGTGCGTGCCTGAGTGTGTGCCTGAGTGTGTATGTCCCTGTGTGTACGAGTGTGTGTGTGTGTGTGTGTGTGTCTGAGTGTGTATGTGCCAGTGTGTACGAGTGTGTGTGAGTATGTGCACAGACATCTCAAAACCACTAAACCACCTGGCGTGGCCTGGCTGTTCTGCAGAGTAACCCTGACACTGTGCAGACCTCGCTGAGCAGGCTGGAGCCACGAGAGGCACATGAATGCATCCACGATGTGACTCATCCATCCTTTAACCCTTAAAGGAGTACCGTCACACCGGTGTGACGGGAATGTTGAGAAATGAACGTTCTAAAGAATATCTGGGTTCATTGAATTCAACATAGAATTTTAGAACCTTCAATTGTTGCAGAACTTAGAATGTTCAAAAATCTACACCTTTAAGGGTTAAAACGTTAGCTCTTCTGGGCAACTAACCAGCAGGGTCAAGGTCACTCAAGGTCAAGAGAGAGCATGACCTTCCCAGTACTAAAGCCGCCTGGCTTTCATGACGAGAGGCACTTGTCATTGCCTCATCCCTCACACTGTCTTACAGTATAATGATGCGTGACACACATCAGCCATATAGACTGGTCTCAGGAGTGGCTTGCTGAATGCATTGAATACTAGAATCTGATTTATTTCCAAGTTGGCCATGACTCTTATAGGGCTGTCTGGCACAGTCATGCAGTTTACGGCTGGACGGGAGTAGCTGTTATAGTCATACTGGACGTTCAGAGCGGAAGGTTCAGAGAAACAAATATTTAACTCCATCCTACACTGAACCAGTTGACTTCACCACTTACTTACGGTACACTTCTGGGTTGTGCCAATTCACACATTTAAGCACTTACGCACATCGCCATAAACATGAGTGCGGCGCATTCCGCTTTTGACAGTCGATTACATTAGATTCCATTATTGTCAATACACCACCACCGCTGCTGTTGTGTAGATTACATTTCAGTTCTATTTTGTCGCCACGGCTCCATAAAATCCCATGTTTATCCCGTGCTTGTTTATCCCGTGCTTGTTTATCCCGTGCTTGCCAGTTAAAAAATTCCGGCGCTGATGTGTCTGGTGCACATGTGTCGGCGCCTATTTGCGGAGCACTTAAGGGAAATCACCAAGACCTGAAGAGGATTTATGCTTAATGGCAGTCTCATCCTATCCAGGGAGGGCTGAAAATGGGTTTTGGTTAACAGCGGTGTTATCCTGTCCAGAGCAGTCTGGCAGTGGGTTTGGTGAAGTAAGCACAGCGAGTCCCAGTCATACTCACATTGGGTCGCAGGCTGGCTGCTTGGCCGTAATACTTCTCTGCGGCGTCATTCAGGCTGGCTTGCCTGCGAAGTAAAAAAGAAAACAGCAATCATTACTCCGCTCTGTAGCTGTATGAGAAAGCCTGGCATCAGCTGCATGGTTTCTGGAGATCCGGCAGACAGAGAGAGAGAGAGAGAGAGAGAGAGAGAGAGAGAGAGAGAGAGAGAGAGAGAGAGAGAGAGAGAGAGAGAGAGAGAGAGAGTGAGAGCGAGACCGGAAGAGAGTTGAGGTCATAAAACCTTCATGGCATCTAGGAGATGTTTTTACTAGACAGTGACCACAGGATAACTACCTCACAACCCAAACCGCTTACTTCCTAATTTGAGCCCGGTGACCTCTGGGGTCATTCGGACTGACAGCCATCAGACTCCGCCTTAACAGTTGGCAAAACAACTGTGCAATTGTCCAACTCTCTCACACCACAGCCCAGCCTGAGCTCCGGCTACTAATGGATTAGGGCAGAGCTGGAGTAAATAAACAGCCATCTTTAAAAGCCATTTCCTCTGCAGTAGCGGCAGCAAGAAGGACCAAACGGCCTTCTGCGCCTTATCTCAAAAGAGTGGACCTATTTTCTCATCTGCATGTGTGACCATACAAATCCCCAGACAAGACACTGGCTCTCTTCCATATGCTCATGTGGTGTCTGGGCAAGCTCTTCTTTACTGGCCCCTATTCTGCCTTGTTTTCTACACCTCTATCTTCGGCTACAATGTCTCCCTTTTATAACTAGAGTCTGACCTGTAACACAGGCTCAGCAGACATCTACAGGTGTGTGTGTGTGTGTGTGTGTGTGTGTTAGTGGGGGTCCACATGTGTGCGATGGTAACAATTGTCTCGTCACATTTTAACTGTGACAGCGCTGGTGACAGTGAGAACAATTTCTGGCCTCAGAGGTCAGGGTTATAGCGATTACGGGGCAGCCCGCTGACCTTGACTCCCACAGCAACAGGACGACAGCTTCGTCCATGGCCGGCTGGTTGAACTGATTTGCAGTGCACAGCCTCTGCTGCACTGGTCTTTTCAGTAATGTATTGTTTATTTTTGTCTTTTTCATGAGATGGTTTTCGAGGCTATACCATCTGGGAGTGAGACCTTTTTTTTTTTTTTTTTTTAAACACAAGTCATAAGTTATGTGTCTGGCTGATTTGTATAGTATATAGTATATATACTTTTTTGATCCCGTGAGGGAAATTTGGTTTCTGCATTTAACCCAATCGGTGAATTAGTGAAACACAAACAGCACACAGTGAACACACAGTGAGGTGAAGCACACACTAATCCCGGCGCAGTGAGCTGCCTGCTTCAACGGCGGCGCTCGGGGAGCAGTGAGGGGTTAGGTGCCTTGCTCAAGGGCATTTACTTCAGCCGCGCGCACGATTCAGGCCCGCTTTGGGAAAGGTCAGTGCAGAGGAGCAGGTAAAAATAGCTCTCGCTCTCTCGCCTGATTCAGCAGGATCAAAGCACTGCTCCAACAGTCTCAAAAGTGAATGTGCAAGAACACAGCTCTGAAATCTTAAACAAAGTCACAAGGGCCAGTGATCTACCCCAGTACCTCCACTTTTGGAGCTGGGAGGAGAGAAGATCCTGTCTAACGAAGGACTATTTTTATTTTCAGGAGATAAACCTCCGTCCTTCATTCCTCCCTCCTCTTCTCTCTTTGCTCCTCTCCTCTCCTGTGAGTTCTCTATCCCTCCCTCCTCTTCTCTCTCTTTGCCCCTCTCCTCTCCCCCTGCTACCAGGACAAGAGACATTGCACATTCAGGTCAGGGGGAAAAAATAAAACAGTGTGTACGAGTGTGAGTTTGCAGTTCCAGGCAGCGCATTGTTTGAGGCGAGAAAAGTAGGTTGCTATGTCCCCAAATGTTTCAGAGAATTTCAGCCTTACTTGGGAAACTTATAAACATTAATCAAAGCAAATGCCTTCTGATTAATTTGTCTACTCTGACCGTTTTTCTTCGTGTTCAAGTAAATAAATAAAATACAATTAAAGACTTCGGTTATCATTTAAGTGCATAATTACGACTACATTTTTAAAAGCAAAACAGGAGGAAGCAATTAAGTAGCATTTGAATATTTTTCAATGTTGAGAGAGAAAAGTTAATGACATTCACTGATGGCTAATAAAAGTCTTTATGGTATGGTGGCGGCTATCCAATGGAATATCTGTGAACCACGTTGATGTTGGGAAGGCCTCTGGTCCAAGGCCATTAAAATGCATATGAATACTTTGGTAAAAAAGACTGCTCCAACACATCCCTTGACAAACAACTTTTGATATTCAGTTGGACAGGATATGGTTTCCTTCTAAATGTTATATCAGTTCATAAAAGTCTTTAATGTATCACTGCAAACACATGTTCACATGTTGACTCACAACTGAGGCTGATGAGACAATGTATACATTGGAAGTTTCAAATAAGCATAGCTATACATAATTCTGTAATAAATCTCATGACAACAAATAGAGAAGACCAGGGTGATAACATTCTGCTTAACTTGAGCTTAGCAAATAATTTATTTCCTTTCCCCCCCCATTTCCTCTGTACAATGGAAATCCATTCTGGACAATGGAAGCTCTCTCCTCCCCTGACATGCCTGGTCTGTGTGTTTAACCAGAACCTTAAGAATGTCATCCGCAACATCACAATTCATTAAATATCATTTCAATAATGGGCGTAATTTTCACATTGGCGTACTGCGCCCACACAAGTCTGTGTGTTGGTCCCGAGCCACACCATTGTCACAAAGCGCAGTCTGGTGGACCAATGTGGCTGTGGAACTGTGGATTTGTGGCTTTGTGCAGGCGGGCCGAAGGGCATAATTTTGTTTTTCACTCATCACATACCGATTTTATTCCGTCCACGGGCTATGGGGAACAAATTAAACCATGTTAAAACCATGTGCTCCTTAAGCAATTAGCAGGGAGATGCAATCTGTTTAGTTTTCGGCAAGACCCTCCGACTGATGCTAGCACACAAACAAGAAAAAACACAACCATGCCACACACACACACACACACACACACACAGACACACACACACACATACACACACACAGACACACACACACACACACACACACACACACAGACACACACAAAGCGCTTTCAGACATACGTGTAAGACCGGAGGTTCTGCCGATGTTAAACGGTGGGGCCGTATATCTGAACGACATAACCGGTCATATGGAAGTCCGAATTCACCCGGTGTTTATACTACTCCCCCCCTAGTATTTCCTCCGGACATTATGTAAATGTGCTGTGTCTGAACGAGAAGTAGAACATGCGGTTAAAATCACACCTAGTGAGAGGGCGTGTTGGTGACGTTTCTTTCGTGCGTCCATGTGGTTAGATCTGACTTAAATGCCAGTGTTATGATGGAGAAGCATAGTGCTGTCCAGAAAATCTCCAACCTGGAAAGATGCAGACATCACGGAGCTACTGTCCATGAGGGCATACAACATTTTGATAGAACACATGAAGGGAATGGCACGTTGTAGCCTACAACTGCATGGCAAGGCCAAACGAATTCAAAAGACTGAATCATCATAAGCAGAAGGCGCTGAAAAGGCAGTAGCATACAGTGACGTCGTTGACGACAATAACAGGAGTATTTAATAAATTGTTAGTCAACACTGTTTTCTGTTCATTGATAGCCTTAGGCAGAATTAGGCTACAGAAAAGAATACAGGATTTTTTTTCTCTCCCGGCAGTAAAGACAGTAGATTCGTGTTTAAAATCTAAATGAAAACTAAAGGTAGGCTATAGGCTATGCATATGACCATCCAGAGGAGGCTGGTGATCTGTCAAGAATGATGAAGAAAGACACAGATGGTTTTATTGTTGCTGTCAATTTTTACCACAAACACAAATTGACAACGAAACCATGGCGATCGTGGGTTACTTGCCTGCTTATTAGGCCATGCATAATCCTTTCACTATTGGAGTCGCTCAGATAGAAAACAGCTGTAACGTTAGGACACTTTTGCTGTGGAGTGGAGACGCCATAAGTTAGGTGTGGTTTTGACAATCAGAAAAGCAATATACTGAAATAGTTTAATGATGTAAAGTCAAGTGGTCTGGTGTGTGCGCGCGCAGTTTTTATTGATGAGTCGGAGTGGCAAGGGCATTATAAAACTTCTCGCTCTTAGGCCTACTCATACACCGCGCTGAAATGGCGTAGCTGTCTAAATTCAAATCATATCATGCTAGGGGAGAAATAAACCATGAAAAAACTTCACTGTTATGTTAGTATTTTGTTTGTTGCTTAAAAACGTTGTATGATGGCCTTGAAGTCTTGAGTTAGCCTACTGAATTGGCTGGTAGCCTACCATAAAGTGTGTGCATGCTCTCTCTCTCCAACGCAAACCAGATTCTGGTACATAACGTTGAAAACAGATACATGTGTTTATTCGAAGCACACATACAAATACTGTATGTGCGCACTTACGTGACTATCCTACTTCAAGTATTAGCCTACGCACAATAGATTTCTCTTCTTTAGCCTATAATGCATAGGCTACACTTTTTAAACAAAAAGCAGCCGTGACAGGCAGCGGCCGCATATATTCTGCGTCATATCTCGCAGCTTGTGAACTCTACAAGCCCCCACCCCTCACTCGACAACCACACGGAGATTCTGTAATGTACGTGTATGTCGTTC